>NC_138347.1:106528060-106548060 GCF_046562875.1 Panthera onca | reverse complement strand
GCAGCCCAGGTCACAAATTAGATCATGGCTAACCAAGAATCCAGTTCTCCTGATAGATTGTTCCCTTTCAACTCTAGAATGCTTAAAAATCTTAGTACGAGAACTTTGAAATGTGTATTATAAAATCATATTTTCACAGCTATAAGAAGTAATTTGCTAGCAGTTTTCACTTCTAAACTAGATGATATTTTCAGAAAGGATTTCTAAAAAGTAGGGCCATTTTATTTACTTATTTTTACACAGTGTTTTCCCTAAAAGCCTGGCACTGTTTCAGTGTTCACAATGGCCAGTGGAAAAATGGGAAATTATCTATTTTGCTAAAGTTTCCTTTATGCTAAAATTATGTTATTATTATAAAGGAATTAAAATATCTATAAATAAACAATATTCTAGTTTAGGTGAGATTTGTGTGAACACTGATGTTGAGTACTTTGTCCTCTGTCATTCCATTTGTTAACATTCCAGCAGACTGTAGGAGAAGCAGAAAGATAAATTATTCTTGTTGCGCCACCTAGTGAAATTCAGGGGCCGTATATTTACCACACTGTATTTTATTTGGGGTAGGCTGTACACTCACCTCCCATTTGCTATGCTTAGATTATGCCCATAAGAAATTCACAAAGGAGAAGAATCGAAAACTATATGTCTACAAAGGTTGATTTATTCATCGTATTTCGGCTTACAATATTTTCAAGACTGCAATATTACTAGTAAAAATATAAATACTACTCAATCTCTAAAGGGATTGCCTTGAACAAAATACAATAAATGTGTAAAGTTTTAACAATTATGCTTTTCCAGTTGTAAATCTAGGATTTTATAAGGTGATAATATGTTCTAGAGAAAAGTTCAAAACGCTGATAATAAGTGGTATGAAATCAGGCTCAAGATTTTGTATAAAACATTTTAAATGTCTCAGATTAATTTAGCCCTTTGTGGAAAATATACTGATGTTTTTCTTTAATGAGGTTATATTTTATCGTAAATCAAAAATATTTGCAAAATAATTTGTGCTATACATGCATTTGAGATGAAAATGATATTTTTATATGTAAAAGTGCTGGCTGTACTGATTTGTAGGAAGAAATAACACCATGTTATAGTATCTAGTTTTTAAATTTGTGTTCAAGTGTTTGAAATGGAAAGTCTTATATGTTTTTTTTATGTTGTTGTTTTCTCTTTTAATACTGCATAAGCAGTCAGCTGCCTTACCTAATGGTGTTAATTTTTAACATTATTAAATTCCAAGGTCGTGCTTTCAAAACGGTGGCACAAGGTAAAATAAGAATACTATTGTCAGTATCATTGCTTTGTGTTGATATAATAGTAAGTACCTAAGGAAAAAAAAAAAATCAAGGAAAATAATTCATCCAAATTGGAGACAATTTTTCATAGCATATCTAAATTTATTGTGTATGAAGAAGTATAGGATTTGTGGTGGCTGTAACTATAATTCTGAATTTTATTTGATTTGGTATGTGATTATTCTGAAAATTCAAAATTCATAATGATTGCTTTTAAATATGTGTTAACAGGGAAATTTTAAGGTATATAAACCTAAATATTGAATTATACCTTACATGCATTTTTTGGTACAGTTTAAAAACTTGTGGATAGGCATGTTTACATATGTGTGAAGATATAAGCATACATTAAATTAATATAGTCTTGAAATTAGAAGTTTTGAGGAGTTATGACAGATTTTATATTTGGAATATAATATTCATATGACTGGAATGGAATGTGCTAATTAATGTAATTTTCTGAGACACTGAAAAATCTCAGAGTAGCCTCTATTGTCATAGATGTTCCTAAAATATTTAAGTAACAGAATAAAATTAAATATTTAACATATCGCTATTCCTCAGAGTAATTATTTTGTATGTTAATTTTCAGCTTAGTTCAATAAACAGTTATTTAGGAGTTAATGAACCATGTCTGATACTCTACTGTACTAATATCAGTAAGATACTGACCTCAAGTGGTTGGCAGTCTTGTTCAAAAGAAAGACACATATCCAATTAACTATACTAGAGAAATATAAATATAGTCCTCTCAGACCTAAGAGGAGAAATTAATGTTGACTAGGGTAGTAGACTGAGGTATCATGGAGGAAGTTACAAGACAGTTAAATAGTTTGTATTTTAGAATACTATAAATGTAGTTAGAACAAGTATGAAATATAGAGCTAAATTTGTAGTTGAGATAGAGCGTATCCAATAAAAAAGGTATATGTAAACAATTCTCTTTTTCAGTTTAAAGTAGTCCTGTATTATAGTCTATACAATTTCTCAGAAATCTCAAAGAAACCATATTACATATACTTTAGTGCATATTTCTCCAAATTTTGCAGCAAGGAAAGGATTCACTACTAAAAACTTGGAAATAGGTTAAAAATGTATAAATTATATCATAAATAGTATGAATACATGTACTTCTATATTAAAAATTGCTATAGTTAAATACTGCTGTCTGTAAGAGTATAGGGATAGCATTGTATATTTTACACAAATGTGACAGCTAACCCTTGTATGATACCTACCATGAGATATGTACTGTTCTGAGTATTTGGCATATGTTAACACATTTAATCCTTACATCAACCCTCAGGCATATGCTGGCAGTACTATTATCAATACTATTTTTATTTTCTTTAAATGTTTATTTATTTTGAAAGAGAAAGATCACGTGCACATACACAAGGGAAAGGCAGAGAGGGGAAGAGAGAGATTCCCAAACAGGCTCCACACTGTCAGCGCACAGCCCGACAAGGGGCTCAAACCGTGAGATCATGACCTGAGCTGAAATCCAGAGTCAGACACTTAACTAAGCCACCCAGTCTTCCCATCAATACTATTTTAGATGAATTAACTGAGACACAGAGAATATGCTTGCCTTAGTCTCATAGCTAGTTAATTGGGTAGAGACAGGATTCAAACCCACAGGGTCTGGCTTCAGAATCTATTCCTTTAATTCCTCTGCTCTAATACTTTTCAGTAATTCATTTTGTCCTGATTATAGCCATCCCATTAATGGATAGTGCTATAGAAGATACCATATTCTAATAAATGTCTTCCATTTCTTTATTTTAATACCCAAAAGCTTTTGGATGGAGATCTGTAACTCTATATTATTATATCAGATTCCCAGGGTAGTGTGTTATGTTACCAGACATCAGTATAACTAAGTGCTACTTTGCTGTTTTGAAGCTACAAATGTTTTCAGCTACTATAGCTCATTTTCTTACCAGCATTTTCTTTTCTTTTTGAAAAATTTAGAATAGTTTGATAAGGGCTTAATTTACTAAACATTCATTGGCACTGAACAGAGTTTTGAGAATGCAAAGGTGAGTAAGAAATACATATATTAAACATATGCTTATAATACGGTTTGTGCCAAAATATAGTTTCTACAAGAGCAACTAACTGTCTAGAGTTAGGAAAGGATTCTCATAAAAGATAATATTTAAAAAGTAAGGAAAGCTTTCCAAACCTAGGGTGCAAAAACACAGATTTGTGAAAGAGTGTGGTATATTTACTAAATTGAACTCAGCTCTTTGTGTTTGGAAAATAAAGGATATGGGATGGAATGGTGGTTGACTGGGAAATATGGGTTGGGACCATTTGGTGAAGGATCTTGTAGGTGATGTTAAGGATAATGAGGTTTCCTGACAATTTTTAGAGAGCACTTTCTTGGAAAGATGGTGGCTTCCACTGAGCTTCCATTGCAAAAGTAATATTGTTCCACATCAAATCATCTGAGAAAAGTAGTCAGAATGTGTTTGCCTAGCTACCAGTCCCCAGAGGATTTTTAGATAAGGAGAAGGACCTGGTCCAGGAGTACCTCACTAAACCAAACAAAATTATTCAAGACTTAAGTTTTAATCATTAGGCTGTTTTCTAGAAATCTCTCAATTTCAATGCTTCTCTAAATCTGGGTTATAAGGTATATTTTTATCCCTTAACTTCTTGGCAATATTCATCAAGTCACATATTTATTGAGCTTCTACTATACAGCAGTATTTTGAATGCTAGGGTTAAAGAGATGAGCTGGAGAGATAAAGTCCACTAAAATTTTTTGAAGATCTTATTTTGACAACATAAAAAAAATTTTTTTTCTCATATCTTGGCCATGTGGCAGTCCTTTCATATCTTGTCCTAAAAAGAAGAGAAAAATTGATATTATCTACATTTTACAACTGGGATTCCTCAAGCACATCTTCAAATTTACTTAATAACACAGTTGTTTAATTGCTTTAGAATGTAGCGTCTTGAATACTAATCCAGCATGCCCTCCACTGGAATGCCTTAGTCTTTTTGGTAAAAATATATTTTAAATTTATGGATTATTTTCATTTGTTTTATTTCTTATATTTACATCATTAAACTATTAAGACCCTTCTTTAGAGCATACTTTAGAGCAAATCTGTATCAGATTTGCATCAGGTGGTTACTTCTGATTTGTGTGCATCTGATAGCATAATCTCAAAGTATATAAAGCAAGCACTGACACAATAGCAAGGGTAAACTTTGAATCCTAGTACTAAGATGGAGATGTATTAAAGCTAAAACAAACAGATTTGGCCTGGTGAATAGAATTCCACGTTTAGAGGACAAATTCTCACCATCATAGCCTATTAAATGACTATAGCTAAGATTTTCACTATATAATTTTCTTTGATTCTCCTTTCATATTGTGATGTTGGAAGTATTTCTCTTGTTTCCAAACTGCCATACAGAATTGAAAGAAGAGAAAAATTTCAAAAGAATACTGTATTTCTGTTTTCCTATATAAGACCCTCAACTCAAGATATAGGGAATATATACTTTTCAAGTATTGATTGAACATTTACAAAATTGACCATATACTAGTTAATAAAGCAAATTGAAACATATCAAAAATTGTCACTTATACTACATTCTTTATTCAGAATGAAATTAAATTAGACCTCAGTATAAGTAAAGAACACAAAATAGTTTATAAGCTTAAAGCATTTTAGAAAGTAACCCATTGGATCCAACAACAACAACAAAAAATCATATTGGTATAAAAATAATTTAAATTCTGTATTTATAAATAAAAGTTATGTTGAGATTTTAAAAATGCGCAATCACAACCCACTTTTGGCCAGGAATCTGTGTTTTAACAAGCTTCCCATGTGATGCTGATACATGCTAAAGTTTCAGGACCACTGCCTTCAATAAAAATACAATTAATGCCGGGGCGCCTGGGTGGCGCAGTCGGTTAAGCGGCCGACTTCAGCCAGGTCACGATCTCACGGTCCGTGAGTTCGAGCCCCGCGTCAGGCTCTGGGCTGATGGCTCAGAGCCTGGAGCCTGTTTCCGATTCTGTGTCTCCCTCTCTCTCTGTCCCTCCCCCGTTCATGCTCTGTCTCTCTCTGTCCCAAAAATAAATAAACGTTGAAAAAAAAAAAAATACAATTAATGCCTACTTTGAAAATATCTAGCAACAAAAGAGAGATGGTAAAATATTGATAATGATTAATGGACTAGAAAATCACTAGTAGTATCTTTTTAGAAACAGAATTCCAAGTTTGGAGAACAAATTCTCGCCATCATAACCTGTTAAATGGCTATCACTAAGATCTTCAGTATATAATTTTCTTTGATTCTCCTTTTGTATTATGATGTTGGAAGTATTTCTCTTGTTTCAAAACTGCCACATAAAATTGAAAGAAGAGAAAAATTTTTAAAGAATACTGTATTTCTGTTTTCCTAAATATATGAATTTCTTCTGTTTGATATATTTATTTTTTATTGCCTATAAAAATGTGAGTATAAATGTCTTTTCATCATCAAAACAATTTAACGAATTCTGAGGCCTATATGTTTTTATATATAGTGTGCTTTATTAATGAAGGATATAGACTTACTAGTAAAAAATGTGCCTATTATACAAATGGCTCTTGAAATTTCTTACATAGATCTTAAATTTCTTATGTATTTCATACATTTCTTTTTCATTTACAATCCAGGAAAATTCTGGCTTATTATTTCTGTGATTCTCAACTTGTTTATATTCAGTTGTTTTGTTTGGTATTGAATTCAGTTGCCTGAGAAGTGGTATAGATCATGACTATGATTTTTAAGGGATACAATTTTCTTCCCTTATCTCTTCTACCTTAACAATTCACCTATCATATAAGAGAAAAATGTATGCCTCTTCATTTAGTAGGCTGGCAAAAGGTCATGCTTTGGTCCAGTTTACAGTTCCCTCTGGAGAGTAAATGCAACAGTTTCATTATGTGCCTAATTTTCACAGATCTGGGGGAGTAGAACTCTCAGAGATCGTTCCAAAAGCAGGTCGCACCTCCAGGGTGCTTCAGTTTGTCATCCAACAAAGCCTGCATTATTAATTTTGAATTGTATTTGCAGTATTCTTTAGCATAGTAGGGGCATCCCAATTAGTAGGGAGTAGAGTCCACTCCCTCTATTAGAATGTGGTATATAGAAAGTACATTTAAAACATACTTTTAACAGGGTTGAATCAGGACATGGCATAAAGCTCCTTTGGGAAAAATTTGTGACTCAGCAGTGGAAGTCTGCATTTTATCAGAGGTGTTAGCATTTTTAGTGTAGAGATGTATGTATGCTTTAATACATAAAGCACTGAAATCCAGCTATTGGCCTCAGACTTAAATGATGAGTCTCTCAAGTTGAGGCAACTAAAATCATGGTGTGTACTTAAATATTGAACATTTCATATTTCTGAAAGAAAGCAATCAACTTCACAATATTTATTAATAACAGGGCAATTTCACACCAAATTATTTACTCTCATACTTATTTTACAATGGCATTTCATTTATGACCTGTTTACGTAATAATTAAATTTTAACTTAAAAAATTATCCTTTATTTAGAAGCACTAGTAGAATTAGCTTTGTATAATACAAGTTATTTCCACTCGGTTTTTTAAAAGTCATTATAGCATAATGAAAAGAAGAACAGACAGACCTGTTATAATTCTTGACTCATTTATTAGGTATGTAATCTTGAACAATTTATTAAGCCTCTTTGAAACTTATTTTTTTTTATAAATTTGACATGTTACATTTTGTAAATTTAAGGTATATATATTGCAATATTATTGCTGCTGAAGTAATATTTATCCCTTCTACCATTGTAGTACAATATCATTGTCTGTATTCATTATACTGTGCATTAGATTTCTGTGGCTCATTTACTGGTTTAAAGTTTGTGCACTTAAACACCATCAGTCCTATCCCTCAATCCCCCCATCCCCTGGTAACCACTAGTAACCACTATTTTATTCTGTTGTTTTTACAGGTTTGACTTTTTTAGATTTAACATATCAGTGATATCGTATATTACTTGTCTTTGTCTGACTTAACTCACTTAGCATGATAGGCTTATACATGTTGTCACAAATGGCAGGATAGCCTCCTTTCTCATGGCTGAGTAATATTCCATTCTGTATATATACCACATTTTTTCCCCATTTATCCATTGATAGGCATCTGGGCTGTTTACATATCTTGACTGTTGTGAATAATTCTGTAATAAATGTGGGTGTACATATCTTTTGTCAAAATCTTGTTTTCATTTTTTTGGCAATATAGCCAGAAATGAAATTGCTGGGTCATATGGTAGATCTATTTTTAATTTTTTTGAGGAATGTCCATATCGTTTTCCATAGTGGTTGTACTAATATACGTTCCCACCAACAGTGTGTAAAGGTTCCCTCTTCACCACATCCTTGCCAGAGCTTGTTTTCTCTTGTCGTCTTGATGATAGCCATTCTAACAGGTATGAGATGAATATTTCATTGTGGTTTTGATTTGCTTCTCCTTGATAATTAGTGATGTTGAGCATCTTTTCATGTGCTGTTCACGGTTTGATGTACTCTTTGGGAAGATGTTTATTTAGTTCTTCTGCCCATTTTAAAGTCCTATTGTTTGTTTTTGTTATTAAGTTGTGTTCTTTATATATTTTGGATATTAACCCTTTATCTGGTATATGGTTTACAAAACTTTTCTTCCATTCTGTAGGCTGTCATTTCATTTTGTTAATTATTTCTTTTTTTTTCATTTTGTTAATTATTTCTTTTGCTGTGTTGAAGGTTTTGAATTTGATGTAGTTCCTTTTGTTGAATTTTGCTTTTGTTTATTCTTTTAGCATCATGTCCAAAAAATCATTGCCAAAACTGACATCAATGAGCTTCTCTGTTTTCTTTTAGGAGCTTATGGTACCAGGTCTTCTATTTAAGTCTGTGATCCATTTCAAGTTAATTTTTGTGAGTGCTATGAGATAGGGGTCCAGTATTATTGTTCTGCATGTGTTTCTCCAGTTTTCCCAGCACCATTTGTTGAAGAGACTGTCCTATCCCCATTTGGTTCTTAGCTCCGTTGTCAAATATTAGTTAACCATATATATGGGACTTCATTCTGGGTTCTCCATTTACTGTTCCATTGGTCTGTTTGTTTTTGTGACAGTACCATACTATTTTTATTACTATGGCTTTGTAGTATAGTTTGAAATCAGAAAATGTGATACCTCTGGCTTTGTTCTTTTTTCCTCAGGATTGTCAAGTTTGGGTTTTTTTGTGGTTCCCCACAAACATTCAGATTGTTTCTTCTACTTCTGTGCAGAATGTCTTTGGTATTTTGATGAGAATTACATTGAATCTATAGATGGCTACTACTAGTATGTCCATTTTAACAATATTTATTCTTCCATTTCATGAACACGGGATGTCTTTGCATTTGTTTGTTTTCTTTGATTTCTTTCAGCAAAGTCTTACAGTGATTGCACAGATCTTTCACTCCTTCGGTTAAATTGATTCCTAAGTATTTTATTGTTTTGATGCCATTGTGAATAGGGTTGTTTTCTTTCTTTCTTTCTTTCTTTCTTTCTTTCTTTCCTTCTTTCCTTCTTTCTTTCTTTCTTTCTTTTTTTTTTTTTTTGATGCTTTGTCATTAGTATAAAAGATTTCTGTAAGTTGATTTTTGTATCCTGCCACTTTATTGAAATCATTGATTAATTCCATCAATTTTCAATTGACTGTTTGGAATTTTCTTTGTGTAAAATCATATTGTCAGCACATAGTGACAGTTTCATTTCATCCTTCCTGATATGGGTACCTTTTATTTCTTTGTCTTGCCTAATTGCTCTAGCTGGGACTTCTGTACTAAATCAAATAGAAGTGGTGAGAGTCTTGTCTTATTCCTGATCTCAGAGGAAACTTTCAGTTTTTTCCCATTGAGTATGTTAGCTGTGGGTATGATGTATATGGCCTTTCTTACGTTGAGGTATGTTCCTTTTATACCAGTCCATTAAGGCTTTTTTCATAAAAGGATCTTGTATTTTGTCAAATGCTTTTTTACTGCATCTATGGAAATGATCATGTAATTTTTATCTTTCTTTTTATTGGTATGATTACATTTATTGATTTGCATTGGAACTTTTTGAGGATTATATGAAACAGTTATATCTGAAAATACTTAGCACAGTGACTGACACATAGTAGGCCTGCATAGGTTTTTTTCCCCCCTTCAAGAGATGAAGCCAGGAAAACAAATGATATAAATAAAAAAAGTATTAATTCTAATTTCTAAAAGCAGAAACACCCTTTGTAATGCAAAAATAAAGTAAAAATTAAGAAAAGAAATACGGCATAATTTTTATATGGAAAACTATTACATCTCATCCTTGGTTTCTGGCATATATAATTAAGTATTGCCAATTCTGAACTTTGGTTCCTACTTTCAAAAGGATTGCTTACTTTCAGTTACTCTTTAAAAATATGGTATTGATAGTGTGTTCGAAGTGACTGAAAAGAATAAGCATTACAAATCACTTAGCAAAGTCTACAATATGATTCCTTTCAAAGAGAATAATTCTAGAACTCCAAACCCAGAGTTTTTCTAAAATGCTGAAACATCTTTCTTGGAATGGGGGTTATAATGGTGGCCAGCTGACTTCAAACTGACATCTAGTTGATGGATGTGCAATAAGTCAAAGGAACACAGAATGATGAAGTTATTTTTATTTTCCATATCAGCATTCTGTAAAAAAGAAAAAAAATCTAGTATTGCTTTTTTTTTTTTTTTTTTTTTTTGCGACTAGACATCACAGCAGTTCTGTATCCCCATGTTGTTTTTATTGGATTGTTTTCAATTTTTTTTAACTTTTATTCTTAGATTTTAGTTAATGACATCCTAATTACTGTGGCTAAGCAGTTTATTCAGATTACAGAATAGGAAGTTGGGTAAGCATCAGACATCAACAGAACTGGAGAAGAGAAATATAAGCATGGTCAGAAGCCTATAGGACTTTACACATTTAAAAAAATATATTGGTTATCCACTTTTTCCTTCTAAATTGTATTTAGATCTATTTGATTCTTTCTTTGCCATTGGAGTGCTCATGGATTCCACCAGGAACATTGGGAAGGAAAATACCTAGTCAAGTAAAGAGCAGTAGGATATTTTGCTTACAGCTGCACATCTGTTGGACATAGTGTGTCATTCTCAGTGAAACTGATCATCAGAAGTCTTCTAATAAATGACATAGAAAATTCTCCAACAGAAAGAAAGGAGAGGCACATAGAGGCACCGGGTGGTTCAGTCAGTTAAGCATCTGACTCTTGATTTCGGCTCACACCATGATCACACAGTTGTCAGTTTGAGCCC
Source organism: Panthera onca (assembly GCF_046562875.1). Classification (NCBI taxonomy): domain Eukaryota; kingdom Metazoa; phylum Chordata; class Mammalia; order Carnivora; family Felidae; genus Panthera; species Panthera onca. Next base: position 106,537,386 of record NC_138347.1, on the reverse strand, counting down.
CAGGTTGGGCTCCACGCTGGGTGTGGAGCCTGAACCTGCTTAAGATTTTCTCTTTCTCGGGGCGCCTGGGTGGTTCAGTTGGTTAAGCGTCCGACTTCAGCTCAGGTCATGATCTCACGGTGCGTGAGTTCGAGCCCCGCACTGGGCTCTGTGCTGCCAGTTCAGAGTCTGAAGCCTGCTTCGGATTCTGTGTCCCCCTTTCTTTCTGCTCCTCCCCCACTCATGCTCTGTCTCTCTGTCTCTCTCTGTCTGTCTGTCTCTCTCTCTCAAAAATAAACATTAAAAAAAATTTAAAAGAAAAAGATTCTCTCTTTCTCTCTCACTGCCCCTCTCCCCTACTTGCGTGGGCACACATCCTCTCTCTCGTGTGCACACACTAAAAAAGGGGGGGGGCACATGAGGTAGTAATCCTTGCAAGTTCAGATAATCTATAAACCCACTTGAGGGTATAAGAATTAAGAGAAAAATCCAGAAGACATGTCATAGGACAAAATGGTGAAAGAAAAAGCTTTTACTTTGGGAACTATTACAAAGTATACAAAGGGGAATTGTATGTAAGAGCAAAGAAACCCAAATCATTCACTATGTTCCAAACACTTATATTCCCACATTGGTGCTTAAAGAAGTAGGAAAGAATTAAAACATATCATATAATTTTGTAATTTCCCATTTGTCATTCGCACTGAATCAACAATTTTTCAACATCACCACCATTTATTACTACTGTTGTTTTAACAATTTGTAGAAACAAATATAAATGATCTGTTGAATTATATAATAACTTGAAGCATGAGATGATACAAAATCACTTCTAGACTTCAGAATAATTATGTATTGGCAGAATCAACTATAAATACAGAAAACAAACTGATGTTTGCAGAGGGGACGAGGTTGGACAGCTGGGTGAAATGACTGAAGGAGAGAGGGAGGTATAGGCATCTAGTTATGGAATGAGTAGTCAGGGGAATAAAAAGTATAGCATAAATAATTCAGTCAATAAAATTGTAATAACAATGTAGTGGGACAGATGGTAGCTATACTTGTGAACATAGTATAATGTATAAATTTGTCAAATCACTAAGTTGTACACCTGAAGCTAATGTAACATTGTGTGTCAACTGTACTCACATTAAGAAAAAGAATAATTATGCTTTGGAAGTAATAGTTCCTGTCTGAATATCAAATGGGGGGGGGGGTTGTAAAAAATTAAATGATGAAATAACTTTATACTTTTTAGAATCTGGGAGAAAAAAATATTTTATTTTATTTTTTTAAGTTTATTCATTTCTGAGAGAGAGAGAGAGAGAGACCTGGGGTGGGGGCGGGGGGGCGGAGAGGACAGAGAGGGAGACACAGAATCTGAAGCAGGCTCTGGGCTCTGAGCTGTCAGCACAGAGCCCGACGTGGGACTTGAACCCACAGACTGCAAGACCATGACCTGAGCTGAAGTCAGATACTTACCTGACTGAGCCACCCAGGTACCCCTAGAGAAAAAATTAAAACAAGTTAGTGAAAGCATTAGACTAGATTAGAACTTCCCAAAGTATATTCTTTATTTATATTATAAAAAAGAATGTTTCTTTGGTAATATAAGTTGAGAAACACAGACTAAACAAAGTTAAACAGGATTTTAACTACAGAATACCATAGATGTGTCAACTTGTCAATGAGTATTTTGACTTTCCATGAGGGAGAGTTCAGTCAGTGTTGTGTTGCCCAATCTTATTCCTCTGTGGGAATTTGTTTAAATAGAGAATCATGAGGAATTAGTATCCCATGGAACATGTTATATATAATACTGGGCCAGAGAATCTCTAAAGTTCTATAGCTCTAGGCATTTATGATTTTCAGAGAATTTGACTGCACAGCATGTGATTTGTAGTGCAACTTCATTCTTGACTTGTGGTCATTTTGAACCGATCGGGTCTCCCTAGCAGTAGACAGTCCCCTTTGGGGACTTAGCACTGTCCATGGTCAAATGTCCCTTGGATTCTGTGACAACATACCTCCTAGCTTGCTTCTTTCTACTGTTTATTCCAAGGCGTATCTGGACTGGATTGAACCAAAAAATAAAACAAAATATAACTGTGCTGGTTCGTGGACACTTCATGACCCAGATGGTTGGCCTGTCTTCCTGGCTAACAGTTATCCTATAAGAGGCAGTTCAAGTATCACCTTATAGAAGCTTTTCCTGGCCATGTCCTCTCCTTTCATTACTTCCAAAGCATCTGTATAGAAGTATTTGCTTGTTTTTACATTTCCCCTTCTAGTATGTGAACTTCTTCATCTCTCAATCCTCAGCACTTAGCTCAGTGATTAGGGTACAGTATTCTGCTGGAGAATTTTCTGTGTCATCTGTTTTATATTTTCTTCTATATCTATTTTGAATGGACAGAAAAAGGAAATAATGAAAACAAACATGATTATAAAGTGATGTAGCAAAAATTAGTATTTTTAGAACACTTACAGATAATGGACAGTGGCTTCTTTTTCTTTCTGCAGTGTCTATGCAATAATTACAATTTTATGTTTGTAAAGTAGTTTTTCAGTTACAGTGACTACTTTATGTGCTTGAGGTAAAGTCAGAATAATCATTTCAAACATTGGGTATGATTAAACATTTTTACATGTACATTTGTATTGCTGGTATTTACTAATGGCACAAGTTGGTAAGGAGAACTTACAATGAATAGATCTCACATCTTTGCCACGTGTGCAAAGGAGGCACCAGGGTGAGGTGATATTATGATCATCCTTAATTTTTCAGTATGCAGAAGCAGCAGCCACATTCATATGTAACTTTCTAAATAAATTTGATAGTGTTAACTAGTGAGTTTTTAGGTTTTCTACTGTGGTGAGGTCTGGATAAGTACAAAAACTGTAAGTAAAACCCAGCAAAAATATCTGAGATCATGGCCTATTAGGATTTTTTAACATTACATTTTTCATATTATATATTTTTTCCCTCTGAAAGTTGTTCTTAGCTGTTTCTTCTCTAATAACAAGTTTAGTATTATCTAAATTTTTTGCTCATTGCTAGTTTTAAGTTCATATCTAGACCTTTAGAAATCTCTGGAGTTTGCTGTTTTTAAATATATAAAGAAAAATCAGGCTTTTGCAATTCTGATATTTCTAGTAACTTCATTTCCTTGAAATCTAAGTTTTCATTATTTTATCAACCAGCTTGTTAAATCTATAATCGTTTGCTTTGAAACATGTACACTATCCTTGATCCAAAATCATGTCACTTGTCACATATCTTTATAAATTTCTTCCTATCTAACACAGGCCACTACCTGTTTTTTAGATGCTAGTAACTAACAGTTGTTTTTGCTAGTAACAACGACACTTTTTTCAACTTGTTGAAGCCTTAAAAATATCACAAAGTAGTAATGCTTGCTACCAGATAGGCTGCTAGATTTGAAAAAAACTTATTCAGTATTTGCACCTTTGTACCTCTTCCAGCAGATGCCTATTAAATTCTCAAAAGAGACCCTAGCACAGATGAGCTAAAACTGCACAATCAGGTGGTTTTTCTTCTCTAGGTTAAGATGAAAACTGCCTTAAACCTCAACATGAAAGTTCAAAGAAAATTAAATCCTAAATGCAAATATCACTTTTGCTCTTTGCTAATTGTTGCTCTCCCAGACACATAGCATGAAAATTAGTAATGCTTTTTATTCAGGCATTTTCTTACATAGTTCCATAGTTCACTGCAGTGGTATTTTTCAGAGACACGGTTACTGTTGAAGAATAGTAGTGTGTAATACTTTGGAATCAGAACTACAGTTAACAGAACCACTGTTTGTTCACTGTACTACTTTATTTATTTATTTTTTTTTTTTTTTAACGTTTATTTATTTTTGAGACAGAGAGAGACAGAGCATGAACGGGGGAGGGTCAGAGAGAGGGAGACACAGAATCTGAAACAGGCTCCAGGCTCTGAGCTGTCAGCACAGAGCCCGACGCGGGGCTTGAACTCACGGACCGTGAGATCATGACCTGAGCCGAAGTCGGCCGCTTAACCGACTGAGCCACCCAGGCGCCCCTGTTCACTGTCCTACTTTAGATGAGCTACTGTATTTTGGGAAGAGAATCTCAGAAATTTTCCTTCAGACACAAATACTTATGAATTTCAGCATAGTACTGTCGACATAGTACTATGACAAGAAGCTCACTAGATACATTTTTAAATGCCACCTTAAATATATAAAATAAGTAAGCATGTAATAATAGTTGGTAGAGTCCTCTTCAGATTTTCCATGTGATTTTTTTTTAATTTTTTTTAACGTTTATTTATTTTTGAGACAGAGAGAGACAGAGCATGAACAGGGGAGGGTCAGAGAGAGAGGGAGACACAGAATCTGAAACAGGCTCCAGGCTCTGAGCTGTCAGCCCAGAGCCCGACGCGGGGCTTGAACTCACGGACGGTGAGATCATGACCTGAGCCGAAGTCGGACGCTTAACCGACCAAGCCACCCAGGCGCCCCAGATTTTCCATGTGATTTTGAGTAAAGCATCTTCAGATAAAAGTTTCTACATAAACAGCAACTTATGCATGGAAGCGGTTTGTTATACTCTGATTTTGGTTCCTGTTTGCTTCCAAGTGAATAAATAGGCAAGAAATAGGCTTTAAAAAAAAGCATTAAAGTAGAATTCACAGCTTCTATATCTTCATTATTCTGACTTCTGGCTAATTATTTAACTTTCTTGGGCTTTTTATTTCTTCATCAATAAAAAACATAGTAATAACTTATCTAGGTAAAATCCTCAGAATCCCTTGGGAAATGATACTTTATTGTTTATATTATTTTTTCTTCATACTTTTTTTAAAAGCATATGACAACATTTAAAGTGAATAAACATGTGCCATTCATGGTAAATGTAGTAGGAAAGAATATCAGAGAAATTTCTTAAATGTGTTTTGATGACTGATCCAACAAAGTCCACACACATGTGAAGAATGGGATGGGCAATGCTGGGTACAATACTAGTATCCTGATTACAAGTCACCCTGTTTTACAGTCATCGCGTAAATACTTTGACACAGCAGTGCCTGTGAAATACTTTAGTGTCTCAGTCCTTTTCTTAGGGTTAGTGTGAAAAGCATTAAAATTATAAAAAACTAAAGTAAGCAGAAATATATTTTGCTAGATGTCTTACAATTCATTAAAACATTTCTGTCTGGGCTCCAAAACTTACAGTAGAGCATCACAAAATTTTAGTGTCTTGAGAGACTAGTTTTCTTAACTTTGTAGGTGAAATAACAGAGTACATATGTACTTTTAAAATAAAGGTAATATAATCATGTAAAGAACACACCTGTTGGATTTGGGTAGAAGCCCTGCTCTGCCACAATTGAGCTTAGAGAAATAAATTAGGAGTTTTTCATTCATAGTTCCTGTCTCCTTTTATGTGTTTACATATATTTTCATGTACTTTATTTTGTTTAGTAAATGGAATCATGGTATATGTTGTTATTGAGCCTGCTTTAAAAAAAAAAAAAAATCTGTCTTGAAGATCTTTCCATACATACAAGTCTATCTCATTCTTTTAATTGCTTTATAGTATTTCACAATATTTTCTTAGATAGATGTTGGAACATATGGGTCTTTCTTCTGTGCTTCTATTTCTGTGACCTTGAAAAGTTATTTTACTTCTCTTTACTTCAGCTTCCTGGTCTGTAAAGTGAGGATAGAGCCAATTTGAGAATTAAGTGAAATACACATACATATACAAACACAAAGTCACCTAGTAAGCTTTCAGTAAATGTTAACCATGATGATGATGATGATGATGATGATGATGATGATACCTCTTAATTTCTTTTTATATCTCTTAGTTCCTTTCTACTACATTCAGGGAAAATTCCTTGCTAAGATCCCCTAACATACTCATTTAGTCTTCAGCTATATTCATTCTGCGATTCATTTAATGTATAGAGTTCTATTTCAGTGATCAAAATTGAATTTCCAAGATGCAATCAATATCTTTCCAGATCACTTTAAGGATATTATTTACACTGATTCCAAAAAAGTTTTGTTGGCTTTATTAACTTTAATTCCTCTGCTTAATATTTTTAGAGCATTCTTGTTGGTTGTATTGTTTTTGCTTGTTTTGTCTTTCAAGGGATTGGTTTTCCTCAAATGTCCGGTAATTCTAAGTTGGCCATTTCATCTTTATATTCCACATTACCTGTAATCCTGCCATTTCAACTCTCCATTGTTTGTGTCAGGGGGCAAGATGTGTTGCTAGGAATGACCATTAGTAGCTTGTCATCCCTTTTATAGGGGTTAGTAGTTAACCAGCTCTTGCCTCACTGGGCCTGGTACCTCCTACACTCATTGTTTCAACCTGTGGTCAAACACTACCCATACCCCTACTTACCACACTGAGGGTACATTGCCATTGTTCAGCTGCTCTAATCATTCCGCATTTGACATTTGCCTCAGTCCTACCACCTATGCTTGGTCTCCACTGACTTTAAAATGCAAGTACCCTTACAACTGCACCCATGTTTGTATAGTCTTCTAAATATGATTGGGCTGTGGTTTCCTCTAACCATTTTTCCATAGATCTGATCCCATCTGCTTTCTGTTTTCCAAGAATTCTTCGCCATTTCTGGTCTATTCATGATGCTGCTGTGTCAGAGATTGAGCTACATGTAGAGAAGAACTTCCAAGTGAAGGTTGTTACACTTTTTTACAAAAAGATTTTCTCTGGGAATATTAATATAGTCCTTCCTGAAAGTAGTGAGTGAGTTAAATACCCTGTCAGTCTTTTCCAGTTCTTGAGTCAATTGATTTCCTCATCATGTAGAGTACATAAACTACCTTCCCAAATCATTTAAAATCTAACTTAAGCAAATAGCTGCAATGATCTAAAAAGCTATATCCCTGTGGATTTTTGTGTAAAATTAGTAAAGATGAGAATAAATTCTAGTAATATGCTGTTAACTATACATACTGAACAATTTCCCCGTACCACCTCTGCAGCCGCTCTTCTGATCTTCATCATTCAAATGAACAGCCATAGTGGACCTCTTTTCTGAAAGGAGGCTTCACTTTAGAAGAATCAGCATAATATTTGTGTTGATTTTCAAAATACTGTTAAGTATTTGTTTAGAAAATATTTAACAAACAGTGTACTGGATAAGATGTACAAAGTGCTGTAATAAACAACTCCAAAATTTCAGCTCCTTTAAAACAATATAAACTTGTTTTGTGCTCATATCGTAGTGTAATGTAAGTCTACAGGAAAGCACTACTTTCTTCAGAAATCCATACCCAGATCTTTATCTGGGGGTTTATGCTCTGTGGGTCCTCTGTTCAGCAAACGGATACACAAAGAGAAGTAGGATTGTGTGGGAATTTTATATAGGCTGGGTATGGAAACATGATACATATCACTTATGCTCACGTTCCTTGGCTTGAATTCACGTAAATGGCCACACTTAACTTCAAGGGGGACTAGAAAATGTAGGCTGGCTAAAGACTTAAGAAGAAGAGAATGCCGACAATTTCTGCCACACATACTATGTGCCCTCCTCTCAAAGAGTTGGATATTTCTTCTGATGAAGGAATAAAGTATTTTGTACATTCCATAAGGAAGTTATTAAAATGCCCAAGAAGAAAGGAGGGAGCCATCAGGTCCACTTGGAAACAAGGGATATTGATCAGAGAAGGTTTCATAGAGAGAGTGACATTTGACTAAAACTTTCTGATAAGGTTTTCTCAGCTAGAAGGTGAGGTGGGCAACCAGCAAGAACAAAAGCATGGCAATACAAACAAAAGACAGTTTGGCCCAGCAAGGCCATGCATTCCTGAGGCAATGAAGGGGGAGTGGTGAATGATGAGGCTAGAAAGTTACATTGAGGTCAGACGGTGAATGTCTTTAGATGGCATGATAAGGAAATTGGATTTGTGCATGCATATATGCAACAGGGCACCTTTGGAGATAGTTTTAGCAGGGAGTGGCATTATCATATATGTGTTTTAGAATGGTACATTCATTCACTTAATTATTGAACATATCTATGTTCTAGATTCTGTACTTGTTGCTGGGAATACAAAACAATGAACATGTTCCTTGCCCTGGTGGTAATATAGAGGATTCGTTGGAGGGAATAGGATTAAAAATACAGAGATCAAAAGGAACTCCTTTCTTAAAGTGAAAAGACATAAGGCCCTGAACGTGAATATTGGCAATGAAAACGCAAAAGACTAGATGGATTCTAGAGATAATGTGTGGAGTAGAAGCTGATGGAACTCCTAGCCAATCAGATGTACTGCATGAGAATAAGATTTGGAGGAGGATGTCACAAAGATGTCCAACCTGAGAGAAAACAGGAAATACCAAGGAAAGAGGATCAGGTTCCAGGGAAAAGTTGTGAGTTTATTCATGTACATGATTTTGAAATATCTATGGGGAGCTATCTATGTGGAAGTAATCAGAAAAAGAGTTTTCATGATCAGGAGAGGGTCCAGAACTAGAGCTATGGTAGACATATGGGTTACATTTTAGATCTTCTATATAGACTGCCTAAGAGCAGAACTCCAAGAAGTAAAAAATGGGTAAAAGAGACCACAGCCAAAAAAGGTTGACAAAGACTTGTTAGAGTTAGGAGATCATTTTGATAGAGATGTGGTTGGTTAGCAGTTTTTTAAAAAGTGGAGACTGTAACAGGACAAAACTGAGATAACCATTAAATTTGACTATTGCAGAAATTTTTAGGGGCCATTTTGCAAAAGCTATGGGGCAAAATCTAATAGGAACGAGAGAAAGCAGTAAGTTGGTTGAAAAAAGAGTAAATATTGTACAGGATTTGTGAGACTTGAATGTATTTATAGTCTAAAGATAAAGAAAGAGTGAGTTTGAACCTTAAGAAATAGAAAGAACCCTAAAAGATATGGAAAGGTTTAAGTTCTAAAGCACAAGTAAATGAATTTGCTTTCTGAAACAAGGAAAAAGAGGTAAGGATTGATGAACGTAAAAGTTTGCAAGTGAATGGGAGTGAGGCTGAAAAAATAAAAGAGAGTCAGAGAAGCCAGGATGAGGTTATTGGCAGTTGTCGTGGAGAAAGCATAGTAAGTTGTTTTTTTTCATTAAATATAATTTATTGTCAAATTGGTTTCCATACAACACCCAGTGCTCATCCCAACAGGTGCTCTCCTCAATGCCCATCACCCACTTTCCCCTCCCTCCCACCCCCCATCAACCCTCAGTTTATTCTCAGTTTTTAAGAGTCTCTTATGGTTTGCCTCCCTCCCACTCTGTAACTTTTTCCCCCTCTCCCATGGTCTTCTGTTAAATTTCTCAGGATCCAC
>NC_138347.1:103970560-104370560 GCF_046562875.1 Panthera onca | reverse complement strand
TCGTATATGCAAAAACATTTTCTGAAATGATACCAAAGGTATTTTAAAAATGATTGCCTTGGGGCGCCCGGGTGGCTCAGTCGGTTAAGCGTCCGACTTTGGCTCAGGTCATGATCTCGCGCTCCACGAGTTCGAGCCCCGCGTCAGGCTCTGGGCTGACAGCTCGGAGCCTGGAGCCTGTTTAGGATTCTGTGTCTCCCTCTCTCTCTGACCCTCCCCCGTTCATGCTCTGTCTCTCTCTGTCTCAAAAGTAAATATATATTTAAAAAAAAAAAAAACGATTGCCTTTAGTAAGTGGAAATGTGAGGTTGGGGCATACTTTTACTTTTCAATGTATGCCTATCCTTCCTACTTGAATTTCTACCTGGGGGATGTGTTACTTTTATAGTGGAACTTTTGAAAGCAAATATGATCTTACTTTTGTAAAATAAACATATTTTTTTCTGTGTATTGAAAAAACAAATCTAGAAAGATAGACATCATTGTTAGTAGTGGTTAATATCTCAGTAAACTACAATTCCATTTTACCAGTTGCACAGACCAAAAACCTAAGAATCATACTTGACTTTATCTCTCTCGCCTCACATTTAATCCATGAGCACAGCCTGTGGGATCTATTCTCAAAATACATGCAGAATCTGACCATTTCTGTTTCCAGCCTGGATTATTGCTATCCAGACTTCCTAACTTGTCTCCTTGATTTCACCCTTGGTCATCTGCAGTCCATTCTCAACACAAACACCACAGATAGAATCATACTATTCTCTTGCTCAGAGACTTCCTGTGTCTTCCATCATATTCTGAGTAAAAGCCAAAGTTTATACAGTGTCTTATCATGTCCTCAATGATGTGTCCACCATCCGCTACCTTTTTACTGCTCACCCACCTTTCCACTTCTTTTCTGACCTTTCATATTAGCTTCTCTGCTGTTTCTCCAGTCTCGGTTCATTCCTCCTTCTCCGTGTCCTTGCACCTGCTGTTCCTTCTGCCTGGATGCAATTACTCTTCCAATTTCTCACCATCTACTTAACTTGCTCCCTCATCTCCATCAGGTCTCTGCTCAAATGGCAGGAGTTCAGGTCTCTGCTCAAATGGCAGTAGTAGGGAGCAGTGGATTTTCTGGGAGGCTATGGCCATACTCCTGGGAAAGGATGAATGATGGCTTATGGTGATAGCTGTGGAGAGGAGGGGAAACAAATGGATTCAACAAGTATTTAGGAGGTATAATCCACAGGAGTTGGCATTGGAGGGGTCAAGGAAGAATTCCAAAATTTAATGGGAACTCCTGGAGAAACACCAGGTTTTGGGGAGACAATGAAAAACAGAATTGCAAGAGACTTTTACTTTTTATGTATTACATGTGATGGATGTCTGGAGATACAGAACTTTAATTTTTTTTTTTTTTTTAAGCATAAGAATTGACACTCTCCAAGGGGCTCCTAACCATTTTTTGTGCTATGGACCCTTTAGATAGTCTGGTAAAACCTATGGACACTCTCAGAATAACTTTCTTTTTTAGTTTATTTCTTGGAAAGAGAGAGAGAGAGAAAGACAGAGGGAAAACCAGCAGGGAGGGTCAGAGAGAGAGGGAGAGAGAGAATCCCAAGCAGACTCCACACTACCAGCGTAGAGCCTGGTGTGGGGCTCCAACTCACAAGCTGTGAGATCATGACCTGAGCCAAAACCAAGAGTCAGACACTTAACTGACTGAGCCACACAGGTGCCCCTCAGAATAACATTTTTAAAAGCATAAAATTAAGTAAATATAACTTAAAAAATTTTTTTAATGTTTATTTTTGAGACAGAGGGAGACAGAGCACGACTGGGGGAGGGGCAGAGAGAGAGGGAGACACAGAGTCTGAAACAGTCTCCAGGCTCGGAGCTGTCAGCACAGAGCCCGATGAGGGCCTCTAACCCAAGAACCGTGAGATCATGACCTGAGCCGAAGTCAGGCACTCAACCGACTGAGCCACCCACATGCCCCTAAATACATATCATTTTAAAGAAAATGAATTATAATGAAAAATCAGGGGTCTGTGGGCCCCGGATTAAGAACTCCTCTATGGAATAACTCCTGTTTGAGTCTTTCCTCCCTTCCTGAATAGCCACATTTGGCCCCATGCATAAGGTGAATGTGCACATTGTGAAAAGAAAGATACAGAAACCATGGTGACTTTGTCAAGAGTGTTGATCAGCAAGGACAACAGGTCACTACTTTCACAGCAATCCTGAATGGCAGCAACATGAGCAATCAGACAAAAGAGAGGTTAGCTATTCCCTGGTGGTGACACTACTCTGTTTGGAAGCAATAAGCCTGATATTTCTGCCTGAGTAAGCCTAGCATTCTTGGCCAAATGAAGAGAAGAAGAGGAAGCCTCAGACAGGAGATACGGGGCTTCCTGCATGTAGGAAAATATGGGGCCAAAGTAATTAAAGAGAAAATAAAAGAGATACCACTGTGGTTGTATCTCAGCCTGGTGAAATGGGTTATATCTAATGCACTCATTTCTATATTTTTTCTATATTTTTTCATTAAAAAAATTTTTTTATAATGACTGTGTACAACTTTTGTGACAGAAAAAAAAGAGTGTGTAGGACTTTCCTTCCATTTCATTAATGATATTGTCTCACTTACAGTTGCCTGGATTCAAACATCTTAAGCCTTTTGACAGATGTTGTGGAATTTGAGAAAGGATTAGCAGACCCTAGTTTACCTAGAACCAGGGGACATTTCTGCCAAAAGAAAGAGACTGTGGAACTCCATAAATTCTTACCGTTTACACATATTCCCCTGACTCTGATAGTAGTAAATTGGCAATAAATGCTCAGAGTATATGATGCTCAGGAGACTTGATTGTTATTGACTCCTGAATTGAGGGATCAATAGGAACAATATATGCCTGGAGACAGATGTCTTCATGCTGTGTGATCTCAGAAGAGTAGGGAGCTATGGAATCCCCCTTGGGAGCTGAAGGCAGCAGAGGAGTGTTCAGAATAGGAATGGAGCTTAGCTGCTTTGTTTAGTTTTGCATGTTGGACTCTTCATCCTTTGAACAAAGGGATTGGGACTAAAATAAGTTTGAAAACAGCAACATTAAAACCTATTTTTTAAAAAGATTTTTTAGTTTTATTTTAATTTAATTTTTAATTTTAATTTTTTTTTAGAGACAGAGAGTGCTAGAGAGAGCATGAGGAAGAGGGGCAGAGCGACAGAGAGAGAATCTTATCTTTTTTTGTTTTATAGATATATATACATTAATTAATTTTATTTTTTAAATTTAGATCCAAATTAGTTAGCATATAGTGCAACAATGATTTCAGGAGTAGATTCCTTAATGCCCCTTACCCATTTAGCCCATCCCTCCCTCCCACAACCCCTCCAGTAACCCTCTGTTTTTTTTCCATATATAAGAGTTTCTTATGTTTTGTACCCCTCCTTGTTTCTATATTATTTTTGCTTCCCTTCCCTGTGTTCACCTGTTCTGTGTCTTAAAGTCCTCATATGAGTGAAGTGCTATGATATTTGTCTTTCTCTGACTAATTGCACTTAGCATAATACCCTCTAATTCCATCCATGTAGTTGCAAATGACAAGATTTCGCTCTTTTTTTAAAAAAAATTTTTTTTAACGTTTTATCTATTTTTGAGACAGAGTGAGACAGAGCATGAACGGGGGAGGGGCAGAGAGAGAGGGAGACACAGAATCGGAAGCAGGCTCCAGGCTCTGAGCCATCAGCCCAGAGCCCGATGCGGGGCTCGAACTCACGGACCGTGAGATCGTGACCTGAGCTGAAGTCGGACGCCCAACCGACTGAGCCACCCAGGCGCCCCAAGATTTCGTTCTTTTTGATTGTTGAGTAATACCCCATTGTATATATATACCAAGTCTTCTTTATCCATTCACCCATTGATGGACATTTGGGCTCTTTCCATACTTTGGCTATTGTTGATAGTGCTGCTATAAACATTGGGGTGTATGTGTCCCTTCGAAACAGCACACCTGTATCCCATGGATAAATACCTAGTCGTGCAATTGCTAGGTCGTAGGGTAGTTCTATTTTTAATTTTTTGAGGAACCTCCACACTGTTTTCCCGAGTGACTGCACCAGTTTGCATTCCCACCAGCAGTGCAAAAGAGATCCTCTTTCTCTGCATCCTCACCGACATCTGTTGTTGCTTGTGTTGTTTATTTTAGCCATTCTGACTGGTGTGAGGTGGTATCTCATTGTGGTTTTAATTTGTATTTCCCTGATGATGAGTGATGTTGAGCATTTTTTCATGTGTCGGTTGGCCATCTGGATGTCTTCTTTAGAGAAGTGTCTATAATGTCTTTTGCCCATTTCTTCACTGGATTATTTGTTTTTTGGGTGTTGAGTTTGAAAAGTTCTTTATAGATTTTGGATACTAACCCTTTATCTAATATGTCATTTGCAGACATCTTCTCCCATTCCATTGGATGCCTTTTAGTTTTGCTGATTGTTTCCTTCGCTGTGCAGAAGCTTTTTATTTTGATGAAGTCCCAATAGTTCATTTTTGCTTTTGTTTCCCTTGCCTCCGGAGATGTGTTGAGTAAGAAGTTCCTGAGGCCAAGATCAAAGATTTTTGCCTGCTTTCTCCTTGAGGATTTTGATGGCTTCCTGTCTCACATTTAGGTCTTTCATCCATTTTGAGTTTATTTTTGTGTATGGTGTAATAAAGAGGTCTAGGTTCATTCTTCTGCATGTCGCTGTCCAGTTTTCCCAGCATCACTTGCTGAAGCGACTGTCTTTATTCCACTGGATATTCTTTCCTGCTTTGTCAAAGATTAGTTGGCCATACATTTGTGGGTCAATTTCTGGGTTCTCTATTCTGTTCCATTGATCTGAGTGTTTGTTTTTGTGCCAGGAAAGAGAGAGAATCTTAAGCAGGTGGGGCTCGATCCCATGATCCTGGGATCATGACCTAAACTGAAATCAAGAGTCAGATGCTCAACCAACTGAGCCACCCAGGAACCCCTAAAACCTATTATTTGTTGGAGAAATAGATTTGAATTGGCAGAAGTAAGTTCTAGGTGAACAGAGCAGATGTTACTGACACTCTAGCTAGCATACACAAGTCAAATTTGTGGCTACTCAAAGTCCACTAAGTGGAGAGTTAACAAGGAGCTTCCCAGGTGCTGGAAAACTCCCCAAATTGCTGGTTTGTATGTAAGTCAGTGAAATGTAGCAAGATGGAGAAAATCGGATTTATGAAAACTTCCCTGGGGGAGATGACTAAAAGTCGTTGGAAAGCATTCGTTCAGTTATTCATTAAATATTCACTACTTGCTTTCTGTATGCCTAGCATTGTCTTGGATGCTGGGGTTAAGTAGCGAACAAAAAGCCAGAGCTCCTGCTCTTGTGGCGACTACATTCTAGTGGGGGATAGAAACAGTACAGAATAACCCTAGAAAATTCCAGGGAGTGACAAGAGCTATGAAGAAGTTAAAGTGGATTAAAAGGGAAGAGTGATGGGAGGAGCATTTTGCACAGAGTGGAGAGGAAAGAGTTTTCTGTTAAGGTGACTTTGAGCAGAGATCTTACAGGGTAAGGGAGCAATGGGAGAAAACAAACCACAAAGAGGAAATAGAAAAACAAAGGCCAGGAGGCAGAGGCTTCAGAGGCACTTGAGGAACAAAAAAGAGGCCAGTGCCACTGGAGTGGAGGAAGACAGGAGAAAAAGATGTGCCAGAACACTTTTATCAGGTAGTGAATGTAGATTATGAGACCTCCAAGGAGACTTGCTCAAGGAGCAACAAATCATCACTAAATTCCTTCAAAAACGTGTAGGTCTGTGTGGTTTATTTTGCGATGCAGCTTTTGTTTTGATGATTGGGTAGGGCATACAGATTTGGAGCCTGAGCTGAGCCTCTCAGAGCAGGGAAGCCATGCTTTGCACTTCTCACCTTCTGGGCCTTTCCTGCACACAACATGCACTGAAAGAACAGAGGATGGAAGTAATGTGTGAAATTATTAACCTGTCTTGGTGCCCACTTATTCCTAAAATTGTCTTGTCTGAGGACCAGATAAAATGAGAAGGGTCTGAAAACTCTGAAAAGATAATTCCCTTGTTCAGATCCCCTCACACCGTCAAAGCTAGCAGTGTCTAGTCAATGCTTTCTCCTGATGCCAAATCTTGGACTCTGACTCTTTTGTTTTCCTGTTCCCCATTTAAGGACTCTTGTGATTACGTTGGGCTCACCCAGATAATCCAGGATAATCTCTTTATTTTAAGGTCAGCTGATCAACAAACCTAATTCTATTTACAACGTTAACTCCCTGAAGCCAGGTAGTATAACACATTCACAGGTTCTAGGGACTAGGGCCATTATTTTGCCTACTACTATCACACTCCATAAATGCAATGCGGTCTCTTTCTTATGGCCTTGATTTTTTTTATTTCAATATTAATTTCGTTGTATTTATGGTTTTTAATATAAGCTTCCTCAAACCTGTTTTGAAAAAGAGGCAATGAAAATGGGCTCTAATATGCTTAACAAATATGAATCATGGACATACTGTATGGTGGTAGAGAAATCTAAGAGTTGTCTTGTGGTTTTCCCTCCACCTGCACCTCACCATTAAAATAAAGGGAGTGGGGCTGCTTGGAAAAGTGAGTTGATAACCTTGGACCCACTCTCCTTTTTTCAGAGCTGACAGTCTATTTTACAATGTTCTCAATTCAGTCTTTGGGGCAGAAAAGGACTGAATTGGCCACTATATTAGTTGTTTATTCCTGTTTACCAAGTTATCTCTGAATTTAGAGGCTGAAACATAAAACATTTATTATCTCATTGTTTCTCTGGGTCAGATATCTGGGTACAGCTTAGAAGGGTGTTTCTGGCTCAAGATGCAGTCGGGTGATATCTGAAAACTAGGGGAGGATCCACTTCTAAGCTCACTCATGTGTTGTCGCAGTATTCAGTTCCTTATAGGTTGTTGGACTGAAGTGCCTGTTACTTGCTGGTTATGAGTTGGAGGCTTCCCTCAGCTTTTTGCCATCTAGGCTCTCCACTGGGTACTCAAACATGGCAGCCAGCTTCCCTCAGAGGGAGAGTCTCCCTCAGAGGGAGAGGGAGTGGCTCATCTTAGAAGTAACATCCCATCACTTTGGCCATATTCTGTTCATTAGAAGTGAGTCACTGGGTCCAGCCCACACTCAAGGGATGAGACAGCACAAGTTCATGACTACCAGGAGGGGGCGGACTGTCAGGAGCTGTGTAAGAAGCTGCCCATCACAGCCATGTGGAATCCATGAGGACATAAAGATACATGTGTCTATTTAACTCCCATCAAAGAGAGATAAATGTAGAGGATGTGACATTAGAAAATGATGCATCTCAGAAGCAACAATTTGCACTTTGATTAACAAATGTAAACTCTGTATATCAAACAGAGTAGCCATAATACAATTGTTACTACTATGTACCAGAAGGATTAGACAGAATTTGTCTGTGCTAGACTAATTTTCCCCCCACAGAGTTTGCAACTGACATCATAAACAACAAAACAATAAAAAGATAGGAGACATATGTTGAAATGAGTGGGGCCTAAGAGCATGTTGTTAGAAGAGTGAAAGTATTAAATATGAAGCCAAGCCAAAGTCTGCATTACTAGAATCCATTCTGGGGTAGCAGAAAAGTACCATACTAATCTAAACATATTAGAATGAAAGGAAAGCCATGCATCAGAACGTTCATAGAAACTCACAGTATGTCATGGATTATTGCTAGAACAATTTAATGCAAAACAAATAGTAAGGAGTGGCAAATGTATTTCTATAGTGAGGGACTGATGATATTGAAAAACTCAAAAGAGGGGCACCTGGGTGGCTCAGTTTAGCGTCCGACTTTGGCTTGAGTCATGATCTCATGGTTCGTGGGTTCCAGCCCCACATCGGGCTCTGTGCTGACAGCTCAAAGGCTGGAGCCTGCTTTGGATTCTGTGTCTCTCTCTCTCTCTCAAAAATAAACATTAAAAAAAATTTTTTTAAAACTCAAAATAAATAGTATCAAATGGATAGCAGTATCTGTGGCAACATAGATATGACTTATATTTGTGTGTTTTTAATGGTAACAGGCATATACAACTTTTAAAAAATAATCATTGTTATTGCTTCTCCTCTATTTCCCTTTTTCCTTGGTTCAATTTCCTTTTTTTTCTATTTAATTTTTTCTGTTTCTTCTATTTTTCACTTCTTAAGTTATTGTTGGTTAAACTATGTTTCTAATTTAAAAAGCATAGCTAGGTTCTACAATAATACATCTTGAATCACAAGTATTTGGAAGAAACATTTCAGTTACTGTCTGGTTACCAACTTATTTTCCTCAAAGGAAGGTATTGAGAGGGTGTTAGCTTTCTCACCTGACACACCTTGCTTGCACAATGGGTAATTGAGCATCCTCTTCTGTTTAATATCTTTGATCTTGAATTCACTGAGGTCCAGGGACTTTGTGTTTTAATATTAAAACATGGATCAGGTATGACCGTTAGGGTACCACTACTAATTATAACTTGATTATTTTAACACCTTTATTGAGGTATAATTGACACATACATAAAATGAACATTAAAAACTTGAATCTGAATTTTACTTTTTTCTTTTCACTTTATGATTTTGCTTTGAGTATTTGGAGAGAAATGTTTCTCCTCAAGGTAGAACATAAACAACTTTGTAACAAATCTTTTTGGTGATATCCTTGGTGGATATGACAATACTTAGTTGCCAATGCAGCCTCCTTAAGAGCCCTGATTTTTTTCAGATTATCAAGTGGCAATGTACACAGGAAGGCGGGATCCCTTCTGAGCCCCAAAACACAAATTATGTGTAATGCCCCCGATTTCGAATCCGAGAGACCACCAAGGAGCCGATACTGATGCAAATGCACGAGGGGTTTATTTGCAAGCTTGAGCTTGGGCCCAAGTATACCCGACACAGCGGAGCAGGGACTTGGACCCCTAGGTTAAAAGGCGTAGCAGTTTTATAGGGCCAGTGGCCAGTGAGATTGTAACACACACAGAAAGTTGCACAGTCATGCCAGTCCACACGCAGGTGGCCAATTGAATTACAATTTACCCTATAGTAACTGTTTGAACTAGCCTATCACTCTGGTCAGAATTGCCCCACAAGTTTGGCGGGCAAAAGGTGGGGTTTACATTCTTTGGGGGTTAGGGGTTCCGCATTCCTATTTGAGCCGGTTTCCAGTAAGGGTGTGCTCAGTGGCTTGACTAGGGTGGAGGAGTGTCTTAAGCAATAAGCAGGTCATGTGGGGGTTATACATGAGATGGTGGGTGTAGCACAAAATGGAGTTAGTCTTGCTCTGCTTGTCCAGGGGTAGGGGATTTTTGTTAAATTCCTTGGATCCCACATATGATTTTCCCAATCCCATTCATTTTTGCTTTTTGTAGGGAGGTGGTCCAGTTCTGGTCAATGAGATGTGAGTCAAAGTCTGCAGGACACTTCTGCGAAATGTTTTTCTCCTTGCCAGCTAACTTGGGACTGCAAGGGAGGAAGCCAAACCTCTGAGGATGCAAAGTGGAAACATGAAGGAATCTAGGTTTTTAATGATCTTGTTGAGTTGCATACCGACTGACCCTGTTTCAGGTCTACCTCTGAACTTATGATGTGATGTTATAAATAGCCTTATCAGAGCCACTATATTCTGCAACTCCAGGGAGAGCCATTCACACTGTACAACATAGCGGTCCTGGATCTTACTGTTTAAGCCACTTTTAGATAGATATTCTACAGTTGCAGCCAAAAGCATCCCACTTCATAAAATGGGGCAGATGGTGTTCCAATATTAAGAAACTTTCTCTGTGTGCCAGTTTATACCTTGCAAAAGACTATTACTGGAAAGTTTTAAAATATATGTAACAGAAGCCACAACTCAGAATAAACAATAAAAGGAATTCATTGGCTCAGAGGTAGGGCAGGCTTCAGGGGGTTCGATTTAGGATTTCTTGA
Source organism: Panthera onca (assembly GCF_046562875.1). Classification (NCBI taxonomy): domain Eukaryota; kingdom Metazoa; phylum Chordata; class Mammalia; order Carnivora; family Felidae; genus Panthera; species Panthera onca. The sequence goes on along the minus strand of NC_138347.1, from coordinate 104,360,577 downwards.
GGTCATCAGCAATCTGGCTTTTTTCCTGCCTAATGTTCTCAACTCTGTCCTCCCTATGTTTTGGCTTCTTCTTCAGGCTGTCTTTCTTCATGGTGGCAAAACTTTACAGTTATTTCAGACCTCATTCTACCCCTCGAACTCTGTTGAGCCACCTGCTTAGCTTAAGTCACACGCTCAGTTTTAGGAGCTGGGGATGGAATCAAATTTCCAAGAAGTCTCCAAATCAAAATTCGAGGTTGGATAGGAGAAATGAAATGCTGGGACCCAAACATGAAGTGTCCACTCCATGGACTTGGAACTATAATGCAAATGAACTTTTTAAAAATGTGCTTGAAATTTACTTATTCTCACTCTCAAAAGAATGTGAGATGGAGATAACCAATGAACTTAGGCCCATGGGTTACCTATACAGCATGAGATTTGGTGAACTCTTGGGGAACTAAGTACAGATCTGACTGTCTGTGAACCTCTGCTAAGTCCTAGTTTGAACATTTGTGAGACAAGACTTCCATTTATTTCTAGAACTAGATGTCAAGGCAATCAATAGTGATTTAAAGCAGCTGCTTCGGGAGAAATGTCAAACTCTTTGCTCTTTAAAAATGTTAATGGAAAATTTAAAAATCTGTGAACTCTTTTCAACACCTTCACTTTTCTGAAATCCAAAATTACTAGTGTTAAAAAACAAAATTCAACTGAGTGAATTTAAAGATCAAGCTGGCTTTATTAAACAATTCATGAATCGGGCAGCATCTCATCCAGCAAATAGAAATGAGGTCTGAAGAACCAATACAAAATGGAAGACTTTTTTATAGGCAGAAAGGGGCAGGAACAAGAGAAGAGTGGATTGCCTCATCTTTCTTTAGGGGGAAGAATGGGCCTATCAGGTGGATTACCATATTAGGGCCAACCAGGAAATTCCAGTTTTACTGGTTTAAGGTTTACATTCCTGGTTGAAATTAGGCGTTCAGTCTTGGTTTGCTGATGTGGTGCTTAGCACAAGTAAGTCCAATTTGGATTTGTTGTCTATCTCTCTTTTTTTAACACTAGCATTAAAAAAAAAAGAATGCAATGCAATTTAGTCAGATCCACGGACACTTAACTGCCACAGCTGCCATTTGCACCAGAAAATTAAGCAAAATTGGCAGAATACACAGCTAGCTATTTGCAGAGGCACTTGAAATCCACAGCCTATGTTTGCATGGATTCTTGGCACACGGTGCTCAGTGGCAAACCATGGTCATCTGAGAGCCTGGATTAGGTACTCATCACCCTGTAAACATTAAATCTATTTCACACCTGCTTTTGAAACCTGGAAATACTGCCAACTTATTTTCCCAGATGGATTTGGCAAAAATTCCAGCATATTGTACAAAATTATAGATCAGAGTAAATTCAGTTCTCAAATTTATTGGACATCTGGAATCGGTAAAAAATGTGGTATCTATTTGAGAAAGGAACTTGATGCCCTCAGCGGTCCTGATCATTTTGACCAGAGTGGTACAAACTAGGAACAGAGAAGCCCAGGATTGGCTTGCCCAGGATTCTCCCTTCAGGAACATTCCTAGTTAGGTGCCGCTATCCACGCCCCGCAGCTGTAACGAATTTGCTACCTTCTCTCAGAAAACCATTTTACAAGTTAATTGCTTTTATTATGGAAATGTATTCCCTGACTGAACTGGAAGGGTGATTTTGAAAATTCAATGTCATACAATGTGTATATAAATAAGCTGCTTAGGAAAAGGAGGAAACAGATAGCCAATGATAATTCTTTCCTAATGCTCTGAGATTGTCTGTAGTTTAAGCAATTAACCTTTTATTATTTTTTTTTCTTCAATTTTTAGAAAAGACAATTTGGGCACTTCAAATAACCACAGCAGTACTATGTTCACACTGTAAGTAGAAAGTGCAAGTAATGGAAAACATCAATATTTTCCTGACCATAAACTCCAGCTTTCTTCTTTCATGTACTAAAAAGGCTGTATAGGGTAGTGGTTAAGAGCTTGGGTCTAGACCTGATTGCCTGAATCCTGGCTTTGCCATTTGTCAACTGGGTGATCTGGGATAGGCTACAAACTTTCTGAGCCTAGGCTTCTTTATGTATGAAATAATAATAATTGCCTGTGCCATAGGGTTGCTAGAAATTGTAATTAGTTAACACATGAAGACCATTTAAAGCAGTAAGCACTATTTAAGCATTAGCTGTAATTATTTGATACATTTAACTTTCAGATACATTTGCCAAAGGAAGCTTTATTGGAATCCCAAGATAACTAAATCATTGTGTACTTTCATACTGTATTTTTGCAGACATTTGCCTTGAAAAGTCATTTAACTATCTCAATGAAAGATGAATAGCACTATTAATAAAATGATGAAGTCTTCATTCTATGCAAACATTCCAAAATGTATATTATTTGAAGGTTCTCTGATGCATTTAACAAATATTTCTGGAGCACCCGCCATATGTAAGGCACTGTTCTAACATGGAGTTGATGGCATATATGTGTGTGTGTGGCTTACATGGCGCTTATAGCCTTGCAGGAGGACACAGGCAGTAAATAAACAGGTGATTTGTGAAATGGTCATAAGTTCTATGAAAAAATAAAGCAAGGTCAGGATAGAGAATGATGGAGAGTAGGCTTTTATAGAGAAGGCTTCTCTGAAAAGGTTACACTTGAGAAATCAGCTGAAGAGGTGAGGGGATGAGCCATATGAATATTTGAGGAAAAGGTTGCCTGGGAAGAGGGTACTGCAAGTGCAAAGACCCTGGGGTGGGAGAGGGCATTTAAGGAGTGGCAGTGGGGAGTTGAAACCCAGGAAGTCTGTCTCCATCTTGCCTCTATACTCCCACATTATCTCCTGCACTCTTCTTCTTCACAAGCTCTCTGCTTCAGATAGGAAGATTATGTGAGAAAAAAGAAATAGATCACCACAGTGAAATACAAGTTATATAGATTTACATTTGTTAGGCTGACCTACTCACAGATTCCAAAGAATCAGTGTGGATGACAAATTTGACTTTCCCTTTTCAAAAGCTGCTCAGACTAGACAGCAAAACATATTCAATTAAGAGCAGCAACTAGGACCTTCTGGAATGCTTCTTAGCTTAGAAAGATCTACAGCCTAGCGTTTTTGTGTAAAATTTTGCATGCTTAAGTCTTTTTCTGGGGTGAGTGCTGGGTCCCTACAGGGTCTCTGAGCTCAATAAAGGCTGAGAATCACCAGGTCAGTGAACAGGGTTTTTCGAAATAGTAGAAATATTTTTGATTTGTTTTAAAAAAATCTCAAATGAGCAAAAATGTATCAGAAAAATAAACATATTTTTGATTGTCTTATGTTGTTAAAAAGGGGAGTATAAGGAAACTAATTGCTTTTTTTAAAAAAAGGTTTTGTGGATATGGCATCATTTAGAAAATAATTACTAATTTGTTGGATTAAAGCTGAGAAGTTAAGTCTGGAAGAGCTTATTTTGAGGGCAAATTGTAAAGAGTAGCGGCCAACTTCATAGAAAAGCAGCCACCTGGCTAGAGGAATATTCTGAAGAACATTCACAACTGAGTATTACACGTTTTCTATTTTTAAGGCAGTCCAGAAATTCTAGTTAAAGAGAATCTAAATCAGTGGTTATAAATTAAGAAAGTGTGTTATTCTGGGTCCTCTGAGAATCAGCCACCAAAATGGGATTAGATTAAGAGAGACATGTGAGTGAGAGAAAATGGGGAAAGGCAGATAAGCAGGGAGAGCTATCACATTACGATGCATATCTGACGGAATGAAGGAGATAGAGAAGGAAGGTTAGGGGGAAGTATCCTAGGTCTCCTGCAGCCCAAGGAAGTTTAGCAAGGCTGTCACGGAGTCCTAGAGCCAAAGTCATGTGCTAGAGAAGTCCCATGTGTCCCAGAACTGGGCCTGTCTTCGTCCTTACTGTCTCTGCAGCATTCAGTCATTAGCTGGGAATAGCTTGTGGGAAGCCTAGCCTTGGCCCAAACTCAGCAATGGATTTCAGTGCAGGGTGATCAATTACGCTATAGTTGATGTCAGAGACGTGCATTCTCATGGCCACAGAGAGAGTATCGAAATCACCTGGGGAGTTGTCTCTCTGCAGCTTCCACCCCTGGCCCCTCCACCCAACTCAAGATGTCTTTAGCAGCCATGGGAGCTGCTGCCTGGGAGAGAAGCACTGGTCAGACCACCAGAAACCGGTGGGGCTGTGTCATGTCCTTCATGCGTTCTGAAGTGGTGAAAGTGGTGAGACCATGGGAGACAGAAAAATATCTTCTGTTTGATGTTTATTTTATAAAGGCACTATTGGAAAGGATCTCTTATGAATGGCTTCCTAAGGATTAGTTACAAAGTTACTGAGTAGCTGACACATTGCTATGTCTCCTTCTCTGATTTGTTCTAAAAAGTCAGAGGACAGTTGTTGAGGAAACAGTTTCCATGGTCGGATGGACAGAGCCCACTTCCTGTGGTCTCAAGAACATTTCAACAAAGTGGAAATACCCACTCGTGAAGAGTAGCTCAATGAAGATTATGGTGTGGTTAGCTGCAGGGCGGGGGTTTCAACAATACATCTGACCCCCACACACTTCAGGCATGCGCCGTGTGCATGTGTTCTGCTCTTCCTCCTCACTGAACACTCTCTTCTCAGTCTGTTTCAATGAAGTGCTTCCGACCTACTACAGCCCTTAAGCTTGTCTCTTTTTACATTGGGATCTGACCTAGAGTATAGCATTGGCTTATAAATAGGCCTCTCCCTCTGAACACGGCTCGTCCAGTGCTGAAAGTCAGGTGTTATGTGCAACAGACATGAACTAGGTCCTATTTGTCATTATTAAAAATTGTTTTTTAACATTTATTCATTTTTGACAGACAGAGGGAGACAGAGCACGAGCAGGGGAGGGGTAGAGAGAGAGGTATATAAAGAATCTGAAGCAGGCTCCAGGCTCTGAGCTATCAGCACAGAGTCCGATGTGGAGTTTGAATCCACAAACTGGGAGATCATGACCTGATCCAAAGCTGGATGCTTAACCGACTGAGCCACCCAGTCGCCCCTATTTGTCATTATTTTAAATGGAAAAAAGCATAATGTAACCATTGATCAGCATTAAGCATTTCCTAAAATGCAACATAACACAGTGAAAAGTCTAAAAGTAATAAATAAAATGCTCATGTTAGGATGTAAATTGCGCAAATCATCACTTTCTGATCACCAAAAAAAAAAAAAAATAGTGCAATTATTAACTAATGATTGTTTTGTATATGGTAATGTGCACAGTTTGCATATTCTATGTAGCTGTGATGGTTGATTTTATGTGTCAATATGACTGGCTTAAGGAATGCCCAGAAGCAGGTAAAACATTAATTTTGGGTATGTTTGCAAGGATGTTTCTGGAAGAAATTAGCATTTGATTCAATAGACTGCATAAAGAGATTGCCCTCACCAGTGTGGGTAGGCATTATCCAATCTGTTGAGGGCCAGAAGAGAAGAAGAAGGTAGAGAGGATGAATTCTCTTTGTCTTTTCTTGCCCTAGGACAGCCATTTTCTCCTGCCCTTGACGTCAAAGCTCCTGGTTCTCAGGCCTTTGGCTTCAGACTGACTTACACCAGCAGTTTTCCTGACTCTCTTGGCTCTCCAGCTTGCAGATGGCAGACTGTGGGATTTCTTGGCCTCCATAACTGCGTGAGCCAATTTCTACAAGAGATCTCCTCCTATATATCCTCATATAGTGGTTCTACTGGTTCTGTTTCTGTGGAGAACCCGGACTAATACAGTTGCAGACACTGTGACCCTGGCCTTTTCTGCAGCAATCTGATTTCTAGCTGCCAACACCTGGGATTCTTTGCCTGAGGGTTTTCACAGTCCACTGGATATAGACTTTGTGACTGGGTAAAAAGTGTCTTCCAATTAATGCCCTCCTGGAGCAGTTCTTCCCCAATAACTGATGGGAATGGGTGGATAAAGGCTGTTGCTCCCTTACCCCTCAAGTGGAATAACTCTGAGGTGCCTATTCTATACTGACTTCCTTACTGGTGTTTCCCAGATCATTAACCAAATAGGTATTTGCACTCAAATACTTGTCTCAGGTTTCTGTTTTTGAGGGACCTAACCCAAGACTTTTTATCATAAACTTTATGCACTAGAGATGACTATGATATTTCAATCTATTTCTTAACTCCAGCGATATCCCAGAGGGACATCCTTTTCATTGACAGTCTGCACATTTTTCAAAATATCTATGATTCTGACATTCTATCAATTTTATTTAGAATATAAACCATTACTTTCCTCTTACATAATTTTGTTTAAAATGTCTTTAAGTTTTGAGGATGAAAATACGATTTTTACTATATAAATATTGATGTAAAACAGCATTTCAAGAGATATGACATTGTATGGAATTTGAGTGTTAAAAAAAAGAAGCACAGGATGCCTGGGTGACTCAGTCTGTTAAGCGTCTGACTCTTGATTTCACCTCAGGTTAGGATCTCATGGTTCAGTTTGTGAGACTGAGCCCTGTGATAGGCTCTGTGCTGACAGTGCAAAGCCTGCTTGGGATTCTCTTTCTGCCCCTCTCTCCCTGCCCCTCCCTCACTTGTGTGCACGTGCTCTCTCTCTCTCTCTCTCTCTCTCAAAATAAATAAACTTAAAAAAATCAAGAAGTATAAAAATGTGGAAAAACCTAAAATGTCCATTGATTGATGAGTGGATAAATAAGATGGGGTATACACAAACAATAGAATATTATATAGTCATGAAAAGGAATGAAGTACTGATACATGTTAAAACATTGAAAATATGCTAAGTGAAAGGAGCCATGCACAGATGGCCACTAATTGTATGACTCCAATTAAATGGATGTCCTGAATAGGCAAATCAAGAGACAGAAAATAGATTAGCAGTTGACAGGGGCTGGAGGAAAGGCAAACGAGAGTGACTGCTAATGTGTTCAGGCTTTCTCTTGGGGGTGATAAAAACATTCTGGAATTAGATAGTGGTGATGGTTGCACAGCCTTGTATACATACTGAAAATCACTGAAATCAAGAGGCATACTACCCTTAAAAATATTTACTTTTGGAGATGAGTCGCTTCAAAATTTGTGCAATTATTCTAAAAAGTTTGGAAACTAGTAGTCTACATTTGGTGTATGGGCACTCCACATCAGCTATCCTATATATCCTGCCTATTTATTTATTTAGTAATTTCTACACCTAACATGGGGCGTGAACTCATGATCCCATGATCCAGAGTTGCATGCTCTTCCAAATGAGCCTGCCAGACACCTTAGCCTTCCTTCTTAATTAGCACCTTTAGATAAGCACCTTTGTTTGGTGCTAAAGACCCTTGGAACAAGAACTGAGTAGATCATGGCTTCTCAAACTTTGATTTTTTAAAAACATTTTAAAGAAAAAAATTTTGTTTTCCAAATTTTTATTAAATTCTAGTTAGCATACAGTGCAATACTGGTTTCAGGAGTAGAATTCAGTGTTTCATCAATTACATACAACACTCAGTGCTCATCATAACAAGTGCCCTCCTTAATACCCATCACCAATCGAGCCCATCCCCCTACTTTCCTCCACCAAACCTTCAGTTTGTTCTCTATCTTTAAGAGTCTCTCATGGTTTGTTTCCCTCTCTCTTTCTCTCCCTCTCCCATATGTTCATCTATTTTGTTTCTTAAATTCCACATATGACTGAAATCATGTGATATTTGTCCTTCTCTGACTTATTTCGCTTAGCATAATATACTCTAGCTCCATCCAAGTCATTGCAAATGGCAAGATTTCATTTTTGATAGCTGAGTAGTATTCCAGTGTGTGTGTGTGTGTGTGTGTGTGTGTACCCATATATATATATATATATATATATATATATATACACACACACACACACACAACATCTTCTTTATCCATTCATCAGTCGGACATTTGGGCTCTTTCCATAGCTTCACTATTGTTGATAATGCTGCTATAAACATTGTGGTGCATGTACCCCTTCAAATCTGTATTTTTGTATCCTTTGGGCATATACCTTATAATGCAATTGATGGATTGTAGGGTAGTTGTATTTTTAACTTTTGAGGAACTTCAATATCTTTCTTCAGAATGACTGTGCCAGTTTGCATTCCCACCAAAAGTGCAAGAGGGTTCCCCTGTCTCTCATCCTCCCCAACACCTGTTGTTTCTTGTGTTGTTAATTTTAGCCATTCTGACAGGTATGAGGTGGTATCTCACCATGGTTTTGATTTGTATTTCCCTGATGGTGAGTGATGTTGAGTATCTTTTCATGTGTTTGTTAGCTACCTGGATGTCTTCTTTGGAAAAGTGACTATTCATATCTTCTCAGGGCTTCTCAAACTTTTGAAGCCTGTACCCACTCCATTAACTGTCTTCAGTGTCTGTCTCAGTCATGAATATTTCCATGATAAGATAAGAAATGCATTTCTTTAATCTCCTAAATTAAACCTGGTTTGAGCTTCCTACTCAACAAGGTTGGTAATATATTTCCAAATATTATTGGTCATCCTTCTAGCGCCTTCCCTTTTCTTAGGACACATCCAGGGATATTTTTCCATGAGACCTTAGAGTCGGAGTGCTAGGACCCATGAGCTTTTCAAGGGTTTATGATAATATTTAAGATCTGAAGATTTAAAAAGTTAACTCATTAAAAAAATGCTAGCCAAATAAAAATGAATGCATGCTTAGTTAAATTTTTATAAAATGTTCTATTATTGCATCATATTTATTAATAATTAAATTTAGTATAAAAAACACCATCACATTTGAAAGTGGTTAAAATTTTTTGAGAATATACATAATATCTTCCTCAAAAATTAGAGCCAAACATAATTAAATAACTTAGGCATAGAAAAATAATCTCAGAAGCAAAATTACAGAAACTCAGAAAGCTTTTTCTGCCAAAGAAATTTTACTAAATGTGGGACATAGGTGCATTTCAATATAGTTCATATGAGATAAGGTGAGGTCTCTGAAAGTAAGTGCTTGGGGATTACAGCAGCTTTAAAACAGTCCCATCGACCAGGGTCTTAGGCAATTGTGACTGGAAAAGAAACCTCTCTTCAAGCCCATCCAGCGGCCTTGACCATCTGAAGCAGGTTTTGCTTACCTGGCTCTGTGCCCAGGTCAGCTTGCTCTTGGCTGCATCTTGAGGCAGCATCCATTTGATGGATGGTGGCATCCATTTTTCCTGTCCCAAGCTTGGATCTCTGACTCTGGACTGAGCACCAGTTCTATAAGGTCACTCAGCATCCCCAGGGTGCTATGGCCCTACCCTTTGGTGCTCCTCTTCTTTAAAAATTCTGTCCCAACCACAGTTTTAGACCTTCCAAACCAATGTGAGTGGGCTGCTGAACAACCTCAATACCAGTGAATAAAATGCTTGTGCCCTCCTGGGTTAGGGGAACCCAGGTATCTAGAGCTAAAGGTGTGGAGGTTCCTCCTCAGAGAGGAAGAGGGAAATAACTTACTTCTTTTTTTTTCTCCCAACACTTTAAGGACAAAACATAAAAAATTAAAAATTAATAAAAAAGAATGGATTTATTTTAAGTTATTTTTTCCAAATGTTTATTTATTTTGAGAGAAAAAGCATGAGTGGGGGAGGGAGGGAGAGAGAGAGAGAGAGAGAGAATCTCAAGCAGCCTCTGAGCTGTCAGCACAGAGGCTGATGTGGGGCTTGAACAAATGAACTGTGAGATCATGACCTGAGCCAAAACCAAGTCAGATGCTCAACTGACTGAGCCACCCAGGTGCTCCAAGAACTGATTTATTTTAAACTCAACATTATGTTTGTAATTCTTTATTAAAATTTTTTTTTAAATCTTTATTTATTTTTGAGAGAGAGAGAGAGACACACACACACAGAGTGCAAGTGGGGAAGGGCAGAGAGAGAGGGAGACACAGCATCCTAAGCAGGCTCCAGGCTCTGAGCTGTCAGCACAGAGCCTGAAGCGGGGCTCGAACTCATGGGCCATGAGATCATGACCTGAGCTGAAGTCAGACACTTAACCGACTGAACCACCCAGGCACCCCTGTTTATTTTTTTTTTAAAGGAAGCTTTAAAAATATACTTTGTCAAAATATACTTCATGCCTCTTCCCATCTAATTCTCCTGTATACTCTTTTCTCTCCTCTTCTCCCCTTATACCTAATGAGAGTTACCTGTGGGAATGAGTCTTTAATGTTCAGTAACTTAATCTTTGGGATGAATCCCAAATAAAAATGGACTCCCCTCTTAAGCTCTAAAATCACAGGCTATTTCTGTTGTAAGGTTATAGGTATTTCAAAATGAAATTCAGACATATAATGACATCAATCAAACCTCCTCTTCAACTTCTGACTAAATCTCATTCAGCAAGCATGGATTCTTTTTGAAAGATATTTTCATTGAATAATAAGTGTCTACAATCACAATGGAGTGATATTTTACGCTGTATGTCCACTCAAAACTTTCTCTTCCTAAAAGTATAACCATGATTTCAATATCTGTCTTAAATGCACAGTATTTAAGACTTACTGTTTCTTAATGTGCGTCTAGATATTGTGATACTAAAGTTGCATTGGTTTGAGCTTGATGTCCAGAGGGTTGTATCTGTGGAGGCACTAAGTCCAAATGTGATCAGCCTGCTTAAAGGAAGAATTTGCATAAAACATAGACCTGACACTGTTAGCACATAAATAAATGTTATAACCAGGCTAAGTCTTCTTTCCAAAAGGACTTAAAATCAGTTTACTGGTGGTAAATACTAAAGCTGCCAGCATCAAGGTCTAAGATTATTCTTACTATTATTATTGTGGGCAAAAAACACATAACATAAATTTACCATCTTAACCATTAAAAAAATTTTTTTTAATGTTTTTTTTTTTTATTTTTGAGAGAGAGATAGAGATAGAGCACAAGTGGGGGATGGACAGAAACAGAGGGGGACACAGAATCCAAAGCAGGCTCCAGGCTCTGAGCTGTCAGCACAAAGCCTGGTGTGGGGCTTGAACTCACAAACTGTGAGAGCATGACCTGAGCTGAATTTGGCCGCTTAATTGCAGGCACCCCAACCATTTTTTTTTAAGTTTATTTATTTTGGAAAAGAGAGACAATGTGAGTGGGGTAGGGGCAGGGAGAGAGGGACAGAGAATCCCAAGCAGGCAGAGCCCAATGCGGGCTCAAACTCACAAACCATGAGATCATGACATGAGCCAAGATCAAGAGTTGGATGCTTGGGGAGGAGCCAGGATGGCGGAATAGCATGCAAGTTTTTTTGTCTCGCGTCCATGAAATACAGCCAGATCAACACTAAACCATCCTGCACACCTAGAAAACTAGTTTGAGGATTAACAAAACAATCTGCACAACCTGAGCCACAGAACTCAGCAGGTACACGGCGTGGAGATGTGAACTGGGGGAGAGAAAAGGGGAGAGTTCGGGAAAAGCACCCCCCAAAAAATAGCTGGAGAGAAAGTGAAAAGAGAGAGTGAAAGAGAAAAGTGGAAACAGCCTCAGGGACTAAACTAAAAAGGGAGAAAGGAGAAAGGAGAGGGTTTAAATTCCATTAAGACTCTATAAACAGGGGGAGTGCAGAGTCTGAAACTCCACAGCTTGATACCTGGCAGTGCTCTGGTGAGAAGAGCGAATCCCTAGATGCAGAGTGAAGTCCAGGGGGACTTCACTGGGGCCAGATGGGGAGAGGTCGTTCCCCCAACTGGGAGGACATCTGGTAAAGACTGTGTGGGTCCCCCATGACAAAGGCCCCAGTGGACCCGGGAGAACAACCACATTCATTGGTGCTGGAACAAGTTCGTTAAAGGGGAAGCCTGATGACAGATGTATGTTGTGATTTTCCATAATCCCTGAAATGCTGCTGCTACATGATCATGTCCCTTTCTGGGGCAGGCTGGCACCTAGCTGCAGTCTCTGGGCATCTGCAGAAGCATGGTCCTGAGAACGTTCCTAGGTGAGGCCAGCATCTGGCCATTGCTCAGTGAGACCCTCCTGCAGGGGCAGAACGGGTCAAAGCCATAGTCCCTCAGAAGTGAGGGGTCAGGAAAAACAGCCACATCTGAGATAAAACTCAGGAGGGAGGTGCTGCCTGGGGTTTGGTCATGGACAGTGTAAAAGCGGGGTGTGGACAGAAGCTGAAGACAAAGGACAGGCGCGCAATTGCTGATCTAGGAGAACAGAGCGCGCAATTGCTGATCTAGGAGAACAGAGTTCTGATGCTAGAGACTGGGTAGCTAGGTGACGCCATTTTCACCACTCCCGCACTTGCGCATACACACCTACAAGCACCACAACAATCCACCCCAGTAAGCTAAGCAGCGCCATCTAGTGGAAAATGGAGCTGTTACACTAAGTCCCGCCCAACTGGGCCAACCTTGCTCTTCAGGAACACAAATCTCTCTGCCTGCTTAGTTTATGGACTATAAAGCGCTTCATAGTTTGATTTCTAGGGGAAAACAAAGTAATTTCAATCGTATTTCAGTCTGTTTGCTGGTCCATGTATTCAATTTTCCTTTTTTTCTCCCCTTTTTCTTTTCATTTTCTTGAATACAGAAAGAGAAAAAATTTATTTTAATTTTCAATTTTTATTAAAAATATTTTTCTTTATTTTTTTCTACCACATTTTTTACTTTTGTGTAAATTTTTTCAAATTCAACTTTATTTCCATCATTTTATTTTATTCTATCTCAGTGTATTCATTTTTTTCAAATTTTCAAATGATTTCCTTTTTTTTTTCTTTCCCCTTTTTCTCTAATCTGTCAAGCCCCTTTCAACACCCAGACCAAAACACACCTAGGATCTAGCATCATTTATTTGCTTTTTGTGTGTGTGTGTTGTTGTTTTAAATTTTTAAATTTTGATTGTTTAAATTTTAATTTTTTTACATCATTAGTTCCTTTTCTCCATTCAAAATGATGATACGAAGGAATTCACCCCAAAAGAAAGAGCAGGAAGAAACGACAGCTAGGGACTTAACCAACACAGATACAAGCAAGATGTCTGAACCAGAATTTAGAATCACAGTAAAAAGAATACTAGCTGGAGTAGAAAATAGATTAGAATCCCTTTCTGCAGATATAAAGGAAGTAAAAGTTAGTCAGGATGAAATAAAAAATGCTATAACTGAGCTGCAATCTCGAATGGCTGCCATGGATGAGATAGAGCAGAGAATCAGTGATATAGAGGACACACTTATGGAGAATAATGAAACAGAAAAAAAGAGGGAGACAAGGCAAAAGAGCACAATTTAAGAATTAGAGAAATCAGTGACTCACTAAAAAGGAACAACATCAGAATCATAGGGTTCCCAGAAGATGAAGAGAGAGAAAAAGGGGTAAAAGGGTTACATGAGCAAATCATAGTGGAAAACTTTCCTAACCTGGGGAAAGACACAGACATCAAAATCCAGGAAGCACAGAGGACTCCCATTAGATTAAAAAAAAAACGACCATCAACAAGGCACATCATAGTCAAATTTGCAAAATACTCAGGCAAGGAAAGAATCATGAAAGCAGCAAGGGGAAAAAAGTCCTTAACCTACAAGGCAAGACAGATCAGGTTTGCAGCAGACCTATCCACAGAAACTTGGCAGGCCAGAAAGGAGTGGCAGGATATATTCAATGTGCTGAACTGGAAAAATATGCAGCCAAAGAATTCTTTATCCAGCAAGGCTGTCATTCAAAATTAGAAGGAGAGATTAAAAGTTTCCCAACAAACAAAAATTAAAGGAGTTTGTGACCACTAAACCAGTCCTGCAAAAAATTTTAAGGGGGACTCTCTGAGGGGAGAAAAGATGACTAAATAAATAAATAAATAAATACCAAAAGCAACAAAGACTAGAAAGGACCAGATAACTCCATAAGAAACTCCAACTCTACAAGCATCATAATGGCAATAAATTCATATCTTTCAGTACTCACTCTAAATGTCAATGAACTAAATGCTCCAATCAAAAGACACAGGGTAACAGAATGGATAAGAAAACAACATCCATCTATATACTGTTTAAAAGAGACCCACTTTAGACCTAAAGACACCTTCACATTGAAAGGAAGGAGATGGAGAACCATGTATCATGCTAATTGTCGACAAAAGAAAGCCAGAGTAGCCATACTTATATCAGACAATCTAGACTTTTTTTTTTTAATTTTTTTTAACGTTTATTTATTTTTGAGACAGAGAGAGACAGAGCATGAACGGGGGAGGGTCAGAGAGAGGGAGACACAGAATCTGAAACAGGCTCCAGGCTCTGAGCTGTCAGCACAGAGCCCGACGTGGGGCTCGAACTCACGGACCGCGAGATCATGACCCGAGCTGAAGTCAGCCGCTTAACTGACTGAGCCACCCAGGCGCCCCTAGACTTTAAAATAAAGACTGTAACAAGAGATGAAGAAGGGCATTATATTATAATTAAGGGGTCTACCACCAAGAAGACCTAACAATTGTAAACATTCATGCTCCAAACATGAAACCACCCAAATATATAAATTAATTAATCACAAACATAAAGAAACTCATTGATAAGAATACCATAATAGTAGGGGACTTCAACACCCCTCTCACAGCAATGGACAGATCATTTAAACAGAAATTGCACTACTAGGTATTTATACAAGGGATATAGGTATGCTGTTTTGAAGGGGCACATGCACCCCAATGTTTATAGCAGCACTATCAATAATAGCCAAATTATGGAAAGAGTCCAAATGTTCATTGATGGATGAATAGATAAAGATGTGGTATATATATACAATCGAGTGTTACTCAGCAATCAAAAAGAATGAAATCTTGCTATTTGCAACTACGTGGATGGAACTAGAGAATGTGCTAAATGAAATTAGTCAGTCAGAGAAAGACAAATATCATATGACTTCACTCATATGAGGACTTTAAGACACAGAACAGATGAACATAAGGGAAGGGAAGCAAAAATAATACAAAAACAGGGAGGGGGACAAAACATAAGAGACATTTAAATATGGAGAACAGAGTGTTACTGGAGGGGTTGTGGGAGGGGGGATGGGCTAAATGGGTAAGGGGCACTAAGGAATCTGCTCCTGAAACCATTGTTGCACTATATGCTAACTAACTTGGATATAAATTAAAAAAAAAAAAAAAAAAACAACAACCGCCATTAAAGTGTGAATTGGACAATTAAAACAACATTTAAGTGTGAATTGGGACAATAAAACAAACAAACAAAGAGTTGGATGCTTAACTGACTGAATCACCCAGGCACCCCTACCACCTACCATCTTAACCATTTTAAGTGTACAGTTCAGGAAGTTAAGTATGTTACATCATTGTGCAAAAAAATCTCCAAAACTTTTGGGACACCTAGGTGACTCAGTCAGTTAGGCATTTGGCTGTTGACTTCAGCTCCGGTCATGATCTCACGGTTTGTGAGTTTCAGCCCTGCATCTGGCTCTGTGCTGACAGTGTAGAGCCTGCTTGGGATTCTCTCTCTCTGCCCCTCCCCTGTGTGCTCTCTCTCAAAATGAATAAGCTTAAAAAAATCTCCAAAACTTTCTCATCTTGCAAAAGTGAAACTCCATACCCACTAAAAAAACAGCTCCCCACTAATCCCACCCAACAACCCCTACTTTATGTTCCTATGAATTTGATTATTCTAGATACCTCATATAAGTAGAATCATAAAGTATTTGTGTTTCTGTGACTGACTTATTTCATTTAGCATAATGTCCTCAAAGTTCATCCACATTGTAGCATGTGACAGGATTTTCTTCCTTTTTAAAGCTGAATACTTCATTGCATGTACATACCATATTTTATTTGTCCATTCATTTCTCAATGGACATTTTGGTTGCTTCCACTTCTTGGCTATCATGAATAGTGTTGCTATGAACACGGGTGTACAAATACAAGGTATAAGGCTTGAAGCATATTTTCCTACTCTGGTGATGGATCTGAGTGGATATAGTCACATTATAGTAACTATATTTCTGATTTTGTTGTTCTTTCAAAAACTTCCAGCCTCTCCGTATATATAACTAATGAAATAATATAAACTTATTATTCAAAGCTCTCCAAAATACATGTGAAGTGATGAATCCTGATTTATCTCCTGCTACTCCTCTAAGCTTTCCTCTTTTTGAAACACTGTGAGCAAACAGAATAGTGCCATTTTGTCTTTTTGGAAGTTTATCCCCTGTATCCAACCCCACTTTTCCTACATGTCCAAATCCTCCTATCCCCTTCTTCATGAAGCCTTCCTGATCCCTCCAGTCAGATATGATTTCTTTCTCCTAAAAGTCCCCACAATGTCTTGTGACAGATGTATTTGTGGTCTGTATTTATGAGTTGCCTATAAACTTACTGTCTCTATTCACTCCCTTCGATTAATAATTATTCGCTTCTATTGGGCGCTTACTATGTACCAGGTAATGTTCTAAGCACTTCATGTATATTAGCTTCTGTAATGGTTAAAATGACCTATGGAATAGGTATGATAATTATTTTGCTGATGAGAAAATGGAGGTACAAACAGGTTAAACATGTCTAGCCACATAGTGTGTTTTGAGTGGACGAGATGGGCTTGTGGTTTTGGAGTGGAAATGACAAGAGATCAGAGTGGTGGGAGTAGTAGTTGTGAGAGCACCAATCCAAGAATGGCAATTTATTCAATTACAGAAGGGCTGCCAGCCCCTTTGCCTGACTTTACAATCAGCATGTTCACCACAGGAAATATATACCACGTGCTTATGTTTTTGTTAAGGACATTTGTCAATTTGTAGTATATTTATGAGTGATTATATGTTAAAGAACTGTCCTTCTCACTATAAGCTCCATGAAGATAGGAAACATGTCAGTTTTGCCTGGTTCCTAGTACAGTGCCTAATACATAATAAGTGCTGAATAAATGATAAACTTATAAATAGATGAATGACTAAATGAATGAGTTATACTCTGCACTGTATTGGGAATGGTGGGAGAAACAGCTGGAGAAATGCACCCTGAGTGCATTGCAGATTCTGGTGTCCGTGGAGGAATAAAAAGCTTACTTGCCCACTCTAAGCATAATATAAAAGACACAAATTATAAAGAAAAAAGTAGAATTAATTTTATAAAAATAAAATATAAACCACAAAACCAGAAATGAAGCCCCTTGGGGCCCCTGGGTGGCTCAGTCAGTTGAGCATTGGACTCTTGATTTCAGCTCAGGTCATGATCTCACTGTTCTTGTTAGAGCCCTGAATTGGGCTCTGTGCTGACAGTGCAGAGCCTACTTGGGATTCTCTCTCTCTCCTTCTCTCTGTTCCTCCTCACTTGTGCTCTTTCTCTCTCAAAATAGATAAATCACCTTTAAAAAATCCTTATATTTCTTTTCTTTTTTTTTTTTTTAATTTTTAATGCTTATTTATTTTTGAGAGAGGCAGAGACAGAATGCAAGTGGGTTAGGGGCAGAGATAGAGGGAGACACAGAATCCAAAGCAGTCTTCAGGCTCTGAGCTGTCAGCATCAGAGCCCCACGTGGGGCTTGAACTCACAAGCAGTGAGATGGTGACCTGAGCCAAAGTCAGACGCTCAACCAACCAAGCCACCCAGGCGCCCCCCCAAAAAACATCCTTATATTTCAAAGCATCATAAACAATGGAAAAGTAAAAGGTAATACGGGAAAAATATTTACAGCTTGGATAACAGTCTTAAAATATGAAAAATTTTGACACTTCAAAAGAAAAAAGATAAATACCCTAGTAGAAAAATGGACAAAGGACACTCATTTTGTAAAAATGTTTGTTCTCGCAAAGAATTTCCCTGTGTCTATAAATGAAAATATGATCTTAAGATGAGCAACAATGTAAAAAAAAAAAAAAGAAGTAAAAAAACTGAATGGCCTTTAACGTTTTGTCTGTTAGTAAAATCAATTTTCAACTATCCATGGGTGAGTTATTCTTTGACTTTTCTATTGCTACCCAGGATTCAGAGGCACATTGATTAGTTTCACTTATTACCAGCAATAGTAGAGAGAATTTGAGTGGGGCTGAAATAATTATTTTAGAGTAATTACCTTCATTCATTCATGAACAAATATTTATAGTATGCTAACTATGTGCCAGGCATTATGTTAGGTGTTGGGGTTATACTGGAGAGTAAAATAAAAAGGAACATATAAACTATAGTGAGAGTGGGGGCTGGGGGTGGGGAGCAGACATGAACTTAAAAAAAACCCCACAAAATATATATGTACAACTTTGATGAGCACTCTGAAGTAAAAGTACAGGTTGCCATGAGAGAGAGCAAGAGGGACCACACTTGGACTGTTGAGTCAGAAAGGGCTCTTGAGAGAATGATACATGAACTGAGATTCGAGGGATTGTAGTTAACCAGGAAGTGTGGATGGAAGAACAGGTTTGGGAAAGGTGAGCATTCCAGCTAAATGGAACTGCTTGAACAAAGGTCCTGAGTCAAAAGGGAGCTTGACACTTTACAGGAACTGAAAGAAGTCAAATGGGGCTAAAGTGGATGGGCTGAGGGAGTAGGTGCCATGGCATAGACCGAGAAGGACAGGAAGGCCATAGCTAAGATTTGTGGGTTGTTTTTTTCTTTCTTTCTTTCTTTCTTTCTTTCTTTCTTTCTTTCTTTCTTTCTTTCTCTTCTTTCTTTTCTTTCCTTCTTTTAGAGAGATAGACAGAGAAAGCAAGCAGGGGAGGGTTGGAACGAGAGGGAATCCCAAGCAGATTCTGAGCTGTCAACACAGAGCCTGGTGTGTGGCTCCATTTCATGAAATAGGAGATCATGACTCAAGCCAAAACTAAGAGTTGGATGCCAAACTGATTGAGCCACCCAGGCACCCTGACTTGTGCCTTTATTCTAAGAGTGCTGAGAAGTTATTTAGGGGTTTTAGGCAAGATTATCCAACTATTCATAATGTTTCATATTATAAATTAGCTAGAATGTTGATGTGGGTTAATTAGGATAACAATTTTAGGTAATGCTTCAGATTAACTTTATAATTTAGGAAGCTTGTTTGAAGATTATTGTAGAGAAGCCTAGGAAAATTAGATGAAGGATTCTTAGGAGTAGTATGGTTTATGTGCACAGACTTGGTGTAATGATAGAAACATCTTATTCAGAAAACTGTTATCTTTTTAAAAAAATTTTTCAGTGTTTATTTATTTTTGAGAGAGAGACACAGAGCATGAGTAGGGGAGGGGCAGAGAGAGAGAGAGAGAGAGAGGGAGACACAGAATCCAAAGCCGGCTCCAGGCTCTGAGCTATTAGCACAGAGCCCTTGCGGGGCTTGAACACACGAACTGTGAGATTATGACCTGAACTGAAGTCAGACACTCAACAACTGAGCTACTCAGGTGCCCCAGAAAATAAGTATCCTTCATATATCCCTGTAATGAATATAAAAACTTGGGTTATAGAAAAGGACCTTGTGTTTTTGGAGTCCAGTGAAATAAAATCGTATTACACCCTAACATGATTGGTATCTGTCAGATTAGTTCTCCATTTGACATAACAATTGAGGGGCGCCTGGGTGGCTCAGTCGGCTAAGCCTCCGACTTCAGCTCAGGTCACGATCTCACAGTTCGTGGGTTCGAGCCCCGCGTCGGGCTCTGTGCTGACAGCTCAGAGCCTGGAGCCTGTTTCAGATTCTGTGTCTCCCTCTCTTTCTGACCCTCCCCCGTTCATGCTCTATCTCTCTCTGTCTCAAAAATAAATAAACGTTAAAAAAAAAATTAAAAAAAAAAGACATAACCATTGAGATATTAAAATTACAAGTCCAGATTGATATATTGTGCTTACTTAAAAGGATGAATTTTTTTTCTTAGCTATACTACTAAAACAGATTTATTTCTTCTTAAAATGCATTTAAAATTGAAGATTAAATTTTGCATCTAAGAAAGTTTTATAAGAAGCACTGAACATTAAATATGGGTTAATAGTTCATGATCATGGTTAATCATTTAGAGATTAAATGACCAGAGGACAACACACAGTAAGATAACTCTTTTTATAAAAGGCTTAAAACCAAGCAAAACTAAAAAAAAGCATATAGGGAGGGTAATGGCAAATTATTTTCATAAGGCATATTCTATGGTACTCTTTTCTTCAGATATTTTACCTTAGCAATAAATCTTTCAGACTTTTACATAGAGATGAAGGACAGTTTACTTGTACTTGTACTCTGCCCAGCACATATTCTTAGTGAATGAGGTGAATACTTACAGTGCAGTGCTGACAAGGCTGAAATCAAAGGCTAAAGTCAGAATCGTGGAATAAGAACCTGTGTATTCTTTTTGAGATCTCTCTAACAAAGAACCACTGAAATGTTACTAGAGAAGCATAAAAATTAGACTAATCATTGCAGTATCACTGGACAATCAATGGATGTGAGAGTATTGAATTGGTGGTCAGAAGAACTGAGTTTGATTTTCCAACTTCCTACAATGAATTGTGGTATTCCTTAACATCTTTGTACCTCATTTGCCTTCTATTTATAAACATATAATAGCTCCTTTATCTGCCTCATAGGATTATTATGAGAATGGAATAAATTGGTATATGTGAAAAATCTTTATAGTTTCAAAGAATATGTAAAAGTTAGTCACTAGAGGAAAGCCTTTTTCTCAAATATATTAAAATTCATAGTCAACTATAACAAAATGCCTTTTTAGGCCTTTAAAAGTTATTATGTAAACAATATGAATTGCTTAATAGAAAAAAGAAAATGCCTATAGGGTCTGCTTGAAAAACCATTTTATTGATTTTTCGCAAAAATGAACTACTTAGATATAAATGTCAAAGCATATCACTACAAAATCCATAGGATATCTAGATTTATTAATCAAATCAAGCCCTCCTTTTGCTATTTAATCTCCAGAGAAACCAGAATGGTCCTTTCTCTTTTTTATTTAGGTATGGAGGAAACACAAGTCATACCTCTCATGAGTATCTGCTGCTATCATCAATATAGTAATTTTGTGGACAGGCTGGATGGGACCGTAGGTTTGGAATTTTACTTCTGCTCCAGGGACTAGTTCTACTTGTAGTTCCAGAATCTTGATCAGTTTATCTGGAAGTTGCCTTTGCTATTAGAGAAAGATTCATGTACTGAGAAACTGATAATGCACCCAAAACTCATTTGCTAATTTACAGTAAGAAATATTGTAAACTCATGTCTTCATGACAACACTAATGTATTACTTTTGCTTTATAGTTCCTAAAGACTTTTGAATTCATGATCTCATTTTGGAACCTCATGACTTATGACTTTTGAACACAGTGACTTAATTTATTTCAAAATTGTTTATCAGGTGGAATATATCAAAAAAGCTCAAAGCAGAACAGGGGACCATATCTTAGTTGTCAAGAATAACATAGTTAACAGTTCTTCATATTTCCTTCCTTTTCTATGCATGTTTATATAATTGACAATATATTGTATATGCCATTTAAATGTCAAAGTTTTTTTTTTTTTTCTGGTTATGATGGCAATCTATACTTTTGTAAATATTTTGGAAAAGTTGTAGAAAGCAGACAAAAGTCCAAAGCAGAACATGAAAATCACATATAACCTACTACTGTAGTTAACCACAATGAAAAATTTGGTGCATTTCCTCTCAGTATTTTTTTCCTTTTTATTTCTTGTTTTTTAAAAACCGTAGTTGAGATCGTACCAAGGTAGGAATGCTTGGGGAGACCAACACTGGCTGGGCTTGGATCAGGCAGCCTCTACTCTCCGGTTTAGTGGACTGGAAGCTGCAGATCAGCACTTTTCTTCCTGGACAGGGGTAGTGAGAGTGAATATTTTCCTTTAAAGCTCACTTCTTTCTGTGTTTTAAGCTGTATTTGTACATAGATCCCCCCCCCCCCCAAATCTTCAAAGCTATCGACACTTGCCCATATTTCATATTTCAAAAAGTTATCCTTGACGGCTTCTGGAAGCCCGTGCGACCCTTCTGTTCTGCTCATCGAAAGACTCCCGCCCTAACTTCACTTTCTCCCGCGATAGTTGAGGAGGTGGTAGGAAGTCTCAAGTTTGGAGCTTCAAAGGGATCCTGAAACTCCCAACAGCCGAGTCACAGCCCTCGCCCCGCGGCGGGGTCAGGAGCGCCCCGGGGCTCCACCAGTAGGCTTCGTGTCTCTCAGCGGAAGGGTCGCGACCACGGAAGGCCTTCGCGGTTACGTGCTCTGCTTCTGGGGCGGCCGCAGTCCTCAGGGACGCCAGCCCATCCTCGCCCCTCCCGAGGTTACCCTCAGAGCGCACTTCCATGTGTCTCCGTGTCCTCACATCCCGCTGTTCTCGGGAGGATCTTTTCCCATCTTGAGGAGGCTTGTAGGCCTCAGGCTCGCTCTCTGCCTCTCGTGAGATCCGGGCAGGCCTCTGTCACAGAACCCAATGGTCGGATCCTCTCCGCCCCGCTTTGCGAGCCTGGAGAAGTGCGTCCCTTCTCGCTTGCCTTATGCCTGGCGAGGCGGGGACCACACTACCGTGCTGCCTGCCGGAGGGGGGAACGCTCACGTGCGGCACTCTGCTTTCCAGCCGGTGACAGTAGCTCCCGAGAAAACCAACGTTCAGACTACCCGAATCAGTATTATTTTGTCCTGGGAGCCCGCACAGGAGGGCGGAAAGAACAGCTACTCGAGTTGGGCAGTGGACGCGCCCCTCTTCTCCCCCTCGGTTCGCCTGAACCGCCCGGAGCTGCAAGCGCGCCAGTCGCGGCGGAGCTTCCTCAGCCTTTGACAGCTCCGCGCGAGCACCACGGGCCTGGAGTCCCAGCTCCAGGGGCGGGACGGGGCGGGGCGAGAGCGCGAGGGGCGGGGCGAGCGCGAGTCGGGGCCAGAGGAGGGAGCGCGCGAGCGGAGCCGAGTGGTGCCGAGCGGAGAAGGGAGGTTCTGGGGAGAGGCAGGCAGAGCCCGCCGGCCGCCTGCGGCTCAGCGCGGATTGTGCTGCGTCGCCCGGCTCAGCGTACCCCCGCCTCTGCCCAGGCTTCCGCAAAACTTTTATTCTCTGGGGCTCCCCGGGGTGTCTGAAGGAATCGGAGCGCTCGGCCGGCTCTACGCTCCCCTGTCGCGGCGACTGAGGGGACGTGCATCCCTTGCCCGCTGGGCTCTCGTGCCCCGCGCCTCACCTGCTGCTGATCCGCTCCCCAGAGCGGCGAGGGGGCACCCGCGGAGAGGCCGCGCGGGCGCCAGCGCCCCCGAATTCTCCCGCCCACCGCGGTGGACTCGCCCGGCGCAACTTTAACTTGATTCTTCTAGCCCAGCCCGGGCACCAGCTGCTGCTGCTTTGCTCCCACCGCTGCCGTCTCGGCCGCCGCCTCACAAAGGGGCGCGGGAAGGGAGGCGGCGCGGTCCGCGGGCACAGGCGCCGGTGCGCAAGGCGCGGGCCTCCGTGCCGCCGAGGCCGGGAGACAAAAGGGAAACTGCCTCTGTTCGCCGTGCGGGCTGGGAGCAGCCAGCTCGTCCGCCTCCTGCCCGGCTCCGCGAGCCTCCTCCCCCCACCCCCGGCTGCTGCTCCGCCTCCCTCCCCGCGGGCTGTCCCCGCAGTGCTCCGGGACCCGGCGAGCCTTCGGGGCGCGCGTCGCTGCTGGTGGTTGGGGCTGTAGCGATAATAAATGATAGAGGATACAATGACTTTGCTGTCTCTGCTGGGTCGCATCATGCGCTACTTCTTGCTGAGACCCGAGACGCTCTTCCTGCTGTGCATCAGCTTGGCACTGTGGAGTTACTTCTTCCACACGGACGAGGTGAAGACCATCGTCAAGTCCAGCCGGGACGCGGTGAAGATGGTGAAGGGCAAGGTGGCGGAGATCATGCAGAATGATCGGCTCGGGGGGCTCGACGTGCTGGAGGCCGAGTTTTCCAAGACCTGGGAGTTTAAGAGCCACAACGTGGCCGTGTATTCCATCCAGGGCCGGAGAGACCACATGGAGGACCGATTCGAAGTTCTTACGGACCTAGCCAACAAGACGCACCCGTCCATCTTCGGGATCTTTGACGGACATGGGGGCGAGGTAGGAGTTCTCTGGGGTTTTGTTTGAGTGAGTGTGTGTAAACAGGATGTGTGCGTAGCAGGGTAAGAACTGGGTGCGAGGGGCGTGGTGATGACCTGGTGCCGGGCTGGACAAAGACATTAGATCCAAATGTGGCTCAAGTTGCTAAAAAATAGTGCTGGCTCCAGACCTCTTGGGATTCAGTGGCCAATTTGGGGGACGGAGGGTCACCCATAACCTATTTTGTGCCTCATAATTTATGAGGTTTCCCAGGATCAGAACCCAGCAAATGACTGTGCTAGTTTTGGGGGGGAGAGTTTATGGTTTCTACAGGGAACTTTGGCCCAGGGCCTCAGCGCCCCCTGTTCTAGGGTTTGAGGCCAAGCTTAGGCATAAAGAAGGAAGAAAATATCTTTGATTCTCTTAGGGAAAAGAGACCAAATCTGCAGAGCCGAGTCAGTGAGGGCTCAGTGAAGATGAAGGAAGCTGTGACTCCTTCCCATTGCATTCTCCTAGAGGAGGAACCCGAGGGGCACCTCTGCGCTTCTTCCCAACTCCCATTAACTTTGCAAGTGCAATCGGGCCAGTTGACAGCAGCGCCTCGCTGGTCGTCTGCTTTTAGCTGGATCGCGGCGCGGGACCGAGATGCCTCTGGCCTTTGCAGAGGTGGCAATGCCTGCAGAGGCGGCGGCTGCCCAGATCTCGCCCCTGAGTCCTGGTCAGCGTGGGCGCGCAGACGTCTCCCTCCTTCTAAACTCCTTTATTTGGTGTTCATCTGGGAGCAAGAGATGATGTTGGAGGCCGGTTCAGGTCCCTCTGCCGCATTTCTGCGGCACCTTGATTGCGCGCCGGGGCTCATATTTCCTGGAGGTCGGGCGGGCGAGGGTTGGCTCTGGTCCTCCGGCATCTGCTCAGGGGAAGTGAGTGGCAAATGTGGCTCCAGCGCCGTTCTCTCAAGCGCACCAGGCCAGCCACACCATCTCTCTCAATTGGCAGTTTGTAAGAGTTTCAATGCTGTAGTTTTTTATTTTTTTGCAGCATACTTTCTTACTCATATTCCCCCAGTCCCCATCGCCACCCTTATTTCATTAACACCTCACCCCACCTCCCGTGCTCTGTGCTGGCATCCAACTTTCCCTCCAACTCTCTTCTTGGTCCTTCTGGTCTCTGGTGAGCTGTAGGGGAAGTCTGGATGTCATTCTGTTTCACGAATTGCTTGTGTTTTGGCCTTTGTTTTGCTCAATTGGTTATCTAATTTGCATTCTGTCTTTGATACAAAGTCATTTCACCCACCACACTCTGTTAATCTTTCCGAGATAGTGTACCCATCTACCTTAAACCAACTTTGCCAGGAAAGACAAACTTAGTGGGAAAATTTCTTTGGTAGAACTGAGATCAGATTTTGCTATTTTCCATCCACCCTAGCCCTATGTTCTGTCTTTCAAAATGAAGGACTCTTACTGGTTGTAATTTTGTAGCTTCTCGTGTAGTGTAGGGTTCTATTCCCCTTGGTCACATAATAGGTGAAAAATATGAAATTAATTGAGGGAACAGGTGCTGTGTGCCTGGGAAGACACATACCTGAATGATAATGTTGCCAATATAATGACTGAATTGTTTTCTTGGTTTGATCAGAATGCCTATGTTTTCATTGTATATGCCTAGACCATTGTAAATCATTTAATAAAGCTTATATTTATTATATATTTTTAAATTAAAATTGGCAGCTGATAATCTGCTTCTGGTCTTAAAAAGCACAGTTTTATTTTTAATTTAAAGTTCTGGATGTAATATTAGTGTTGTGAAACTTTGGGTTGTGCTTGCCTGGGTGTGCTGTATTGGCATGTTTTGATCCTGCACGTGCAAGTGAATGAGTATTTAAAATTTTCTGTTAAGTTGATATTCTAAAATCTGAAAATCACAGACCTAAACAGATTTCAGGTTGAAAAATTTCCAGTACTATCTTCTGGTAAACGTATCATCCAGAAAAGGGACATGATAAATGTTTTTATTTAAATAGAAGCATTTTACATGTATAGGTACTCTCCTTAAAAATAGAGTAATCATTCTATCTATAACCTCTTATAGTATGTAGCCAGTTCATTCATTTTGACTTCGTTTTAGGGCAAAATAAGAAAAGTGATATAAAAGGTAGTTATTTAGTTGTTGGAATGTGATAATAACAAATAATATTAGGTGATTTCTCTCTTGCTTTTTTTTTCATTCAAGGAAAATTCCCATCTAATTGTCATCTTTTGTGTTGTTTAGCTCCTTTAACATTCACCAGAGGAGGGTGCCACTGTTTGATTTTGGTATAGATGATAGTTGTCTCCTTTCAGAAAAGAGGAAGATTTTTCTGAACTCCCTATTATTTATATATGTTGTGTGAGAAGATAAATGAGGACTTTAATTTTATTTCTAATAATTCAAACTAATAAGATGGGCTATAAAAAATGAGGGCCCATCTGTGATGATACTGCTTTTTAAATTTCATAGAAAAGACCTAAGTCACCTTGTATATGTACATTTCATCCCATTTTTTAGATGAGAAGTTTGTTGATGGGCTTAAGATGTGACCTTTGTAAGGCAAGTTCAAGGCCTTCATTTTGGTGATTTTTATATTAAACTGCTGGACAAATTAGTTTGCATATTTGCCTAGATAGATAGCACACTAGGGATACAAAGGTGAATGAGACATGATTCCTATCCTCACAAAATTTCAGTGTAGAGAGATAGATCTGTAACCAAAGATTACAGTTGGAGCATGCTTAGGGTATTATGGGAACACTGAGGAAAAGCATTTAAATCAGACTGGGAGGTGGGAGGCCCAGGGAAAGACACTTTGAAGGCATTATTTACTTTAAGTTAAAAGCACAGGCTTTGGTTTGAGATCTTGCTTTGAATCTCTGCTCTGCCTTATACTGGCTGTGATCATGGACAAGTTGCTTAGTCAACTTTATCTGGGAATTTTTAGTCTGAAAAATAGGGATAATAATGCATGTAAGGTAGAACTCCATCAGTTGTATTATACCCTGTCTAGAGAAATACTGAATGGAGAAAATGATGTGGAAAAAGAAAGCTTAGAGACCAAGAAGTCTGCATTGTTAGGGCAACAATATCTTAGGAAGAGAGAGTCTTCATATGAAAGCCACAATTTCGATCACTAGAAAGGCATATGTTAGATATGGATAATTTATTAGGTATCCCCCAAACTCTCTCTTTGTTCTAACTTGTGGTAAACTGGTTATTAATTCAGGATTTCAGGTATATTAGCATTGGGAAACCAGGATCCAGGTTTCCAGGGCAAATTTTCTGATTAGTGAAAAGGAATATTCTCTGTGATTAATTAGTAAGTTGGTATTCTGATTTGCACTTCAGCCTCTTAGCATGCGTTGGTTCTCTGGAGTTTACTCAATTGTGTATTTTTGACAAAGATATATCTCTGGACTTATGCTGAGGACCAGACTCTGGAGAGCTATGACTTCTACATGGATGACATCTTAGAGAGCCTGTCTCAGTGGTCATACAGGCCAGCTTCCTCACTTGATGCCATTGTGCCCTTGAAACATTCTAACCATGATACTGTGGGTGGATGGTTGGTTCTGAGTGTGTGTGTGTGTGTGTGTATGTGTGTGTGTGTGTCTAAAGCTATGGCAGTGATTGTTTTTCTGTATAACAAAATATTTACAAAGATTAAAACATTGAAAAGGTAAAAAAATAGCTCAACTTATACCAACTGATGTGGAAAGGTTATTTTTATAGATTTTTTTTTAAAGCTCGTTTATTTTAAGGGTTGGGGGGAGCACAAGGGGGGAGGGGCAAAGAGAGGAGAGAGAGAATTCCAAGCAGGCTCCATTGTGCTGTCAGCTCAGAGCCAGATGCGGGACTTGATCTCATGAACCGTGAGATCATGACCTGACCCAAAACCAAGAGTTGGACACTTAACTGACTGAACCACCCAGGTGCCCCTGATATGGAAAGGTTATTTTTAAAATTAAAAAAATAATGTTTATCAAGAAAAAATTTTGTGTGTGTGTGTGTGTGTGTGTGTGTGTGTGTGTGTGTGTATGTGTGTGCTTATCTGCATTTTTTAATCTATAGGCAAAAGGTGTTTTTGTTTGTGTTTTTGTTTTTGTTTTTTTTTTGTTGACTTGTTTTACTTTTTACATTATGCAGAAGAAATAGCACCAATCCTTTGAGGCAGCTGTTCATGGCTGAAACCTCTCTGGAAAAACAGATTGTTATGTGTTCCATCATTACTGTATTAAAGGTCGTATATCATTGTATCATACAGTTGACACACAGCTTGGCCAGTGGTTAAGCTTAGAGCACCACACTTCACATCAGAGAAGCTGTACTTGAGATGCTTTTCTGGGGGGGTAGTCTTCAGGCTCCTCACTTCTCAGAAGTGAAGAGGAGAAACTGCTTATAGAAGGTTGCCTGTAGGATATATATAGTCTAGTTCTTTAGACCAATGGTTCTTAACTTTTCTTGAGTTATGCTTTGTGGATGTTGTAAAACTACAGACATATCCCCAAGGAGAATGGACACATGCATCAGGTTTTGTTTATAATTTTAAAGATAAGCGAATGCATGAAGCCTCTGGATTTTAGGTTAGTCTAGATAGAATAAAATCTGTTTCTAATAAATCTAGACCTGCAGGGAGCTGTGTACCTGGACCCCTTCCTTGGCCTGATTGTTGTTTTTTCCATTATTTGCATTTATTAACTTGTGTGCTGTCGTTTGCCTGTGAGGGTTGTTTTGAGGAATGGTTGTCCAAAGTTCTCCAACAAATCAACTGCAAATATGTCCTTGAGGACTTTGTGCATTATGAGGACCAAGGGAAAGACAGTTCTCTGACAGCTTTTTGTTTTTATCTTAAGGGTATTGAATCATGTGACTGGCTCTCCCTGTGTTTGTTGGCTACTAGAAATGTTAGATATGAACCTTTGACCTGCCTCTAACAAATATGCAGAATCTTATAGAAGACATTAATTTGGCATATGAACCTCACTCCCAGGACAGCTTATCTTTCCTACATTCAGTTTTCCTTTGTTTTATTTTTTTCTTTCTCCTCTCAGATATGTCATTTTATCTTGTTGTGGCATATATATTTATGTAAGTTTCATTGGATCCTTTCTGAAATAAGATATAGCTCTGAATTATTAAATTAGGAGTGGCACGATGAATGATCTGCTTTTCAGACATTATAACTGCTCTTAGTAAATGTTGAGTTCCCACATTAGTGAGGTACAGGAGGCCTGTGGATTTAGTGTGGACAAATGCCTTATGATTTAAGAGAAAATTCAGATTACTTTGGTTTAAAATGACACATTGACATTTCTGCCAAAAAAGGAGGGGTAGTTTCCTTCTTAGTCAGCCTCTCTCTTGTGCCAAGGGGCCTCCGTGTAGGTGAATGCAAGATCATGACTGCTGACCTCGATGCATCTTCTGAACAGATTGTTTAGAAATTCAGTTCAATTAAACCGACATTTTCTATATAGTCTGACATATGTGGAAAACAATGTTATGTTCTCTGTGTTGCCTAAAGATGAATCAGTGCATTCTCTGCCCTCAGGGAACATTCCATCAACTTGGAGAGATGAGCTTCTTCATAGCAGAGCTACAAGGTACAGTTGGGCTACCTATAAGAGGTGATGGCCTGACTAAGGGAGCGTGAGGAGTCTTGGGTAATTTTGAAGAGAAGCTGACGTTTGATTATGTCCTAGCATTTCATTAGACAGAGATTAGGAGGGAGGATGAGAAGATGACTTTACAGGTTGAAGAAAAAATAAAATGACACAGAGGAAGTAAAAAGCAGGCACAGTTGGAAAAAAGGCAGGTAGCCCATGTGTTTAGAGCAGGATTTCCCCAACTGCTATCATTCTATAAGCCTATTCATTATTTTTTTCATTTTTGAGTACCTTCTGTGTTTTGATATAGTCAATATTATTTTTTAGATTGACTATTTTTTTTAGTCAAGTAAATTTATTTAAAAAATAAACTTCCTATTAGCACTGTTGAGTAGAAAATCATTAAATGAAGTTCTTAGCCTCCAGTCTGCTAAGAAGCTGTCTCCATTG
The DNA here is from genome assembly GCF_046562875.1 of Panthera onca. Lineage (NCBI taxonomy): Eukaryota > Metazoa > Chordata > Mammalia > Carnivora > Felidae > Panthera > Panthera onca. The sequence goes on along the minus strand of NC_138347.1, from coordinate 104,330,511 downwards.
TGATGAAGTGGAATGATTTTTAGATGGTTCTTCTCCTAGTCTCTGGTTGCCTCTAGAGTCCCTCTATCCCCCTCTCCTTGCTTTTTGTAAGCAGAAAGGTGGCTTTTAAAATTTAATTGTTGGCCATAGTAAGAAGAAAGGCAGGCTGCTTACTCCCTTCCCAGGTGGAAGGTATCTCTAGTGATGCCACTCCTCAAAGAATTCTGGTTTGGAACTCTTTCCACTGTGACTTATGTGACAGATAAGATTTCATGTGTAACATACATTCATGGGGAACCCAGACTTATGGTCAGTTCCCAGTGGTGTAGCAGAAATCCCACCCCGCTTTCTGATGCAGGTAAATGAGAAGACATTAGAGTAATAAATTTGAATCCTTTCTAGCTTAGTTTAAAAAGTAAATAATTCACAAGTTTTGATACTTGAGTCATTATTGGTCACAAAAGCAAGCTCAAAGGCACAGAGAACAGATTGGTGATTGCCAGAGGCAGGAGTGAGGCACGGGCAAAATGGATGAAAAGAGTCAAAAGGTATACAATTCTAGTTGTAAAATAAAAATAAGTGATGGCGATGTAATGTACAGCATGGTGACTAGAGTTATTGCTATTGTGTTGCATATTTGAAAGTTGCTAAGAGAGTAAGCCTTAAAACTTTTCATCACAAGAAAAAAAATTCTTTAACCATGTGTGGTAATGGATGTTAACTAGGCTTATTGTGGTGATCATATCTCAATACAGACAAATTTTGAGCCCTTGTTGGATACCTGAAACTAACATAATGTTGTATGTCAACTGTACCTCAGTAACAAAAATACTTGCAAAAACTAAAAAAAGTAATATTTTTATTTTGAATGCTAATATTTGAAATTAAAACAACATTTTTTAAAACTTTTATTTTAGAGAGAGATAGAGAGAGCGAGCGTGCACAGGGGAGGGGTAGAGGGAGAGGGAAAGAGAATCTCAAGTAGCTTCCATGCCCGGTGCCCAGCATGGAGCCTGACATAGGGATGCATCCCACAACCCTGGGACCATGACCTGAGCCGAAATTAAAGGTTGGACACTCAACCAACTGAGCCACCCAGGTGCCCCTAGTATTTGATTGTTCATAATTTCTGTTTTGAACTTTACCCACTTCAGTAATGTATTTTTGTGGTTTAACTTTTATTATCATTTGAATAATCCTATTTAGTAGATATGTCTTAGCAAATTAAACATATTTAAAAGTAAATTAACTTTAAAATTATAAAATTAATGTGACTACGTGATAGATAGTATGGAAAAGAAAAAAAGTCACTCAAAACCCCATTCTCTTGTCACATCCACTATTAGGATTTTGGTGTATTACTTGCTTATTGTTTTTTATATGCATTTTAAATATAATTTTACATTGTTATAGTGTTGTACGTTTGGTTTTTAAATCTTGGCTTTTTTCCCACTTTTTATAAGCCTATAAACACAAAGTCATTTTCCTCCATATTTCTTTTTTTTTTTTTAATTTTTTAAATGTTTATTTATTTTTGAGAGAGACAGAGACAGAGTGTGAGTGGGAAAGGGACAGAGAGAGAGGGAGATACAAAATCCCAAGCAGGCTCCAGGCTCTGAGCTGTCAGCACAGAGCCTGATGCAGGCTCAGACTCATGACCCATGAGATCATGACCTGAGCTGAAGTCGGATGCTTAACCAACTGAGCCACCCAGGCACCCCTCCATAATTCTTTATTATATTCCTAATGTGTTTCTTAGCAATAGATTAATATTATACTGAATGGTTGGCTGTTTGATAAATCACTCAATAGCTTTCTTCCTGGTATACATTTAGGTTCCTCTAACTTTTCACCTTTGTAAATAACATTGTAATAATAATAATAATAATAATTTTTATATATTTTTATAATTATAATAATTTTGTGCTTCTACTGTAGTTTGTGCAGGTGTTTCTACTGTAGAAATCTACTGTAGGTGGATTTCCAGAAGTAGAGTTTCTGGATCAGAGGATAAATAAAGAAACCACCGTTATTGGTAATAATAATAATAATAATAATAATGGCTGACATTTATTGAATATGTTTAATATGCCAGGCAGTGTTTTAAGGTACTTTATATATATTATCTGATTTTAATTATCATAACAGTGTTTGAGGTAGGTACTATATATCTCCATTTATATATGTAGAAATTAAGGTACTGAGAAATTAAGTAATTTATCCACGGTCTCTTGTAGCTCGTGGGTGGTGAAACTAGAATTTGAAAGTGGGATTCAGATTTGGAGCTATCTGTCTCCAAACCCTATGCTTTCAGCTTCTGGTTTAAATTCCACGAATCTCATAATTTCGACAGTGAAGTGTGGATAGCATTGTTAGATGGACATTGCCTGGTCTTCTCAGGTCGCTCAGTAGGACTTGGAGTTTCTCATTTGATTCTGACAGTTGTGTCCCTGTGGCATGTGGTATTGTTCTTGGAAACTCTATGCTGGAAATCTCAGTAGGTAGATCTATTTACCTAAGGAAGTCCTGCAGTTAAAAAAAAATTGGGCTTAGAAGTTAGAGCAGATGCTGACTCGCAAGCAGCCATTCTCATCCACTCCCCTTCTTTGCTGCCAGAATCTCTGTCCCACTGCAGAGAATCTCTAACACTTCTGCCTGTTAGCTCATGAAAGGCTTGCATAGAAGTTATGGTGGCATCAACATAGCCATTTGCAAAAATGATTTAGGTTTTATTTTACTTTAAAGTACTAAAGGCTTGACTTTAGAATAAATGTGGTGTGTATGTGTTTGCATTATTTCTTTTTATACTGAAGCGGTGTGTTTTTTTTTTTTTTTTTAAGAACTAAAATAATTTCCTAATCTGTAAACAATTGTTAATTTAATTAAAAAGTTTTTAAAATTTATTTTTGAGAGAGGGAAAAAAAAGCAGGAATGGGGAGGGGCAGAGAGAGAGGGGGACAGAAGATCTGAAGCGGTCTCTGCACTGACAGCAGAGAGCCTGATAAAGGGTGTGAACTCAGGAACGGTGAAATCATGACCTGAGCTGAAGTTGGGTGCTTAACCGACTGAGCCACTAGGTGCCCCAATTTAATTTTTGTTAAGATTTTATTAAAAAAAAATTTTTTTTTAACGTTTATTTATTTTTGAGACAGAGAGAGACAGAGCATGAACGGGGGAGGGACAGAGAGAGAGGGAGATACAGATTCGGAAGCAGGCTCCAGGCTCTGAGCCATCAGCCCAGAGCCTGACGCGGGGCTCGAACTCACAGACTGCGAGATCATGACCTGAGCTGAAGTCGGATGCTTAACCGACTGGGCCACCCAGGCGCCCCAGGATTTTATTTTTTAAGTAATCTCTGCATCTGACATGGGGCTTGAACTCATAACCCTGAGATCAAGAGTTGTATGCTTTACCGACTGAGCCAGCCAGATTTGACAACTGCTAAATTAACAGTTATTTAATTTTAAATAGCAAAATATTATTTTTTTCATTTGTTTACAATATTGTGTTGGTATGTTTAGTTTGAATAGATGATAGTCATGTGTTTCCATTCTAGAAGGCTACCTAATACACTAGCCAACGTTAACTTTTAGCCAACGTTAAGTTAAGCCCAAGCTTTGGTGATGGCTAGTTATAATCTGTTTTTAATAAGAATCTTCAAAGGTAAAGTTTAAAACAAAGGAAGCCATCATTTAAAAAAATAGTTGATGGCATTATAGTACCATTTGTAGCTTTCTTTTATAATTATAGGCCTCTCTACAAAGCACTTTAAGTAAATATTTGTGTAGAGAAAATTGGGCATATTGATAAATTGATATACTTTCAATAAACTTGAAATCTGTGCTAGGAAAAGCTGTGCTTAAAAAGTGAAGGTATAATAATTTACATCTGAGAAGCAAATCTGAAAATTTTGATCACTTGGTCTTTCTGGAGAGTATTTTTTTCCCTTTCTCTGTTTAATGAGAATAGGACCCAATTTAATGGAACCTTAGCTGCCTCCAGCTTGTCTAGAATGAGGGAAGGTTCTGGTAGTTGAGTCTGTTAAAAATGAGACTTACTTACTTTTCTCCATTCCTAGAAGACAAGGGAGTTCTTGTCTGCTACTGGGCACAGAGCCCCTGAAGGTAAGTCTGGGCTACTGCAAATAATTACATAAAATGTTCATTGTACAATGATACCAGATAGAGACACGCTATTTCTAATGTAGAAAAGAACTGTCTGCTCCCAAGCTAGGCACAATCACTTGGTAAGGGTGCCTTTTTCTAATTTGTACAGAAGTGGAAGGCACCATAGCAATAGTCTGTATTTCTGAGACTCACATTCTTTACCATACCATCCATCATTATCGCACTCCTTGTTCTGCTCCCGTATTGAGCAGCTGACAGATAATCTATTGGTCTTAGTTGCTAAACCAAAGACCAGTTATCCATTTCACATCATGTCGTCAAACCTTATGACTTCCCTGGAGAAGTGCACACTTATTTGCATTTGCTTTTCAAGATGAATATTCCAGGCTTTAGTCATTGTAAATGTGAGTGGGGATTTAATGGCCTGTAGCAATACATCTTAAATATTTCAAATTGTATTTTTAATAGAACAGTCTATATTCAGCACTACTCTTGGACAATAAGGTTTTTCATCTAAAAACATTTAAAAAAATATTCTTTTAGTTATAGAATTGCCATATGGCAAAAACTGTTTTATTCTGATAAGTATATACCATTTCTTTCTAACCTAGTAAGTGCTTTCAAATTTCTTTTAATTAAATAACTTAACTTTCAGTTTAATTAGTCACTGGACATTTTCTGGCCAAATAAGTCTCTTACTGACCCTTGTATTTTCTAGAAATTGAGACATAGTAGAATTTTTGGTCATACTATTTACCTTTTTGCTGCCTAGAATAATAAGGTGAATTTGCTGTAACAACTGGTTTGCATAGGTATATGATAAATATGATTGACCCAGAATTTGGGATTAAGAAGTTTCAGCTTCCCTTTTATTTAAACTTAGAGGTTTCCTACATTTCTGTTTAGAAAGAAGATACATTTTCTCTTTAGATAGGCCTGGCAGGGATCTTGAATTGTCATATAATTCAAATATAGTGCCTAAGGCTTCACAGCTACATGAATAATCTATTTTTAAATACTTTCATCAAGGAGATTCCATACTGTCCCTGGAGACTTTTTTTTTTTTTCTATAGTCCTTTCTCTCAGGAAATTCGTTATATATGAACTAATTCCCTTTGGTTTAAACTTATTTCTTAGTCTGCCCTTAACAGAGATATAGTAGAATTCAGTTGTTGCCATTTGTAAGTCAATAAGATTATGGTAATCAAAAATCTTCTTCCCCTCATGTTAAATAAGTACATCAAATTATAGGAGAAACACTCATCACAAAGAAAGGAGACATAAGGTAATTTCTACCAAAGACAGAATAGTTTCCAAATGATCAATAATATCTCCTCTTTGTAAGGAGCTGTTTTGGCAATAAAGGAAATGTCCTTTCCCTTTATTTTTACAGATTGGTTAGTTTTGTCTTTTTATGTCCATTGTCAGAGGCTTAGGCTATAGGTGGAGTAAATTTTGTTAGCTAGGAAGAAGGGGAATGGGAATTGTTGGGTAGCCTTGGGGAGGGGGTTCAGAGAACATGGCCTGGAACATTTCTTGTCTGCACATTAGCAAACTCGTTGGAAAATGTTGCTGTAAAGTATATAACATTGACAAGAGGGAAAAAAGAAAGCTTTAGAAGACTTGATAAAAGGGTAAGCCATCTTATTTTTGGATTGGCTTAGAGGTGACTTTACCTGGGAGCTGAAGTATAAATTTGGTATTTTAGGGCCCCAACAAGTTTTAGGAAACTATTGGTAGGTAGTTTTTTTTAAATTCAGATTTTCTGTCTGTTCTGTATATACTGGCAACAAAGAAGGGCTTGAGTGTTTGGAGAACAACAAGGTGCTTTTTGCTGTGATACATGACTGTGTGTTCAGTACAGGTAAGTCTACTAATGAGTGTGGAAATATCACAGCAGTTCTTTTGTTGGCTACCCATTTCTCTTTTACTATCTTCCTGTTTTAGACAATGAATTTCTTCAAATGCAGTAGGATTTTTGTCTCTTAATTATTAGGAATCATAAGTTTTGTTATTATGTTTAAAAATATTCTGATCTACTCCAGGCCAGAGAGAAGAGATTCCTGGGGGGGCTGAAATTTGTGTACACATTTTGCAGGGGGACAGCCTAGCAGTGGTCTGGTCTCCAGTGAGAGGGGAGGGTGTTAAAGTCTTCTGATGTTTCTGGAGGCCAAAATGAATGCATTTGGAGTAAATTCTGTATGTGAGGATGAAGTGCTCATCCTGCTGCTGCTGCTATAAATTGATTACGATGAGGCCATCTTTTCATTATGTCTTCCTGACTGTTTATTACTAGTCTATAGAAATGCTGACTGACTAAACTTCCTATTTAGTTTTAGTAGCTTTTCTGGTGATTCATTCTCTCTACTTTGTTTTTTTCTTTTAAAAGATATGCAATCATATTGTCTACAAATAATATAATTTTGTCTCCTGCTTCCTAAATTGTTATACTTTTTTTTGTTTCCTGCCTCATTGCATTAACTAGAACAGAACAATGTTCTGTAATACTCATGATAGTGAGTGTTCTTATGTTCCTATATTTGAGATTATTTAAAAAGTTTGAGATCAGGGAAATGTGAAATGGCTTCAGTTTATGGATAATAGGGCTAAAGTTTCTTTACTGAAAGATGAAATCCAAAGGTAAAGTAAGAGCCAAAGAAGAAAGGATATTCAAGGTATGGTAATCAAGAGAATTCATGATCACGAGGATGGACTAGAACTTGGTATAGATGTGTTGCTGAAAACTAACGTGCATTGAGTACATGCAGGGGAGAGCCCTGTCTTTTCTTCTTTGGGTAAAAATTATTATCACTAGATCCATCTCATGGGAATGTCCCAGAAAGCATTAGTCTGAACGATAAGCACAATATCTATTGTACAAGATACTGATTGTGCAGGTTGTGAAGACCTAGCAAGATACACACAGGAATCTCTTCCCCTGGTTCTAGAGTAGTGGGAAGTCTGGAGCCATCTTGCCCTTGGAATTCTGCTGGTTTTGGTGAAGGTTGTCCTTATTTTATCTGGGATTTCCTGTGCAGAAAATCCTTGCCCTGTTTCTATTATCTGTCTTGTAAGGAAACTGCAGCTGCTTACAGATTTTCATACTGAGTGGGGTTAGGTTGTATTAGTGTACAGAGACAAAATCTTAATTGTAAGGTCCCTCAGATTGCCCATAAAGAAGAGTGTTTGTGATTTCCACCTCTTATTCTGTAGAGATATATGTAATTATAAATGTATAACTACATATCCAAAGTAATTAATAGTACAGAAAAAGTGTGTGCATGTAAAATATAGGAATGCATAGTTATAAATATGTAACCACATATCGCAAATAATGTATAGTACAGAATAAAGTGTGTGCATATGAAATATAGTTTTATAGTGTTTTATTTTTATTTATTTATTTATTTATAAAAATTTATTTATTTATTTTGAGAGAGAGAGAGTGATCATGAGTGGGAGAGGGGCAGAGAGATAGGGAGAGAGAGAGTCCCAAGCAGGCTCCATGCTGTCAGTGCAGAGCCTGACATGGGGCTTGATCTCACAAACCTTGAGATCATGACCTGAGACAAAATCAGGAGTTGGATGCTTAACCAGCTGAGCCACCCAGCCACCCTTATAGTGTTTTAAATAAGAAAAGAGTTTCTGGGAATGTCAGCTGGTGCAGCCACTCTGGAAAACAGTATGGAGGTTCCTCAAAAAACTAAAAATAGAACTACCTTACGATCCAGCAATTGCACTACCAGGTATTTATCCAAGGGATACAGGTGTGCTGTTTCAAAGGGACACATGCACCCCAGTGTTTATAGCAGCACTATCAACAATAGCCAAAGTATGGAAAGAGCCCAAATGTTCATCGATGGGTGAATGGATAAAGAAGGTGTGGTGTATATATACAATGGAGTATTACTCGACAATCAAAAAGAATGAAATCTTGTCATTTGCAACTACATGGATGGAACTAGAGGGTGTTATGCTAAGTGAAATTAGTCAGAGAAAGATAAATACCATATGACTTCACATATGAGGACTTTAAGAGACAAAACAGATGAACATAAGGGAAGGGAAACAAAAATAGTATAAAAACAAGGAGGGGGACAAAGCATAAGAGACTCATGAATATGGAGAACAAACAGAGTGTTACTGGAGGGGTTGTGGGAGGGAGGATGGGCCAAATGGGTAAGGGGCATTAAGGAATCTCCTCCTGAAATCATTGTTGCACTGTATGCTAACTAATTTGGATGTAAATTAAAAAAAAATTTAAATTAAAAATGTCAAAAAAAAAAACATTAAAAAAAAGAAAAGAGTTTCTTGGGTTTGTGTAAATTTGTGAATGGTGCTGTTTCACTGTACCTTCTGAAAGATAATAGAATAAGAAATTGAAGAATATTTTGACATTTTCAGCTGATGACAGGAACTTTTTACTTCTTTTAAAGAGCATTTTGTATATTTCTGTATGTGATCACTTTGAAAAATTTAGTTTGTTAAAGTTTTAAAGCTACAAAACAGAATAAACGTGGCTTTTGGAGTTAGGAGTAAGATTAATTTATCGTGATTATTTTTAAAGTCAATTTTAGAAAGATAATTATAATGCCATATTGAGAGCTTTATTTTTAATCTAAGTGCCAGCCATATCTTTGACACCAGATGGGAATATGGAGATGGGCACTCAGCCCGGTAATTTATGCTCATAAATACATACAAAAAGTTTACACTTGCTGTTTCTTTCTTGCCTGTGGCTTGAGACCCTGGGGGATTTTATATTCCAGTGATTTCAGAAGAGAGACCAATCGGGGATTCTGACCTTTCCTATTTTCCTGGCATCCCTCCTGTGTACCTGATAAGGTGCCTGTAGGTCTAAACTGTTTTTGATAAATGTCTGGTCATAGGTTTGTCTAAGAGTGAGAGTCTTTGAGCAGCAAAGAATTCTTGGAAAGGAAGCTTGTATTTTTAATACTATCTACGAGATCCAAGTGGCTGTTGCTGAAGAAATTACATGGGTAGAGAACTGAGAAGCTGACGGTGGCCAGAGAAGTTCTCTGTACCTTCCTATTAGAGCCACATACAGATGGAAGTTGTTTATCCCCAAAGGATTATGTAATGCAAACAGTTTTAGACGTGAAAGAGTACAGGCAGGCATGTACTTTGGAAATATTGCTTAAGAGGGAATTCTGTGATGAAGAGAACATCTAGTAAAAAATAGGATGACAGTAGATGTTCCCAGATGATATACCCACTTTACCAGAGAGAAGCCCTCATCCCCAGCCTTCATGGTGACTTTATGTTATGGGGATTAGGACATCCACTTTCTTCAGTGTTAAAAATTGATCATTGTTACAATATTATTATCTGATACAGAGTCCATATTCAGATTTTGCCAGATGTTTCAACTGTTTTTAAAAATAACTGAGGTATGATTGGCATAAAATAAGCTACATATATTTAATATACATATAATTTGATCAGTTCTGTATATATTTGTGAAACCATCACCACTATCAAGATAATGAACACAGCCAACACTGTCCAAGGTTTCTTTATGCCCTTTGGTAATACCTTCCTTCTGTCCCTCTCTAGTCCCTCCCTCCATCCCTAGGCAACCATTAATCTGCTTTCTGTCACTATAGACTTAGTTTGCATTTTGTAAAATTTTACATAAATGGAAATGTAGAGCATGTACTCCTTTTTTGTTTTCTGGCTTTTTCCCCCACTCAGCATAATCATTTTGAAATCCATCTATGTTGTTGCATCTATCAATGGTTCATTCATTTTTATCACTTGATATTGTATTGTATGTATATACCAAAGCTTGTTTATCTGTTCACTTATTGTTGGACATTTGAGTTGCTTTCAGTTTTTGACTGTGAACATTCATGTACAAGTCTTTGTATGGACATATGCTTTCATGTCTCTTGGGTAAATAACCTAGGAGTAGAATTGCTGGATAATATGGTAGGTGTGTGTTAACTTAAAAAAAAAAAACACAAAAAAAAAACCACACCCAAAACTGCTAAACCACTTTCCAAAGTGGTTGTATTATTTTACATTTCCATCAGTGATGTATGAGAGTTCTAGTTGCTCCATATCCTTGCCAGTCTTTTTAATTTTAATCATTCTAGTAGATGTGAAGTGGTTTCTTACTGTGGTTTTAGTTTGCATTTTACTAATGACTAATGACACTGAATATCTTTTTTATGTACTTTTTGGAAGACGGCCTTCTTTTAAAAATATTGAAGAAGAATGGCTGTCAAATCTTGGTTTTCCAGTAAAATCTGAGTTTTGTCTTTCCCTGTATGATGTAAGCGAACGAAAAAGAGAGGCAAGAGGTATAGGAGTGATACTTTCTACTGAAAGGAGAGAGGCTCATAAGTACAGCCTAGAAATGAGAGGTATTGAGAGGTTGCACAAAGTAACCAATAAATCAAGTGAAACAAGGAGAGCAGAAGAGAAGGGTTAGGGCCTGTCACCACTAAAGACAGTTTGTATTATCAGAGTCTTTAATTTTCTTGTATTCCAGATAAAAAAATCTGAATGAGACTTCTCTTAGAAAAGTGCATTTGAAAGCATGGACTGTAGACCCTTCTTCTGCTTTCTTCTGACTCACTCATTTCCTTTTAACTCCTGACACCTATTTTGAATGTGTTTTTTGTTTTTGTTTTTTAAGGTCTGCAGGGATCTCATAACCATGTATGATGACCTGTTTTCAGCCCTTAGAGTTTTCTGTAGTTTCTTGCTTTCTTCACCTCTGTCTTCTTGAGACTCATGTGTTTTTTTTTGTTTTTTTTTTAATAAAAAATTTTTTTAATGTTTATTTTTGAGAGAGAGAGAGAGAGAGACAGAGCACAAGCAGGGGAGGGGCAGACAGAGAGGGGGACACAGAATCTGAAGCAGGCTTCAGGCTCTGAGCTGCCAGCACAGAGCCTGACGTGGGGCCTGAACTCAGGAACTGTGAGATCATGACCTGAGCTGAAGTTGGATGCTTAACCGACTGAGCCACCCAGGTCAAGACTCATCTTCTTCACCTTGGTGACAACACTTGCATTTTTTGCTCCATGCTGGTTTTTTTTGTTTGTACCAGCAGCTTCCATGAAGTCAGCCATCCAACCTGAGCATAGGGCTTTCCTTCCCATGTTGAGATCATGTCTTTCCAGGCTGACTTAATATTTTCTTTCTGGATGTTACCTCAATAAATAACCTGTCTGAAACCATATTTGCCTTTTGTGTCCTTAGATTAATTTCCTCCCCAGATTTGTACCTTCCTCTCATGGTGCTGTCATTCTCCCAGTCTCCCACTCTTGAAACTACTTTATCATCTTTGCTTCTTCCCTCCTCATTGTGAGACTTTATATAATACCTGTCATCCCTGTTTCCATCTTCATAGTCTTACGGCCACCATGCTAATTCAGCCTTTCATCACTTCCTGCTGGGATTGTGACGGTGGCTTCTGAACTGATCACTTAGTCTCTAGTCCCTCTTCTGTCCACCCTACTCACTGATGTCTCTGATAGATGAATCTTCTCAACTCACTGGGTTGTACATTGTTTATTTTTTTTAAAAAGTCTGTGATTTATACCAACCATGATTTATTTCTTTGAAATTTGTTTGTTGTTTTGGTTCCCCTAATGGTATCCCTGACTACTTTATCTTACTCAACCTTATTTTCTGTGGTTCCTGTACACAAAACTCTGAGATACAGCAAAAATGGTCTATTATTCCCTGAATACCCAATGGATACATATACCCACTGCTGCTACGTTGTCCACTCTATTCCATTCTCGGAGAGATTTCTCATTCTTCTTTCCATACCTGTTGTCTTGTCCTAATTTCAAGGCTCCCCTCAATTTCCAGCTCTTCCATGAATTCTTGCTTGGTCGTGTCAACTTTAAGTAATCATTCCTTCCTTTGAACTTATCGTCTGTGACAGGCAATTGAACATTTTGTGTTATTGTTCATTTTCAAGGTACTTCTTCTCTCCAACCAGAGTTCAGCTTCCTTGAGTTTCATACCTCTGATGAGTTCCTGTGGTGTGCTTGAACTGTCCCAGATGCTTGCATCTTAATAATAACAATGCGTATCAGTATTTCTGTGAAGAATGATGCCTAAAACATCAAGTTGTATGATTGCATTTTTGATCTCTTAAGTGTGTTGAAAACCAAAGGGCTCTGCTCATTCTGGCTTTTGAGTGCATGCAACATGTCAGATGCTTTCATTGATTCTCTGTCACTGAATCCTCATGATTTTTTGAGGCAGTTGTCATCCCATTTTACAGTTGGGGAAACTGAAGCTCAGACTATTGTGTGCCCAGGGTTACACAACTGCTAAGTGGCAGAGCTGGGATTAAAATATTTCCCATGTCTGCCTGATTCCAAAGCCCTCTTCTTCTCTGTAGCACACTGCCTTTTGTGGGGCTGGTTTGGCAAGGCATTCCTATGGGGGTCATCTCTGAGGTATCTAACACTTTAGATTATCTGTAATAAATGTTTCAAGTACATGGGAATGGAATCAAGTTGAGGAGATAAAGTAATTTATTTATACCACTCACTTGCATTTACTCTCTTTGTTTCTTTTATCAACTTTCATGGCTTATGAGGTATAGAGTCTGTCCAGAAGCCCTTTGAATAAAGACCAAGGGAAACACAAATTAAGTATGTAGAATTCTGCAGGATAGCCTAGGCAAGTGGTTTTCATCTGTTTGACAGGCAACTCTATTTCTGGTTGTAAGGTAGGAATTGTGGGAAAGTAGGCTGCTCTCAAGGAAAGTAGGCAACATTTTCAGATTTAACTCAGTGTGACCTTCAAAAGGTAGTTCACTTACTTGGTTAGTGGTGTTATGGATTATAGGATTTTAGTCATGCCTCAGTTTTCAAATGCAAGTACCAAAGAACACTTCCTAGAGCTCACTTGAAAAAAGTTCCATCTATAGCTTCCCTCCCAAAAGCATCATGCAGAATAATATTGTACATAGTATTTAGTGAGTATCAAAGAGTGGGGAGATATAAATGAACAATTTCAGCTGCCTGGGGGTGGAAACAGTGATTCATAGACTTAAGATTTAGAACTCAAATATTCTTGGTTTGTACTCAATGAAGAGCGGCATCAATAAATTTTATGAACAGAAAACAGTTTACTGATAGTATGTGAATACTTTAGAAACGAAAGGAAATCATCAACCTTATTTTATTTTATGTAATGTCATCAAAATATATTTGTTTCCTCTATTATACTAATTTTTGAGTTAAATGGCATATTTAGAAAATATCCAACATGTGGAGTTTATAGAGTTCTCATGTACAAAATGGACATTTTCTACTTTGGGGAGCTTTATGGATCATATTGAAAGCCATAGTAACTCAGTTCTTAACAGTGAACACCATTAGCTACCTCTGGCTCAGCTCCTCCAACCTTGGGAAACAGAAGCTGCTTTGTGGGTTTTTTTTCCCCCCCACTCATGCAGTTATCACTAATCATCATTTCAGAGAAAGTTGAGGTCTCAGGATGAAAACATATTTCCTCAAGCATTAGATTAAATTCCCCATTGGCAGTATTGAATCTGAGTGGAAAAACATTTTTACTTTCTTGAAATTGGGTAAAAGTTATGGCTATGAATGTTTAGGCTAGCATTATGCCTATCTTGACTCTTCAGTTCTTGTATGCCTATTTTCAGATATACTATATTACCTCAGTGTTTTATCCAGAGTGGGTACCCCATAAATGTTTCTTAAATTAATCATTGAGTATTTATTTGTCTTTTGTGACTAGCTTATTTCACTTAGCAAAATGTTCTCAAGATTCATCCATGTTGTGGAATGCAATAAGATTTCCTTCCCTTTTTAAAAAAAAAATTATTTTTATTAAAAATTTTTTAAATGTTTATTTTTGAGAGAGAGGGGCAGTCCATGAATGGGGGTAAGGGCAGAGAGAGAGGGAGACACAGAATCCAAAGCAGGCCCCAGGCTCCATGCTGTCAGCACAGAGCCTGATGTGGGGCTCGAACTCACGAACCGCGAGATCATGGCCTGAGCTGAAGTCAGACACTCAACTGACTGAGCCACCCAGGCGCCCCAATGTTTATTTATTTATGAGAGAGAGAGACAGAGTGCAAGCGTGGGAGGGGCAGAGAGAGAGGGAGACACAGAATCCGAAACAGGCTTCAGGCTCTGAGCCATCAGCACAGAGCCTGACGCAGGTCTGGAACCCACCGACCGTGAGATCATGACCTAAGTTGGCCGAAGTTGGATGCCCAACTGACTGAGCCACCCAGATGCCCCAGATTTCCTACCCTTTTAAGGCTGAGTAATATTCTGTTGTGTGTTATGTACATTTTGTTTATCCAGTTATCTGTCATTGGATGTTTGGGTTGCTTCCATCTCTTGGCTATCATGAATACTGCTGCTATGAACACAGGTGTGTAAAGACCTCTTCGTGATCTTGCTTTCAGTTCTTTGGGATATATACCTAGAAGTGAGATGGCTGGATCATATGATAGTTCTATTTTTAACTTTTTGAGGAAGTACCATGCTATTTTCCTTAGTGGTTGCCCTATTTTACACTCAGCAACAGTGCATAAGGGTTCCTTCTTCTCTACATACTTGCCAAAACTTATTATTTTCTGTTTTTTAAATAGTAGCCATCCTAATCGGTGTGAAGTGACATCTTGTGATTTTGATTTGAATTTCTGTAATGATTAAGGAAGTTGAGTATATTTTCATGTACTTGTTGACCATTTGTGTATCATCTTCATGGAGATGTCTATTCAAGTCTTTTGCCCATTTTTTTAGCCAGGTTATTTGTTTTTGTTGCTGTTGTTGAGGTTTGGCAGTTCTTCATATTCTAGATATTAACCCCTTACCAGATGTTAGGATTTGCAAATAATTTTCTTGCATTTCTAAAAATATTTTCGTAACTTTTTATATTGATATAATTTCAGACTTACAGAAAAGTTGCGAAACTAGTAGGAGAAACTCCCATATACCCTTTGTTCAGAGTTATTGTGTTGTTTTTTTTTTTTTTTCAGGAACACCTGGATTTCTTGACACTTTGTTGAGCCCTCTAAACAGAATGAATTACTTGCAGCTGTGGGAGATGTAAAAGTATAAACATGGTCCCTGTTTGAGTATGTAAAACAAATAAAGATGTTTATAAAGCAACCAGTACAGATGAGAATCATACAAATAAGAACAAAAGTGAGAGGGGGCCAAAGTAAGAATAATTTGAGTTATTAGAATTGGAGACCTGTCCCAATGTTTTTCAACATGGGATGATTTTTCTCTCCTAGAGGACTTTTTGTAATGTTTGGAGACAAACTGTCACAACTGCAGCTGGCATGGGAGAAGTTGTAATACTGGTGTCTAGTGTGTAGAAACCAAAGCTACTGCTAAACATCCTACAATGCACAGGACAGTCCCATACAGCAAAGAATTATCCAGTCCAAATGTCTGTAGTGCCAAGGCAGAGAAACCATGCCCTATCCTGGGGAAGCAGACTTTGCAGAAAACCTATCTTGAGGACTTTAAGGGCTTTGGGCCTGGAAATTCTCTCAAACACATCCAAAACACTTGAATGACACAGTGAAGTCTCTGCCTGGTAAGATAATAAGGTATGAAAAAATATTTTCTTCTCTTTTTTGGTGCATAACCCATAATAAGAGGGCTTAGTTGCTCTCTGCTTACTATGAATTTTCTGCAGTAAACTGGCGAAAAATGCTTTCCCTGGTTTTATTTTGTATTGCAGTTTCTTATAGCTAACATATTCTTGTTATTGCATTCTTTTTTTTTTTTTGCCACTTTCTGCTGTAAAACAAAACAAAACAAAAAAAACCCAAAACAAACAAAAAAAAACCCCAAAACCATGTAAACTCTGAAAAAAGCAAACAGTATTATACGAAAGATCCCGAAGCTTAGAGGAAGCCAGCAGAGGTGTTGGGAGAATGTGCTTTAGAAGGCTTCCTTTCAATCCTCTGTTCCCTGCAGAGAAGCGAGGTGTCAGTTCTGTTTTATCACCAAGTCCAGTAAGCCAGGAGGAGAATGAAAGTAGCATGGGCTTTGATATCCTGTAGACCTAGATTTGAATCCAGGCCCATTCTATACTAGGTGTCTGACCTTGGGCAAGTATATAATTTACTTATGTACTCTGAACTCAGTACAGAGTACTTCTCTGCCAGGGGGTAATATCTGCTTCACTGGTGGTGAAGGGCAGTGGAGTACAGTGGGTAAGGCTGTGGACTCTCACACCTAATTGCCTGGCTTCAGATCTTCACTCAGCTACTTCTAGTTCTGTGCCCTTTGGTAAGTTTCTCAACCTTTTCTAGACCTCCATTTCTTCATTTGAAAAATGAGAATAATTGTATCAGTATTTACCTCATAGGGCTGTTAGGACATTAAATGAATTAATAAATGTAAAACACTTAAAAAGTGGTGCTGGACAAATAGTAGGAAATGTCAGGAAATGTCAGCTATTTTGGAGATTAATTTGAGATAAAGGATGTAAAGAACCCTGTAGTGTCTAGCAAAAGAAGGTGCTTGATAACTGGTTTTTCAAAATTTAAACTTTAGTAGCTGACAGTTTATTATAATATAATGCCATTATAATAAAATCATTAGCCCCTGAAGTTAAATTAGTGGGGATTTGGTCTTAAGTCTTCAGGATACAAAAAGGAAACTGCTCATTCTTTTGCTTCTTACTTGTTCCTGGCCAAGACTCCTTTGGATCTATGTTCAAAATGTGCTTAAAGAATTGCAGGCCTAGCCAGACTTTTGTGGAATTATAAGAGGCAACTAGAACAGCCGCCTGAGTGCATGGAGTGGTGAGGGATGTTTGGGTTGGAAATAGTTGTTTCTCTAGTCCGGCTTTCATGAAAGCCCCCTGGGCGGAGAGGAAATAGAGAAATAGCAGGAAAAGTTTGCTTGTTTTTGAACTCCCTGCTTATCCTTGGGGTGTGGGTGTGTGTCAGGTGAAGAGGTCCCATCCTTCTTGATGGTATAGGGGATTTAGACTCACTCGAAGGTAATTTACAGTGGAATCAAATATCCAGTTATACCTGTCCCTGTTAGATATTGGGTTGTAGACATATTTATAGCACACACATGGGCCAGCCTTTTCTTAGAATATGAGAATATATTATCTCATGGTAAGATAAAGTGTATGTAAAGGGGTTAGCTTGGCATTGTGCTTTATTAAGAGTTAGCTGTCATCATCATCATCATCACTGTCCTTACTCTTAAACTTTATGTTTTAGTTAAGACACTAATGAAGTCTTTAATAGTTATTCAGCAATTCTACTTCCCCTTTTTACTTTTTTACTTCTTAGGGCATACACACATTCAAAGGAGCGCATGTCATAATTCTACAGCTTGATGAATTTTCACAAACTAAACACACTCATGCCTTCAACACTCAAGGAACATACTCACTAGTATCCTAGAAGCCCCACTCATGGTCCCTTCTTGCCATTATCCTTCAGTTTTCAGGAAAAAAATTGTTTTTCTCTTTAGTGACATTCAAAGCTACTCATGCATGGATTTATGTAAACTCTTAATAGCTATGGCTGACAGTTATAGCTGGCCTTATTACACCCTTTTATTTTCTTACTCTTTAAAAAGCACTTCTCCTGGAAAGGGTTTTAGTCCTATAGACTGTTACCTTTGGACATGAATAGGCTGAGTGATCTCGTAGATCATCCTCTGCAAATAGGTGATGTGTTTTTTGCTTTTATTTGTCCATATTATAGAAGTCCATTAAAACCCAAAAGTTGTCCATTGTACAAAAAGAAAAGGAAATTGACTCAGCTGCACAGACCTCTTAGATGTCTTCTCTAAAAGCATTCCACATTGAAAAGAGCTCAAGGCACATGAAAGAAATCCTATGGTGGAGGAAGACTACACAATGCTGGGTGCACTTTGGGGGCTCTCATCTTCTGCCATCGAACAAGGTGATAAGGCTGAAGGACTGGCTACTTTTGGAAGTAATGGACCTCAGTTAGTTTCCTGTGCTTTTGTCTGGGCATAGTTAGAAAACCATGGAGAATTTTTCAGAAGGCAGCTTCTCAGAGGAAGAATAAAACTGTGGGGGTTGAGTTTGAGGCTCTTCACAGTACTGAAACATTCACTCTGGAATCACCAGGGCATTAGCCTTGCTTTGCATGGCTTGTTTAACTTTGTGGGCCCAGCTAATGGCTCTGCTAAAATATTGTGTATGCATTTCAGAATATTATTAGTCATTTTGGCCATTGCTTTATTTCTTAATATTTATTTGTTAATTTAAAAACATTGAGATCTAATTCACATACCATAAAATCTACCCCTTTAAAGCATCCAGGTCAATGGATTTTAGTGTGGATATTTATCATCACTATCTCATTCCAGAACATTTTCTTCTCCCCTGAGAAGAAACCCCTGCCCATTAGCAGTCACTCTCTCCATCCTATTTACTTAGTTTTGCCAAATAAGTGTCATTGCTATCTTTATTTCATAGAAGTCTTTCCTCTATAGGATGTCATGACAGTTGTGTGACCTTTTACATAGGGGTGTGCCCCATCTAACATCCGTTGTAAAGTTGAATTGGGGGTGCATTTTCAGCACTACCACCAACCCCATGTTGATTGAAATTGTTTTAGGACATAAAATGACAGTATGTTTACTTACAGTCACTTACAAAAACACCCAAAAAATGAATAATCCAATTAAAGAATGGGCAGAAAGCATGTATAGACATTTTTCCAAAGAAGACCTACAGATGGCCAACAGACACATGAAAATATACTCAACATCACTGTTCATCAGGGAAATGCAAATCAAAACTACAATAAGGTATCACCTCATACCTGTCAGAATGGCTAAAATCAACAACACAAACACCAGGTGTTGGCAAGGATGTGGGGAAAGGGGAACCCTCTTGTACTGTGGGAGGGAATGCAAGCTGGTGCAGCCACTCCGGAAAATAGTATGGAGGTTCCTCAAAAAGTTAAAAATAGAACTACTGTGTGATCCAACAATTGCACTACTAGGTATTTACCCAAAGGATACAATTCAAAGGGATATATACACCCTGATGTTTATAGCAGCGTTGTCTGTAATAGCCGAATCATGGGAAGAGTCCACGTGTCCATTGATGAATGGATAAAGAAGATGTGGTATTATATATACAAAGGAATATTAGTCATAAAAAGAATGAAATCTTTTCATTTGCAATGACATGGATGGAGCTAGAGAGTATCATGTGAAGCAAATAAGTCAGAGAAAGACAAAGACAAATACCGTATGAATTTACTCGTTTGTGGAATTTAAGAACAAACCTAATTCTATTAGGGTACTTATAGCAAAGGGGAAAAAAAAGAGAGAAAGACAAACCAAGAAACAGATTCCTAATTATAGAGAACAATCTGATGGTTACCAGAGGGGAGGGGCATGGGGAGGACGGGTGAAATAGGTGGTGTGGATTAAGGAGGGCACTTGTGATGAGAATTGGGTGGTGTTTGGAATTGTTGAATCACTATATTGTACACCTGAAATTAATATAACATTGTATGTTAACTATACTGGAATTTAAAAAAATAATGATGATGATGATGATGATGATGATGAAGAAAAGGCATAAAAAAATTACTGTTGTCTTTTCCTGGTCTAGTGGAGCTTCTGAGCAACTGTGGAAATGTACATGCTTACAAAGCTGGGTCTGTTTGTCATCAAAGAAGGCCATGAGTCCAAAACTCTTAAAAAGGCCTCCTCCCTCAGAGCAGCTTTTATCCAAAGACTTTTGGACCAAATGACTTCTATCTCATGTGAATCTTTCCAGGCACAAATATTTCATCATGGTGATACAGTTGAACATGTGTACTTTTCAGTTATTCTCAGGAATAGAATGGCATTTATCATGTGCTATGTATAGACATTAAATAGGAGGCATCAAAAGTCTGTGGTTAACTGGATTCACCAAAAAAAAGCCCCCCCCCCCCCCCCCCCCGTCCATTAAATGCCTCTTTTTTTTCACTCTCTAATCTGGTATTTTGCATTTTCTTCTGGAGTTTCCCAAAGACTCTTTGTAATTATGTAGGGATGGTTGATTAGAACTGCATTCTTGGGAATCAGTTATTGGACTGAAGAAATGCGTTAGAGATAGAAGAGGTGTCTCTAGCAGTAATCTTTTTGAAGTACTGAAGAGGCATTTGGAAGAGAATCCTAAATTTGTTTCAGGTCACAAGTATCTAGGAAGGCTACAGAATGGATGTGAACTCCTACTCAAAATAAACAAGTTGGATTCAGCTATTGCCTGAACAACTACCTAATAATGGATCTAACATCTTTAATATCTTTGAATGTGCAGTAATGTTTTCATTCTATTAGGGTAACTTGTAGCAAATTAATTTTAGGATCTATCTATCTATCTAATCTATCTATATATATATATCTGTATCTGCACTGTATTTTTAAAATGGTTTAATACTGTTCTCATCTGCCACACTGTTTCATTCATATACATAGTATCATATACTGGAGTTATGTGGCTGTTGGACTGTGACTTGATATTGATAATGGAATGGAAAAAGTTGTAAAGAGCCAAGCAAACCATTTTCTACTATATGAATAGTTAATCAGCAATAAGAGTATCTTGCAGAAAATGCTGGAGCTTTAATGGATATTATATAGCACTTACTGTTGAAAGAGAAAATGGAGAAAAAAATGCTACGCAGTGTAAAATGAGGTCAGGTTACACATACTCCGTTTTCCTCATAAAACAGAGAAGAATTTGTAGGCTCTGAAGTTTACCTGGTGTGTTCAACAGTCCACAAAAGGTTGGCTTTATACTTATTAAATACTACTTAAAAAGATTGTTTTTGTTTTTTTCCCTGCCTGCTTTCTCATCCAAAGGTAAAAATTCATTTCCTGTCAAGCATTAATTTATTTCAGCAAATCCTTACTATCTCCTACTATGTAGTAAGCACCGAATTTTGGATAAGTACTGAATTTTGGATAGATCAGTGGTCAGTTGGGTTAGTTGAAAGGAGAGTAGTTCTTCTACTTGTCTCAGATAAACCTTACCAGAGGAAGAATTGGGAGATTGAAGAACAGGTATCTTGATCAACAAGCTAGGATCAGGAAGACAGAAGTAGGGATTGTTTGGGAAAGAGTATTATCAAGAAACCACTCTAACCAGTATATCTGGCTCTGTGGTGGTTCTGAGGGTGACTAAACACTTTGTAAGCCTTTGACACAAGGAAGTGATTTCTCATATTTGAAGACTAGTATTGGGGAGTATGTTTTGTTTTACCCAATTCATTTTTTATCTCATCCAACAAGCATTTATAAAGTATTTGCTTACTTTTTGTTAACCAGCGTGCTATGTATTTAAAACCAGTGGTTAAGTTTAAGGGTCTTAGTATCTGTATTTTTATAGAAAAGAGCTTTATTACTTTAAAATTTTTTTTTAATTCTCAAGTTAGTTAACATACAGCATAGTTTTGGCTTCAGGAGTGATATAGTGGAAATGCTCTGAGGGTAAGATCTATCACTGTCATGAAGTCTTGCAGAGGATTATGTTACTTGTTAGTGCTCTGTGCTGTTGGATCTTCTTTGTGGAGATAGGACAGAGTGACAAAGTCAAGTTTCAGGGGATCATGGCAGAGCCTGCCATGGGAAGACCATCGAAGGCTTGGCATTTACATTTATATATGTAACAACTTCATATTTTCTCATTCATGCTAGTCAAAGTATGTATGTTTGACTTGGGAAAGGAAATTGTTAAGGGTTAAGTTGATCTGGTAGGGTTATTTTCAGGTTGCACAGTGTTCGTAGAGTATTCTAGGCGCCAGGTTTCTTGAAGTTATCTTTCAATTGAATTTGAACTAGGTGTTTTGGCCAATAGAGAGATTTAGCAGGTCTTCGACTTGTAAACATCTCACACAGCTCACAGTATTTTCATTCATTGTGCCCAGCTCCGTAAGTGCTACTCTGTTTTCTGGTCTCACTCACTAGTTTCATCAGGCTGGGGTCATAACACAGTCGCTGCCATCAGCATTTTACTAGACTGCCAGTTGTCAGGAGGCCATTTTTTAAAGAGGGTCATAAAATGAAGAATTGAGTTTATACATTAAAGAATGAGTAGAAAGAGCACACAGGCTTAGAGTCAATCAGATGTGCAATCATGTTACTTTTGCCATTGAACTACTTATTAGACTTCTCCCAGCCTTCATCTGTAAATGGTAAAGAGGGATAAGGACTGTTGGATAAAGTGACATTTTACCGAGACCTGAATAACAAGAAGGAGCCAGCAGTGTTAAGATCTGGAGGAAGAACATTCCAGGCAGTGGCACCAGGTAGTGCAAAGGTGGTTGTGAGCCTGTTATACTGCAGGAATAGAAGGCTGGAGCTGTTCAGACAAGGGCCAGGTATTGAGGGACCTCATAGGCCAGCATGTGGAATTTGGTGTGAGGGGAGTTTGTGGAGTTTCTCATAAACCTAAGATCTATGGATGTGTGTTAATTATCATGGCTGAACTGTTGTGGTAATAGTCTAATCTCAGCATGCACCCAGATAATATACATAATATTATCCTCTGGGGAAAATGAGAATGAGAGCCTTATCTTAATATGGTGAAATAAGTGGATTAAAAATCAAAGTGAGTCCTAATACACATAACTAATTTTTATGTTAGCTAATGAGAAGTGATTAAAGTAATATGCTCATATAATTAACTTTTAATTATTTTTCCTGGTGACATTTAGTTTATGATCATTCTTCTTGGGATATTGTGGCATAATATGAAAAGTTACAACCACTGAGGTAACAAATTTGTTCTGAACATCACTCATTTAATGATAACTTAGAATTAAGATAAAGGTATGGGGCGCCTGGGTGGCTTAATCTTTGAGTGTCCAACTTTGGCTCAGGTCATGATCTCATAGTGCATGAATTCGAGCCCTGCTTCAGATTCTGTGTGTACCTCTATCTCTGCCCGCCCCCACCCCCCCACTCTCATAAATAAACATTAAAAAAAAGAATTAAGATATAGGTATGTGTATATATATACTTTAAATGTTTTATTTTTTTTAGAGAGCGCAAGTGGAGGAGGGGCAGAGAGAGGGGAACAGAGGATTAGAAAAGGGCTCTGCACCGACAGACAAGGCATATGTGGGGCTCGAACTCACAAACTGTGAGATCATGACCTGAGCCAAAAGCGGATGCTGAACCAACTGAGCCACCCAGGGGCTCCTAGGTACATATATATTTTTAATGTTTATTTATTTATTTTGAGAGAGAGAGAGAACAGGGGGAGGGGCAAAGCGAGAGGGAGAGAGAGAATCCTAAGCAGACTCTGTACTGACAAAGGGCTCCATCCCATGAATCATGAGATCATGACCTGAGCCAAGTTGAAGAGTCAGATCATTAACCGACTGAGCCACCCAGGTGTTCCTAAAGATATGTATTTTTAAATAAACTTTTTAGAATAGTTTAGGCTTGCAGAAAAGTTATAAAGAGTACAGAGGGTTCCCATATATTGCACATCCAGTTCTGCTCTTATTAACATCTTCTGTTAGTATGGTACATTAGTCAAAATTAAGGAACCGATATTGATAAATTCATAAATTTTTACTTGCAAAGCAAATCCCTTTTTAAGAAAATTTTTAATGTTTATTTCTGAGAGAGAGAGAGAAAGAGAGAGAGAGACAGAACACGAATGGAGGAGGGGTAGAGAGAGAGGGAGACCGAATCTGAAGCAGGCTCCAGGCTCTGAGCTGTCAGCACAGAGCCCGATGCGAGGTTCAGACTCACAAGCTGCGAGATCATGACCTGAGCTGAAGTTGGGTGCTTAACCAACTGAGCCATCCAGGCACCCCTACTTGCAAAGCGATTCTGATGCTAACTACCTGGAGGTAGTGCACACTCACAGGTTGGGGTCACAGTTCTCCACAAGCTGCTTCTCATTTCAGACATCAGCGGGAGGCTTCGGGGTTGCTAGACCACCTGTGTTTCTGACCAAGTAGTTATATAAATTCAGGGATTTCCACTAACTACTTCTCAGGTAAATGACTCAGAACTTAGGAAAGTGCTATATTTATGATTACAGTTTTCTTATAAAGAATACAAATCAGGACTATCCAGTGAAGTGATGCATAGGGCAAGGCATGGGAGGTCCCAAATGGGAAGCTTCCATGGCTTCAGAATGCATCACCCTGAGGCACACTGATCCATGATCACCAACCAGGAAAGCTCACTGTAGAATGTCTCTCAATTTAGGTTTGTCAGATGTTTTTCTCATGATTAAATTGGGGTTATGGTTTTTGGGGAAGACAACCATAGGGGTAAAGTGCCATTCTTACCACACCATGTCAAGGGAACATAATCAACATGACTTATGATAGTTGATGTTGACCTTAATTATGTGACTGTGATAATGTTTATCAGATTTCTCCACTGCAAAGTTACCCTTCCCCCACTTGCCCCTCTTCATATTGTGCTCTTTGGAGAGGTTACTGTGTTCAGGCCATGCTTTAGGAGTGGGGAATTCAGCTCTTCCTCCTTGAGCATGGAGTAAGATAAAGAGATTTTTGATAGAGAAAAGATTTGAAATGTGTAGGTCATTAAGAATCTGTTAACCTTTTCAAGTATTAGAAAAGTGAAATCTTAGACCTGGATGGGACCTTGAGGGGCCATTGAGTTTGAGACCAATAGAATCCTCTGCTGGAGTGAGGGACCATAATAACCCAAATACTGCATGTACACATTTCTGTTTCAAGTTGTTATCTGTGGAATGTGAGGTGACCTGTGGGAAGGGAACCCTGTTGAATAAAAAGCCACTTGTCTCCTCCCAACCCTTGCCTCTACCTCTCAAATGTATTTTATGCTTCTTTCCATGTGTAAGGTGGTGTGCACGTTACGTAATTTCAGCTCATTAAAGTGGTATATGTGTTATTTTCCATGAAATTTAATTCTTCCATAGGTTAACTTTTAGAAATTGAATTTTGAGGGGCACCTGGGTGGCTTGGTCAGTTAAGGTTATGGTTATGGTCTCAGAGTTTGTGAGTTTGAGACCTGCATCAGTCTCTCTGCTGTCAGGGCAGAGCCTGCTTTGGATCCTCTGTACCCCCTCTCTGCCCCTCCCCCACTTGTGCTGTCTCTCAAAAAAGTAAATAAATAAACTTAAAAAAGGAAGTTGAATTTTGATTTTGTTATTGTTGTTTCTATCTGGAAAGTTTCAAACTCTGGCTTATGGGACAATTGTTTTAATGTATTATATATGTTCAGGTTCAATACTGTGGTCAGGTATTATATATAATATATAATAATATATATATATATATTATATACTATATAATATAATGTATTATATAGGTTCGGGTCTGTGGTCTGGGACGTCAAATTACTTATAGGACTGTTTGGAGAAAAGATGATCACTATATTAAATCTGATAGTTGGTGAATGGGAAAAGTACATTCTGAGTTGGCTGAAGTATTTGAGAACCCTACTGTGACAGGTGTCTTCATGCAAATAGCTCTCCTCATGATAAAACTCTAGCTTCCAGCCATATGCAAATAATATGAAATTTTAAGTCGGAATATTCATTGAAAGGCATTTGGTCTGGGATGGGGGAAGGAGGGAGAAATGTTGTTCACCTTGTAGTTTGATTTGCATTTTTTTAATATTATTCCTTCAGGTGCTCCAAGCAGAGAGCATCATTTGTAACATCTAAAAACACTCAGCCCCTTTTGTCCTCATTATAAAACATGCAGTTCTTCTTAATGGGCTGATTAATCCAAACAACACCCTCTGAGAGCAAGAGTGTTATCTTCACTTTATGGAAAGAAGAAACCCAGGGGGTGATGGTGAAATGATCAGATTTGAGGCAGTGGCTGAACCTGGGAGATCAGTTTTGGTCGCTTTGAATGGGTCCATATCTAACTGAAAAGAAAAGCTGCTTGTTCTATGTTAGCTGGTGAACTTCACCCCACCATATAAGGAATAACACTTCTAGGAAGCAACGTTACTTAATGACTGGAAAATGGGAAAGTACCGCACAGACAGATGATATAATGTATTGCTGTACCTTTTCGTTTTCAAAATGTTGATCCATCAATAAGTATTGTTTTCCCCCGTAATTTTTTTCTTTCTATCTATCTATCTATCTATCTATCTATCTATCTATCTATCTATATCGTCTATCACAAACATACTCTTTCTCTCATTAACTTTAGACCAGGGTTTGTCAACCTGGATACTGTTGGCATTTCAGGCCAGATAATTCTTCATTTGTGGAGGCTGTCCTGGTCATTGTAGGGTGTTTAGCTGCATCCTTGACTCCTGCTCAAACCCCACCCCATCTCAGAGTGTGACAAACAAAACTGTTTTCAGACATTACCAAATATCCTTCAGGAGGCAAAAATCATCCCTACATGGGAACCACTGCTCTAAAATTAGCAAAGCGACCTTCAGACCCCCGTTTTGACTGTGCTGTGTAACTAGGCAGTGTCATGCATCACCACCAGCCTCCTTTTCTCCAACTGTAACATCAGGACCATTATTTATGCCTGTTTATGGTGTTTCAGGATTTGGTTTAGAAGATAAAACACTAATGAATAACTTTGTATAGCAAATTTATCTTGACATAGTGTTGAACAGTTTTAAAGTAAGCCAAATTATATTTACAAGTTAAGTACATTTCCCCAGGTGAATTTAAACTATCTTCCGTCACCGCTTAATTGTATTCATAGCTTTTTCTTCTAGGAAAACTGCAAATATTCCCTCATTTACCTCTTCGTAAAGCTTCCCAGGGCTCCCCCAGCAGTTTTTGTCTGCAGGTCTTTGATCTCAGAGTGGTTTTGCTACCCAGTGCTCAGTGCTAGTGATTTCTGCTAGTTGTTTCCCTAAATACTTGATGGAGTGGATCTCAGACATCCCTTTCCTATTTTACCACTTTTCCTTAAATCTGAACTTAATGCCGAGAAAGGGAATACTTTCTTTTTAATCAGGGAACCAACTAGACACCGCAAATTTCCTTCTCTCAACCTCCTCCTAATTCAAAGCCCAGAGCTTAGGAAAACCCTGGCCTGGGAATACCTAAAGGGATAAATGTCTACTACTCTCTTTGAACATCTTGTGCATCTCGTAAATAAAGATACATGCTATTTGCTTAGATGCGCTTAATGTAAAAATGGAGGAAAGCAAAAGAAAACCTGCAAGCATCTCTTGCCCCCATCATCTTTTCCGTTTGGATATATGTATATATTGTATTGAGAGGTTGCTTCTGACCAGGGGCTAGAGTTAGGAGTGGGGATGGGTGAAGGGGGTAGAATGAGCTGCCTAGACTCTGTGGAAGGTATTTTTGGGCTGCATCTTTGCTACTTTGCTTCCTGATCTATCCTTCATTCTCAGTGTTTGGAAGTATTTTTCACATCGGTTAGCACACTAAGTGTCTTCTTTTGGGTTATTTGAAAAAATAAGAAACCCTGAGTAGAATGTGCACATAGAAGAATTGCATGGGTATCAGCTGTGTAACTTTATTTTTCCCTTTGTCAGACCTTATTTAATGTGAATGTTCTCCTTTTTACAGCTGGTACCTTTGGTCATCCCAGGGAAGCAGAGGACCGTGATGATTAAGGGTTTCAACTTTGGAGATGGAAGGATCTGTATTTAAATTTGGTTGTGCCCATTCCTAGCCTTGTCTCCTAACTTCTCTGTGCCTTATCTGTAAAACAGGTGTAACAACACTAGTTTCATAGGATAGGAGCATGGATTAAATGAGATAATGTCTTTTCTCAGGTTCTTAGCAGGAGCTCAGTGACATGTGCTTCCTGTCTTTTCACTCTCTTTTCCTGTCTTTCACTTGCTGACACCATTTAATTCCATATACTTTGGATAATCCAGAATAAGAAAAGGGACTTCCTTTTCCACCATCCCCCCACACCATGCTCACTCTGCCTATCCTTTCTTTTCTTTTCTTTTCTTTTCTTTTCTTTTCTTTTCTTTTCTTTTCTCTTCTTTTCCTTTCTTTTCTCTTCTTTTCTTTTGATTTAGTTTCTTTAATGTTTTTAATTTATTTTTGAGAGAGTGCAGGTGGGGCAGGGGCTGAGAAAGGGGGACAGAGGATCTGAAGCAGGCTTTGCACTGACAGCAGAGAGCCTGATGTGGGGCTGGAACTCATGAAACATGGGATCACCATCTGAGCTGAAGTCAGATGCCCAACTGACTGAGCCACCCAGGTGCCCCTTCTGCCTATCTTTTATAATCCTCGACATCCCAAGTGTGTTCATGCCTCAGGGCCTTTGCATTTACTTTCTCTTTGCCTGGAACATGCTTCCCAGATACCCATGGGACTTGCTTCTTCACTTCCTTCTGGTCCCTATTCATATCACTTATCAGAACAACCTTCTCTGATCACTCTCTGTGAAATAAGACTTCTCAGTTTCCTGGCACTTCCCATCCACCTAGTCCTGCTTATTTTTTTCTCCATGCCACTCATCATCTGTTGGCATATTTTTCTGTACTGTCTGTCTCTCCCTGCTAGAATATAAGCTTCATAAGGACAGGGGCTTGTTTGCTAATTGCTATATGCTCAGTGCCTAGGACAGTATTTGGCCTGCTTTTGGTACTCAGTCAATATTTGTTGGGTGCATGGCTAAATAAGTATCTTTTATTCATGCTATGTTTTTGAGTTTTTCAAGAAAAATGTGTGGGTTGATTTTTAAAAATAGTTAAAATATTTGAATTTTCTTATTGTTATTGCCTCAAAATATTATTCAACTTAGAGGTGACCATTTTTAGCCTTCACTGTTTTGTATTAAAATATGATTTCTTCTGAGGCTTTTTTCCCTTTATACAGTTTTAATTTTAGAGAACTTTTAATTGTATCATTAACATTCCTGTCTGTAGGTCACTGTTGTGTGGTGGATTGGGAAAACAGGGAGAGTCCCATGTTCCACTTACATCAGTTTTTTGTGACCTTCAGCTGATTGTCAAAATCCCAGTACTTTTTTCTTTTCATGGAGAAGTTGAAAAACACATGATATTTTGAGGTAGATTTTCTTAATAACCTAAATTAGCATCAAGAGGTATTTTGTGATCAAAAACCAGTTGGCTATTATGGGGAAAAGTTGGAATTGCTCTTTAAAAATTAAATATTGAAAATTAAATTAAATTTTAAAAATTGAAGTTAAAAGAAAATTAAAATTAAAAAGAATTAAAAATTAAATATTAAATAGCATGCAATATTTAAACAACTGGAGTTGTGGTCATGTTAATTTTAGCAATTCTAATGATAATTATACTTGTCATCCAGATGATTTGCCATGTATCTTTAAAACTCTCACCTAAGATGCTGTTTCGTTTCAGCTGTATTTGAGCTTTACCTCTGATTCTGTACCTAGACGCCTTTGGATTAATAAAGCATTCTAAGAACAGGAGTATCTGGTATCGTTATGAATTCTATGACTTTCACATATTTTCTGTCTTTTTATTTCAGGGAGGGAACAATGATAAACAGTTCAAATATATTTTTGAACAAACTTTGATAAGAGATTTTTTTTGTGAGCTAGTTCATGAGTTCTGGCCTTTTTTTTTTTTTTTAAACTGTATAAAGAATTTCATTGTTTATTTATTACTGCCTATTTAGAAAATGTTATACTTTGTTTTTATAATTTACTTGAGAAAACATACACCTATAAATTAATCCTTTTAATGTGGAAATGATGAGATTTATTAAATGTTTACTAATATTCATATGGCAGAGGGGTTTTCTTGGTCCTTTTAGTAGTGATAAGAGAAAAAGCAAAAGTATTTACCACATTTTTTACCGTACCTGCTGAGACCATCCCAAACATTTGTGATTTCTATCCAGGTGGTTTAGGGCCAGTCTTTTCTGAATATGAAAATAAAGCCTTTGCTTTGAAGGACATTTTACACTTGGAGCAAAGCAAAATTTGTTAAGTAAATGGATCTTGTATCCTGTGGGGCTAGAGAAGGAGTAGTATTTTCTTTCTGGCACCCTGGGATGGATAACACTGTCCGATTTAAGATTGCCGGTCCACGGCCATTCACACAGTGAGGAGTGTTTAAAGCAGAACTATCTACATTTTCTGTTTTATGTACATCAGCAAATAATTCAAACTGTGTTTGTTCCCGTGTGCCAAGGGCTTCTTGCGTTGTTGTGATGCAGCTTGGCACAGCACGGCCCTCCAGCAGAGCAGTACCCGGCTGTGCCAAGGTAACTTGTACTCTCTTTACTGTACTCAGGGGACTTCTGCAGGTTTGTTTGTCTTTATTCCCCAAACGGTGTCCACTTCCTCCAGTGCATTTTTCTTTTAGTATTTTTCCTCTCTCGGTGTCTCAGCCTGAGATAATTTAACTCTCTGTAGTGTATGGGAATTTGGGGACTTATATTACCTACAGAGTAGGATGTTATATAGAGTCCCATTGCTCAGTCCTGGTTAGCTCAGTGTCACACGGAGTTTGTGTTTATACAGCCATTCGTAGCTCCCCTTCCACTTTCTCCTACTTTCAGCCACTGTCTAATCTGGGCTAGAGCTATTTCTATCCATCGGCTTGGTCACTGGGAAAGCAAGCTCCAGCTTCCACCCCGCCCCACTTAGCTTCAGAGATATTTTTTTGTAACTTCACAGAAGGCATCTTGGTGGCTAATCAGGGGCCTGCCCAGCAGGACCCTACTTAGATGTTTTATCTTAGGAATTGACTCTATAGACTCTTCCTTCCTGATCTGATGATTGCTTACACTGGAAAGGCTCATCTTTGTCTTTTTGATTCGACAGTGTTTCCAAAAGCTGTAGCTTTCTTACAAGTCTGCCCTCATGGTTTTGCTCTACTTTTTCTCTCTTGTTGTAAATGTTTATTTATTGTTGAGACAGAGACAGAGACAGAGACAGAGACAGAGAGACAGAGTGCAAGTGGGGGAGGGGCAGAGAGAGAGGGAGACACAGAATCCAAAGCAGGCTCCAGGCTCTGAGCTGTCAGCACAGAGCCCAACACGGTGCTTGAAGTCATGAACTGTGAGATCATGACCTGAGCTGAAGTTGGACGCTTAACCGACTGAGCCACCCAGGTGCCCCTCTACTTTCTCTTACCCGGAGTCCCCCAGGCCCACTCCAGGCATTCTCTGGGATCTGTGACAGGGCTTGGTCATGTGATTAGTGAAAGGCTGTATTCATCATGTGGCTAGGCGGTGGTATGCTATATAAGCAAGTGGCTAGAAGCCTGCAAACCAGAGTTCAGAATCAGAGTTTAAAGATGCCATTGTGATCCTATGCAGATTCAACTCTGTTGGAATTCCTTCATTTTAAAAAGGTGGGCAGTTGGGTCTTAAAAGATAGGAAAGGCACTAATGTTTGTTGAGCCCTCACAGCATTCCTGTGGAGGTGCAAGTGGGTGGCAGATGCATGTAAGAAAACACGCGTATAGATACAAGAAGGTGCACACATTATTTTACTGTAAATTACAAATGTGCCTAATAAAGTCATGCTAGAAGACAGCGTGGTATGGGTTGGTTTTGGAAAGTCACAGAGACCTGAGTTTAAATCTCACTTTTATCCCAACAAAAGCAGTAGTTCTACTGGGGCAATGTACTTTTTAAAAGTTAATTTTTAAAAGAAAACAAACACAGAGTTTTGGTTAAAAAAAGTATAATTTAACATTTTTTAAAAAAATTAAAAATACCTTACTACTCATAGCAGTGGTATGGTTGTACGGGTTCCTTGGAGGTAGGACATGGACTCTGTTAAGAAAGAGAATGGCAAAATTCCCTCCATGGATTAACTGCACGATGCCTAGATTTTTCAGAAAGCCCACACAGGTGACGGGAAGAAACAGGGCTGGCCAGCTGGTCTGGCTGCAACATTAAAGCAAACCCTGGGGATACCTCAATACTCAGTGTAAAATATGCATAGGGGAAATTTAGGGTGTTACTCAAAAGCTAATCCAGGAATAGTACAAACAGTTGGGCTTTTTGTTTGTTTGTTTGTTTTTCCCCTCACCAGGCAGGCATATACTTCTTTTCCTTCTTCCTTGTGTGGCGTCATTAATCTAGGCCTCATTCCTTGGCAGGACCAACCTGTTCCAGCATCTGATGGTTTGTTTAATCAGAGTTACATTGTCTTTCAATAAAAACTTCAGAAAATAAAAAACTTGTTCCATACTTTAAAGAAACCACTGGTAATTTTTGCACAAATATTAATTTCTGCATCAAGAGAAAATTAAAATAGTAAGGTAGACAAATTTAGATAAGATACATTCTAATTTGCAGTACTTTGTAATACATGCTTTATGGGTTCACTAAGGTGACTATTTTCTCACTGAAAAGAAAAACCTCTTCTAATGATTTCGCTGCTATTATTTCTTTATTTAGCGATTTAAT
Source organism: Panthera onca (assembly GCF_046562875.1). NCBI lineage: Eukaryota > Metazoa > Chordata > Mammalia > Carnivora > Felidae > Panthera > Panthera onca. Next base: position 104,298,058 of record NC_138347.1, on the reverse strand, counting down.
TATACATGACAATTGATGGATGGAGAACAGTTTTTCAAATTAAGCTCTGAGCCTTTGTATTGAAAGGTATTTTCCCTTCTCTGCCTTTAGAGATCTTTTTTGAGTTTATGTAATATTTCACCTTTAAAAATATTTGAGAGACTCAGCATAGGGATTTTTAAATGTAATTTAAATAACCTCTTCCTTATGAAAGAGAGGACAATTGTTTTTGCTGAATTATGAATGTTATTGTATAATTTCAAGCTTTCAGAGATTCTAATGTCTTGGAGTTCAACAACTCCTCTTTGAAAGTCAGAATGCCTGAGAGAATCCCATTTTCATATCTAAAATTAGAAATGGCATGCAGAGACTCAGGCGTTTTACCAGACATAGTAATGATATGTTTTCTCTTTTTGTAAAAACCTGAAGGAAAAAATCAACCAGGTAGCTCTCTACTAAATAAGTAGTCTATCTTTCTTTGGACAGTACTTTTCTGTCCATTTATTTGATCTGAGAATCAGTTGTAGCTGTATAGCTATGATCTATTTCTTACCACTGCTCAGTTATTGATTTAGGATTTTTTTTTTCTCTTAATCAAATCTGTAGGGTCACACAAATGTTCTTGCTACCGTATTTTGTTTAGGGACAACTGTATTTGTGAAATGCACCTTTGCCAAATTTAAGCCTAGTGTTATAGGTATTTTGGAGAATCTTCTGGACGTGCTCTGTTTGCCATGCATGGGGCTTTGCCTTGTGACTTTAAATAGATACCAGTAGAGAGTGCAGAGAATTCTCATTTGCAGTTGGCCCCTACATTATTTGACAGCTGATCATCATGTGTAAGGAATCTGCTTTTCCCTTGCATTTGGAAAATTGACTTTGGGGAGGAGATTGAGGAAGGGACCAAATGGAAGAAGCAGAGTCCTCTCTGGGGATTGGGTGACCTTCTCCTGGCATCTGGCTTTTCTACCCTGTCCTGTCAAGCCTCCCTGCTTGGGCAGCTGGCTGTGTGCCCAGCCTACAGAAGATCCCTACCCAGGGCCGAGAGCCCTAGCCCAGCTTGGCAGATCATCTGTGATTTTTTTTATTACTACCTCTTTACTCCAGCGGCATGTGTAATTCAAATCTGACTGTAATTTACATCACCTGGAAGCCTAATAAGTGTAGTCTTTACCTGCATCTTAATATTTGCGAAATTGTTTTTTCTTCCTACAGTTAAAAGTAAGAAGCTCTTATATTAAGTCTGAGAAATGAAAAAGTAGGGGCTGAATTTCAGAACAGTGGTATCTTGACTAGCATTACTCTGGGGGGAAAGCTTTGTGCTGTTGGACTTGTCAGATTGCTATCTGCAACACTGCAGTTTAATTTCACATTTAAAACCGTATTGAAATCTAAATTGGACACTACCCCCTTCTTCCCTTTAAGATCCTTCAGTAAGGGGTGCCTGGCTGGCGTGGAGCATGCAACTCGTGATCTCAGAGTTGTAAGTTCGAGTTCCACGTTGGGTATAGTGATTGCTTGCAAATAAAATCTTAAGAAAAAAAAAAATCCTTCAGTAATTGTTCATAATGTAATGAAAAAGTATAGCCCATACCTGCAGCCTATTGGCAGTAGTTGGCCTGTAGACTGTTTATTGTCTTGCTCAGCATTTAAAAACCTGTAAGTTTCACATAAGGAGCAGATTCTCAGCATCCCTTGAAAATCTGGAAGATGTGTCAATATTGAGCCTTTATTCTCACATTGGCTGGAGCTAAGAAGAAACAGCCCCCCCACCCCATTGGGTTGGGCAGTCTGCCATACCAACTGTTGCCTTATGCTCTGACTACTTGGTCCATTTACATTACCCATCTGGGCCCTCTAGGCACCCTGGAAAGGAGGGCACCTCCAGCCTCATTTCCCTTTTGAATCCACATCTCCTTCTGCTTTACCTGTAAAGAACAACTGGCAGAATTCTAAGGAGAGGGTCATCCTCACCAGCTTCTGGGCTTTTGCACATTCTAGTCTCTCTTATTGAGACACCTTTCCCTACCATCTCCTCCTGATCGACTTTACTTAGCATTCAAAACCCATCTTCCTCACTGTATTTGAGAAGCTGCCACTCCCTCTCTGCTTGTTTGTGTTACATACCCCACCCCTAGGCTCCCTTTACTGTTCTCTGTGCCTCAGTCATAGCACTTAGCACACCGTATGGTAACTGTTGACTTATGTGTCTTTCTCTCCCTTAGATTCAGGGCCTTGAGGGCAGGGTCTCTTTTATACCTGTCGTTTTACTCAGTAAATCACAATTCTTGACTCATCATAAATTCACAATACAGTATTATTAATTGATAGGTTTAACATTGTGTGAGGCTTCTCTACCTTAGCTGTATGTTAAAATCACCTGGACAGATCTAAAAAAATCCTAGTATCCAAGCTTCACCCCAGACCAATTACATCAGAATCTGAGTGGGGCCTAGGAATCAGTAGTGGGTTTTTTGTTTTTTTTTTTTTAATGGTTACTTATAAACATTAGAGAGAGAAGGGGAGAGAGACAGAGAATGAGTGGAGGAAGGACAGAGAGAGAGAATCCCAAGCAGGCTTCTCGCTGTCAGCACAGAGCCCAGGGCTTGATCTCATGAACCTGAGATCATGACCAGAGCCCAAATCAGCAGTCAGACAATTAACCCACTGAGCCACTCAGGTGCCCAGGAATCCATGGTTTTTAATGGTTCCTATGTGATTCTCTACAGCCAAAGTTGGGAGCCACTGATCTAAGATGTTTGACTAAGGTAATCTAAAGAAATTTGCTATGATTTTAGTTTGGGATTAGAATATTTTATTATGATTTTGAGAGTCTAGTTATTTTGGCAGTACGTGGGCATTTAAATAAGTAGGGGCCTATCTTTAAGAAATCAGTTTCTCTTGCAACAGTCAAACAATTTTGCAAGCTATAGTGGTGACAGATAGCTAATCAGCAATGTCATGTGCAGTACATTAACAGCTTTTCATAATTTTGGTAGTTTATGTTGTGTAACCATGTGCCATTTTCCACCTTGCTGCTTTTTGATTTAAAATTCAAGTGAATTATTTTTCAGTCACTCTATAAATTCACTCAGGAATTTGTTGAGTTTCCAGTACCAACTGCTTCTGCATATTCTTTTTTGTTTTATATTGGGACTGCTAGTTGGAAAATAGACAAAATCCAAAACATTATTGGTATCATGTGGAAAACACACTTGGGATGAAAGCCGTTTTGACTTAGTGAAGGCTATCACCAGCTGCATTATCTAGTAATTAAATGATCAGTCCTAAGCTCATGATTAGTTTGGAGAGGGTTCAGAAAAAGAAGGAAAGAAAAGAAAAGAAAGAAAATAGTAGAAGAATTGAGGAGACATTTGTGACTTGGGGTTGTCCTTAGGTTGGAGAAGAATAGACTGAGGCAAAGCAATTTTTTTTTTTTTTTTTTTTTTTTTTTTTTTTTTTTTGTGGATGGTAACTTTTGTTTCCACTGAGAATGAGGTAGTAGGCATTGGGCTTAAAATTAAGGAAGTTTTAGGGATTTGTGTCTGAAGGATCATTTCTTGTTTATAAAGACTGTTAGTGGAATTAACTGTGTGATCTCTTTTAGGAGAACTTTATGAAGATTGACTACTATCTGGGTAACTTCTTGAGATTTTTTTCATCTCTATGATTAGGAAATCTCTTCCAATTAATCTTTTGTATCTGAAGCAAGTATCTTTCTGAAACTTCCCGTTTATCTCACTGGGAAAGCTGATTTATCTAGATTGACTCCAGCAATAAATAGTACCTTCTTGCTGTAGTATTTTAACTTTTCTAAAAATTTTCTGCTTGCTCAACTCTGTTTTTCCCTTTGGGCTAACGGAGGCTAGTGGGGAGGGGCCTGGTTGTTCTGACCTCTCTTCACAGTGATTCTCCTCATCATGGGAGGAGGGTGGGGAGAAGCTGGGCTTCTGGAGGGATGCAGGAATCTATTAACCTGTTAGAGTCAGGTTAGTGGCTACCAGCCAAGCTCTGGCCAGGAGCTCTGGCATCATTTTCCAGCCCTACCCCTTAACCCCAGCCGGCTCATTCTGAGGCCCGGAACAATAGCATTACTTGACCTGGAGAGAGAGGCAGCCAGCCCAGACCCAAAGCTCTGCCCAACCTGGGTGTCACCTTCAGGTACCTGAGGACACCTGGGATGTAATTTCATGTCTTGACACAGTGTCTTCCATCACAGAGCAGAGAAGGGGACTGATTAATCACCTAGTCAGCCTGGCACACTTAGCTGGATCTCTCTTCAGTCATAGCCTACTGAATCAGGGGTTGAATTTTGAAATCCTACCTCCCCACCCCCCTACCCCCATATTTGTAGAGCAGTTCTTTCTTTCTGGAGAGGAGAGGAAGGTCATCATTGGAGGCATTTTCTGCTTCCTGGACACCTGTCCTTCTGCTGACTGCTTCTGCTGCCAGCTGCCTTCCCTTCTGCCTGCCACAATCCAGGACTGGCTTTGGAACATTTGCTTGGATGACTTGGGTAAAGAAATGGTAGGCAGTAGCCCACAGAAGGGTGAGAGTGCTGGCACCGAGGGCAGGGGAGGGATGCCAGCTGCTAATGTCGTTGTGCCTGGCACCAGTGTTCTTCCCAGAATCTGCTCCTGAGACCCAGCTCTGCCAGCATGAGGCTGCTGTGTTTGGAAATACAAAATTCTGATCTAATTCTGGCAAGAATGCTTCTTTTTTTTTCTTGAATTAGCTTACATTATTATCTTGATTCCTTCTGTTCCATTGATTGTGGAGATTTGGCCTTCTGTGAAGGTTATCAATGTGATAAAATGGAAAGGAGAGTTGACTGTATTTGCCATGGCCCTGAAGTAAAAAATTGCCAGTTCTATTGCCTTTTACTTCTATTGAAATAAAAAATTGCCTAGCCCCTGCCTCTACTCCCTCTTCGTCACCACATCAAGTTTCTCATCTGAAGACTCAACTTTAGTTCCTGGACCAATCTGGAGCCAAGATGGACAGTATTTAAACAGCTTCAGCCTCTTAGTCAGTGGAGTTCAGGTTACCTTTCATGACAGGTGACCCCTCTGGACTCCCATGGTGCCAACCAAGTATCAGTTTCTTCCCTGCCCTTGTCTCTAGCCTCATGTTGACAGCGCTGGGCCTTGGCAACTAACTTTGGGAAGATTGTTGGTGCCAAGTATGATGTCGTTTGCTCCTGTGGCACTTGTGTCCTGACTTGTTCTTGCCATCTCTCTCATGGGATGGCCTGAGCTTGGAGACCTGCTGCTTACCAGTACTCTCTGCCTGTCTGACTCCTCCTGAATGTTGTCTACTCCACACTCTGTTTTGGTAATTTTCTTGTGGATGACAAAATCTGATGGAATAAAAGGGCAGGTTTGATGCCAGACATACCCAATTCAAATGCCAGACCTGGCATTTCCTACTTGTGTGATTGAGGCTGAATTCTTCCATCTGCAAAATGGAGGTGCTAATTCCTGTCTTACAAGTTAATGGTGATTATATCATTTACTGTATGTAACATGCCTAGCATGCTTACAAGTCCTTAGGGGGAACTCCCATCGAGTTTCTTTCCTTTCTCTGCTTGGTGTCTTCATCATGACTGTAATTGCCATGCCCTTTGTACACAAAGAAGCACTTCCTTTGCTTGACTGCACCATGTTATTGGCTTTTTCAGTTGGTCACTTTTGCCAGTCTTTGTTTATGTGTGTTAGTAGGTCTTAGGCCAGCTCTTTTTTCTGACTGTCCTGGATTTCACAAGAGGGGATTATGCAGTTGAACAAAGGGAGCAAAATCCAAGAAGGGAGCACTTTAATTGCTTCACTCTTGTTCCAGTTTGCTAGCTGTTCCTGTGATTAAAATTGGCCTGTATGTATTTACCTGTAGAATGGGCTATGTTGTTCTACACGCAGGCTTATGAAATAAGGCACCAGTCTTTGGAATCTGTGGTCTTCTGGCTTCCAACTTGTTTAGCTCAACAGTGAAATAACCTTTGTTGCTATTAAATTGGTCCCTAGTGGCCATCTTCTGTTTCCACTCTGTGGCTACCACGCAGCCGGGCATGAATCAGCAGAGTTGAAAATACTTAAACCAGAAATACCTGGACCTGGCAATAAGGTTGTATTGCCTGGATCAAGGCAGAGGTCAGCCATCCAACTGACAGGGCACATGGCTAGTGTGTTCTTTATGGATGGCCTGACAGCAAATCCTGGATCCAGGTTCAGTATCTAAGACAATTAAGGAGGTTATAAATTGTACATTATTTTACCTTGCATAGCAAAATCTGAGTGTCATTTGAAATGCATTTCATTATGTGCTGTAGTGTTGATGAACTGGATCCAGTTTGCAACATCTGTTAGGTTGACTTGATTGTTATTGTAAGTTGCAGGGAGTGTTCATAAGCCTGTTTTACAAGTGTCATAAAGTAAATGGAAAATATTTTCTATAATTTCAAATAACAGAACCCCAGAGGCCTTTGATCATATTGAAAGAGCCCATGGTCAGCTCAAATCTACCTGTGTTTCTGTTCATTATGTTTTGGCCCTCTGAAATAGTCAGTTTTAATTAGACTGCAGAAAGAATTGATTTTCAGTGACATATTAATGCCTAACTTGGAATATGAAAAGACATGGATATAGAATGAAGAAATAGATGAAATAAATGCAAGGTAGCCTCTAAAACTACTCTAATGAGTCTAGGTAAGGGACCGTTATTCCTTACACTTTATAATGGAATGTATATGAAGGGACCGGACTGGGTACTGATTCTCTTCTAGCTTCCTCTTTTGTCCCCATCTCGAAATGAAAAGCGCCTTGGCAAATTAAGACATTGAGTCAATGCCACAGTTCACATCCATCAGAATCACTGAGCTTTGCTTGGACCATGTGTTCTAACACAGGGGTCGGCAAACTGGCCCATGGCCAGTTTTTGTATAGCCTCATGAACTAAGAATGGTTTTTATGTTTTTAAAAGGTTGTAAGAGAAAACAAAAATGGATATTCGATGTGGCTTGCAAAGCCTAAAATAGTCACTGCCTCTTTACAGGAAAAGTTTGCCAATTCTCGTTTTAATATAAGATCTTTCTCTTTATGAGCTTAAATTGGACTTTTTTTTAAAAAATGTTTATCTATTTTTGTTTGCGAGAGAGACAGAGAGTGAGCTGGGAAGGGGCAGAGAGAGAGAGGGAGACACAGAATCCGAAGCAGGCTCCAGGCTCTGAGCTGTCAGCACAGAGCCCGATGCAGGTCTCAAAGTCACAAACACCAAGATCATGAACTGAGCTGAAGTCGGATGCTTAACCCACTGCGCCACCCAGGTGCTCCTAAATTGGACTTTTTAAACTGTGCCCTACTGGATGTCAGCACAGTGTGAGAGTGGAAAAGGTGTGGACTGCAGAGCTAGATAGACCTCGTTCTAAATCCTGGTTGTGTGGCTTGTACCTGAGAACCTCAGGAGAGTTACTTTGCTCCTTTCAGCCTCAGCTTCCTCAGGATTGTAACTCTGTGCCTTGCACGTATAGGATCATAGCAAATGATAATTCTTTTTTAAAGATTTTATTTTTAAGTGATCTCTACGCCCATTGTGGGGCTTGAACTCACAACCCCGAGATCAAGGGTCACAAGCTCCACTGACTGAGCCAGCCAAGTGCCGTGCAAATGATAATTCTTGATCATTTGTAAAGCCTGTAGAGGGCTGTAAAAGGCTTGCAGCAGGCTTGCCTGCAAATGGGCAAAGAGGACATGGCAGGCACTTGGTTGGCACCAAGCAGGCATCATCTTATCACTTCAGTCCCTGAGCAGGTTCCCCCGGGCCGTGGTAGTGCTGTTGCTCCTCCAAAGCTGGCCCTTGCTTCTGACCTTGATGAGGGCACTTTTCTCTAGCTCACTGTTGTGGTGCTTTCGGTGCTCCTCAGATGCCTGAAGATGGTCATCCCTTTGAGTGTAAGCGCTGGGCATTTTTCCAAATCTATGTGAACACTTGGGCCTTTGATTTGCTGCCAAGAACTATGCTTTCTCCCCTCTCCTCTTTTCTTTTTCCTTAAAGACAGTGTGTGTATTAACAGAGTCAAAAAGAATTTGATCCTTCTTAATTGTCTCTCTTAATTGTCCTCTTTCCTAAGTTGTACTGTGATTTCCAAGTGACTTCAGGAAAAATATCTTTCTGGAAAGATATTTCTCTTGTCCTTTTATGTATTATCAATAGTTTTTTGTTGTTGTCTTTCCTAAGTTGTACTGTGATTTCCAAGTGACTTCAGGCGAAGGATTGAAACTGTTGTTTCTTTTTCTTTCAAAATAAAACAAAACAATAATATCTCTGCTTTACACCAGGAGGACTCAGAAGCATTACATTTGGTGATGAGTGCACCTGGGCTGAAGTTGTGGATGTGGCTCTCGAAAAAGTCTCCTTTATACTTGCTGTTTTGAAATGATCAGGGCTGAGAAGTTCTCTGGCTGTGGAATTATACACTGTTTGATTTTCCAAGGACAAGTTTGATAGATTATTCCTATGGAGCTCCATGCTCAATCTATGAGATTCTGAGAGGTGTTTGTAGAGATCAGGCTGTTCTCCTTTTCCTGGAAGGGTAAGGCTGCTGGGCCAGCTTGGCTTTAGAGCAGTGCTTAGTATGTGACCTCAGGGATGGGCTGCTTGCCAGGATTTCTAACACCCATTGCAGGTAGCAGATGCTAGATTAGGGCTCTCCATGTCTAGCACGTGGCTGTATTTAGCAGGAAACGAAGAAACCTGAATGTGAGAAAGTCCCTGCCAACCTTGTAATAAAGTAGATGATGTTTATAATGCCTCTTATTTATGTAGCATTTTCCTTTTAAGGACAGAAGGCTTTTTTTTTTTTTTTTTTTAATGTTTATTTTTTTTGAGAGAGAGACAGAGACAGAGAGTGATTGGGGTGGGGGGCAGAGAGAGAAGGAGATACAGAATCCAAAGCAAGCTCCAGGCTCCAGGCTCTGACCTGTCAGCACAGAGCCCAATGTTGGGCTCAAACTCATAAACCCCAAGATCGTGACCTGAGCCGAAGTTGGGCGCTTAACTGACTGAGGCACCCAGGTGCCCCAGGATAGAAGGCTTTATTACAATGTTACTTAAATATTCTGGAAAGATATTTCTTTTGTCCTTTTATGTATTATCAATAGTTTTTTGTTGTTGTGTAAGGGCCAAATGGCTCTTCTGAACTGTTTTGAGAAACCCAAGTTTTCTGGGTGTCAAATTGATTTGATGTTTTTTTTAAATGTTTATTTATTTTTGAGAGAGACAGAGACAGAGTGTGAGTGAGAGAAGGGCAGAGAGAAAGGGAGACAGAATCTGGAGCAGCCTCCAGGCTCTGAGCAAGCTGTCAGCACAGAGCCTGACTTGGGGCTTGAACTCAAACTGCGAGATCATGACCAGAGCTGAAGTTGGACGCTTAACCAACTGAGCCACTCAGGCGCCCCTCAAATTGATTTTATATACTTAATGCCACTGAACTGTATTCTCAAAAATAGTTGAGAGCAAATTTCGTGTTATGTGTATTTTACCACAATTTTAAAAAATCTATTTTAAGGGGCACCTGGGTGGCTCAGTCGGTTAAGCGGCCGACTTCGGCTCAGGTCATGATCTTGCGGTCCGTGAGTTCGAGCCCTGCGTCGGGCTCTGTGCTGACAGCTCAGAGCCTGGAGCCTGTTTCAGATTCTGTGTCTCCCTCTCTCTAACCCTCCCCCATTCATGCTTTGTCTCTCTCTGTCTCAAAAATAAATAAACGTAAAAAAAATTTAAAAAAAATCTATTTTAAGTTATCAAAATTTGGTTTTAAAGAAATTAATAAATAGCAGTTATGTCTTGGTAGTTTTAATTTTCTTCTTTCTCTTTTTTATATTTTCCAAGTTTCTTGTTGTTGTTGTTTTCAATAAATGTGCATTGACGTTTTTGTTGTTTTTTAAGCACTGTTCTATAAATTCTAACAAGTACTCCCTATCACCTCATACTTTGATACCAAATTTAGCTCATTGGTTTAGCTTCATGCATGCATTTAGGACAAATTTTTATTTTGAAATTAAAAAAATATATATTTTTAATAACTCCTGCCTGAGAAATTCAGAAGTGAAGGGAAAGATTTTGATTCACTGGAACACAGTGTACATGTCCTTTGTTCTAGAAAGCAATAATTTTTGACAACTTGACATACAGATCCCTACATCTGAAACAAAGTGGGGCAGTAGTCTAGTTTACACATTTTAGAAACTTCGTAGATACATAGAAAAGTAGAGATTTTTTTATTCTCAAGGATTTTATCATTTAAAAACAGGGACTGGCAAGATATATTAACTTGCTTGGACCAAAGAGAGTTAAATAAGGAAATATTTGGAAGGAAGTGGGTGTTAGGGATGGGAATTTAGCTTACAACCTTCTAACACTAAGAAGTTGCCTCTCTTCTCCCACCTAGTGTCTCATTACTCCCCCTCCTCTTTGGAGCTGTGTTTTCATACCTGTCTGGGGCCTGGTGGGGTCTGAGCAGTAGATCTGCCCCAGAACATAGGGAAGGGCAGATGGCGCAAAGAGAGAGATTTAAGAGGAGCTGCCCAGGACTGTCCCACACTCGGCGTCTCTGTGCCTTTCTTCCCATTTCTGCACGGTCATGTTTTATCCATTCTAAGGACCTGGCTCACATGTTCTCCCGTGAGGCTATTTCTTTTTTTTTTTTTTTTTTTTTTTAAATTTTTTTTTTTTTAACGTTTATTTATTTTTGAGACAGAGAGAGACAGAGCATGAAGGGGGGAGGGGCAGAGAGAGAAGGAGACACAGAATCGGAAGCAGGCTCCAGGCTCTGAGCCATCAGCCCAGAGCCCGACGCGGGGCTCGAACTCACAGACCGCGAGATCGTGACCTGAGCTGAAGTCGGACGCTTAACCGACTGCGCCACCCAGGCGCCCCCCGTGAGGCTATTTCTGATTTTTTCACTTCAACATAGGTGCTGTCTGCTTTCTGTGAATTCTCCAAGCACAACTTCTTCCAGTTCCTTTGGCAGAGCAGCGAATAGATACTCACTGAAAATAGCACTGGTCAAACAAGTCTGAGATTCCCTGCATGCCAGAACTGCTTCTTGTAGAGTCCTGAGTGCTCATTAACATGCTAAATGTTCGAAAAACCTGTTTAATCCAGTACTTAAAAAGAAAAAGAAAACAAAAACTTTTGATTATAGAATTTTTCTTTTCCAGGAACAATGATTGACATTTTGAGGAAGGCCTGAATGGTCCACAGTTGATGCTTAGTAATAAGTGTTCTTCCAATGAATGAGTGTCCTTATATCCTCATAGTATAACATTTGATATTCTACTGTTAGAAATTATTCCCAGGGGCTGTGCAGGGAGCACCAGATTTCTGAGATATACAGTTACAATCAAAGAGAAGGGGAAGGGTAAAGAATGCAGAAAGAGTTTTTGCTAAAACAAACCAAACATTTTACATATTGCCTAGGGCAGGGCTCTGAATGAGGACAGGGCTCTGAATGTGAATCTGAGGTAGATTCACATTCAATCCTGTGGACAGATATGGGAGCAATGAAAGGTTATAAATGTTCTACGTCCTTTTTTCTCTAAGGTTAGTGTGTTTAACTTAGATGCCAAAAGTTGAAAGGAAGAGAAATCCTAAATGTAAATGCCACTCCTCAGTTACCTGGAAGTCATCTTTCTCTCCTCTGCATTTTGCATTCTCTCAGAGATACACTGTCAGAATACATATGGTCTTGCCTTTTGCACAGAGCACCCAATTTTTCCTTCAGCTATGGAAGAGACAGAAGAAAATATCTGGAAGGTTGAAAATACCTGGATATCAATTAAACTGATTCTTCCTTCTTAGGAGTAAAAAGTATCAGGGCTAAGGAGAAAGGAGTGAATTGTGTGTATGTGTATGATATGTGTGCTATTAACAGCAATTTCATTTTTAGGTGAAACCCACAGACCTAAGATTGGGGCTTTAAATATCTGTGAGTACAGTGAGAATTGTTGGTTATATTTCATTTCTGTGAAAAACAGAACATTTATGAAATGGGAAAGAAAAATCATTTTCCTTTGAAGATGTAAATCTGGCCTAAGAAGAAAATGCAGTTGAAATGTGAAATTTATGAAAGGAAGACAAAGTGTTTGTTTGTTTGTTTGTTTGTTTGTTTAACCCAACAAATTACAGGCTCTGTAAAGACAAAATATCTTTGGTTTGTTGGGGGGAGTGGAAGATAATATTAAAAATGTCCCCAAATTCCTTAGTTTTATATTGAGTTCTTTTCTATGTGGTATTTATCTATACTGGAGGAAATACTGGAGCCCTATACTGGAGGGCTCTGTCTAGCTTCTGATGAGATATAGGGGCATGTCTAGGAAACTATACTGAGAGATACTATGTTCATGCTACTTCTGTATTCCTGAATAAATGGGCAGCAAGGCAAACTTCATCCTCAGTGAGGCCTCCATTATCAGATATGGGAGCTTGTATGGCTTCACTCCTGACTTTATCTTAGGATGGCAATGAGAACCTTGGATACATGGTTATTACACAGCTAAGATCTCCTTCCTCCCATTTCCATTCTGTTATGTCTGAGTCTTTCTTTCCTTTTTTTTCCTTTCAGTCTTTTAATTATTTATTTAAGTAATGTCTACACCCAACATGGAGCTTGAATTCACAGCCCTCAGGTCAAGAGTTACATGCTCTTCCAGTGGAGCCAACCAGGTGCCCCATATCTGAGTCTTTCTTGTTGTAACTACTGACTAGAACAGTGGTCAGTGTTTTTAGTTCTTAGAGTTACTGCATATTAAAAATTCCTGTTGGTGCCATTGGCATAGAGAAGAAGGTAAAAAAGAGATTAAGCATAAGAAAGTGGCAGAAAAGAAGAAAAGTTATGAAGAGGAAACTAGGAGGAGAGAAAAAGAATGAAAAGGAAGCTGTAGTGTGAGTTGGATCTATGAGTCATTTCTTGATCTCACACCTGCTTGCATACTTCGAGTCTGTGAACTGTTAGGGTGTATCTGAAGTAGAAGGTCTTCCAGTCACAAAGCCAGGACTAGAATCTAAGATTATATGTCAGACTAAGGAGTTTGAAGAGTCACTGAAGGTCTTTGGTTAAGTGAATGGTATAAAAACTTTGAGATACCAATTGATGTCAAAGCTGATGGGCAAAGTGGATGGGAAGAGGGGCTAGATCTGTTAAGATGTGGGGCGCGGAAAGCCTGAACTAGAGCAATGGTGTTGGTGAGTAGAGAGGAGTGGGGGGATAGCTGTGAAGACAAGAAATGCTAAGATGGGGGTGACAGTAGTTGGGTGTGTATGATAGCCACACATCTGGATTTTTACATAGCCCGTACTTATAAATATCTGTCCTCAAACTGTAGTGATATTTGACAAATCCCAATATTCAAACTATTATTTCTTTAATTGCTTTGCTTTTGTGGTGGCACTTTTTTTTTCTTTCAGTTTTGTAGATCATCTCCTGATTTTGTCTCCATAAGTAAATATTTCAGAACCTTAGTGGGCTGAAGGAGACAGAGAGGCAAAGGTGACTCTGAAGGTCTATATCTTAGCAATTGAGAGAGCTGTGGTGTCATTGATGAAGACAGAGAAGTTGAGGATGGGAGCTGGTTTGATTAGGGAGGAGTGGTTTGGAAGAGGCTGTGTTCAGCTTTGGACGTATTTATTATTTAAAAATTTTTTTATGATTAAAAATATATTTATTTTTGAGAGAGAGAGAGAGAGGGAGAGCAGGGGAGGGGCAGGGAGAGAAGGAGAGAGAGAATCCCAAGCAGGTTCTGTGCTGTCAGCACAGAGCCTGACATGGGGCTGGATCTCACAAACCATGAGATCATGACCTGAGCTGAAATCAAGAGTTGGACGCTTAACCGACTGAGCCACATGGGTGTCCCCAGTTTTGGACATACTTAGATTCAGGAGACTGTTGTCCAAATGAGTATCTGTTATTGGCTTTGGACTGAATGGATAGTGGGGACAGGGACCGGAACTAGAGAGTTGAGAATCAATTATGAGGAGCTATTGCTTAAAACTGTGGAATGCACTCTGTTCATCAAGGGATAGTTAGCAGATGGAGGAAAAAGCATAATTTAAAGAGAGGTAGAATCATAGTATGAGAAAACCAGAAACATCTAAGTCAGGGAAGCTCAAGGAGGAGAGAGTTTGAAGAAAAAGTTAAAAATTGCCAGATGCTGCAAAGATATCAAAGTGAACTCAGCACACTGGCTTTGTCAAAAAGTGTGGAAATCTTTAAGAGCAGTATCAAACACAAAAGAAAGGTTATAGAACAAAGACAAAACTGCAACTTGAGAAAGGTTGGTGGTGAAGTTGAGACTAGTATAGCCTTAATAAGAATAGGACATGTTTTGTATGAAATTAGTGCCTTACTCAAGATTGCTTGGACAGTGTATTTATTTAAAAGCCTTTGTCTAGTATTTGCGACACAGTTCAAGTAAACTGGAATGCCTTTGATCTGATATCCAACTGAGTTATTGAGCTCACTGCCCTCCATTTTTTTTAAATTTCTTATCTCATTTAGTAGCATTCCTAGTACATCAAAATATTGACTAAAATAATCAATTGATAGGTTTTGAACTCTGAAAAATTATATAGACCACAGAAAAATGTGGCAGTTATACTCTTAAAAATGTGATTCTCCTTGTCTTTCAACGGCCATTGGTTTTTTCAGACTGCTTGTCTTCTGCCATCATTTTAGAGTGTCTTCTGATATGTTTTGGGACAAGCAAAAACAAGCCTCCCTTTGTTTTACTTGTGCATGGTAACTTCTAACTTCTAACTTCTGTTGCTCTCTTTTTGTGTACTGCTAGAAGTCTTGCCTTGATATTTATAGTTTGATCAAAAGTGATAGATATATTGCTGTTTAACTATCTTGGTGACAAAATTGGCCAGCAGATGAAAAGAAATTCAGGAGTATAAACTGAGCACTATAATTATGGTAGATGGTAGCACTGGATCTAAAATGATATTGTGAGTCCAAGAATTCTAAACCAGCCTGTAACAGGTCTGACTTTAGGCAAATTGCTTCATGTCAGTTGGTCTAAATTTCTTCTTTTACATTATAACAAAAGCTTTTTTCGAAATTAAAAAAAAAAAGTGTAAGGTATGCTGAGATATGTGGGTTCATGACATTACATGGTTTCATTTAATATAGCTTAAGAAACTGAGTAGTTCCAGTCATAAGAATCACTTAGTGGAGGTCTAGACTGTAACTGTAAGTTTTTATTCAGATTCCAGCATTGTTGAAGGCAAGATGTTTTGTCTTTCCAAAATTCACTTCCCATTATCATTGAACATGTAGTAGGAAAGGCCATACTACAGACACAGTAATAATGACAGCAGCAGTTAACATTAGCTGAACATTTATTTTGCCATGTATTGATCATTCCTTCAACAAGTATTTATTGATTACCTACTATGTGTCAGGTGGTATTCTGAGTACTGGGGGTATAGTAATGAAAAAATTCTTGCCTTCTTAGAGTTTATACTGAAGAAAAAGTAACTAACTGATCAGTAAATAAAATAAATATGTTTCACTGCCTAACATACTGTAAATTTTATGTATTGCTTGTTGGTTGTCTTTCTTTATCCACTAGCATGTAAGATCCATGAGGGAACGTAGATTAGCCAGTAGAGCTATTATTATTTTTTTTTAAATGCACCTCAGGTATATAGAATTAGATTGATTATTATCTTTGCTTCATGACAAACTGGAGCATTGGTCATTTTATTGTTAGTTTTTTTTTTAATGTACTAATAATATGAAGAATACCTATGAACCCATCACCAATGCCAAGAACTAGAACATCGACAAGAACTTTGACCTACTAAGTAAGTTCTGTTCATGCTTTATTTTGAAGTGATTTTTTAAAATTTTCTTTTATTCTTTCTTTTCTTTATTTATTTATTTTAATATGAAATTTATTGTCAAATTGGTTTCCATACAACACCCAGTGCTCATCCAACGGGTGCCCTCCTCAATACCCCTCACCCACCCTCACCTCCCTCCCACCTACCATCAACCCTCTGTTTGTTCTCAACTTTTAAGAGTCTCTTATGTTTTGGCTCCCTCCCTCTCTAACCTCTTTTTTTTTTTTTTCTTCCCCTCCCCCATGGTCTTCTGTTAAGTTTCTCAGGATCCACATAAGAGTGAAAACATATGGTATCTGTCTTTCTCTGTATGACTTATTTCATTTAGCATAACACTATCCAGTTCCATCCACGTTGCTACAAAAGGCCATATTATTTTGAAGTGATTTTTAAAGGACTTTATCTCTCTTTATTATTATTACTTAAAAAAATTAATTCCAGTATGGTTAACATACAGTGTATATTAGTTTCAGGTGTACCATGTGCTGATCCAATTCTATACATTACTTGGTGCTCATCATGATAAGTGTATTCTTAATCCTCTTCAGCTTTTTCACCCATCCCCCCGCCCATCCCCTCTCTGTTAACCATCAGTTTGTTCTCTAAAATTAAGAGTCTGTTTCTTGGTTTGCTCTTTTTTTCTTTGTTTGTTTGTTTTTCTTAAATTCCACATATGAGTGAAATCACATGGTATTTGTCTTTCTCTGACTATTTCAGTTAGCATTATACCCTCTAGATCCATCCATGTTACTGCAAATGGCAAGATTTCATTCTTTTCTTTAAAAAAAAATCTTTTTTAATGTTTATTTATTATTCAGAGACAGAGAGACACAGAGCATGAACAGGGGAGGGGCCGAGAGATGGAGAGACCCAGAGTCTGAAGCAGGCTCCAGGTTCCGAGCTGTCAGCGCAGAGCCCGATGCGGGGCTCGAACTCAACAAACCGCGAGATCATGACCTGAGCCGAAGTTGGACGCTTAACCAATGGAGCCACCCAGGCACCCCAAGATTTCATTCTTTTCTATGGCTGAGTGATATTCCATTGTATGTATACACCACATCTTCTTTATCCATTTATCTATTGATGGACACTTGGGTTGCTTCCATAATTTTGTTACTGTGAATAATGCTGTAGTAAACATAGGGGTGCATATATTTTTTGAGTTAGTGTTTTTGTATTCTTTGGGTAAATACCCAGTAGTGGAATTACTGGATCATATGGTAATTATATTTTTAATTTTTTGAGGAACCTCCATAGTGTTTTCCACAGTGGCTGTACCAGTTTGCATTCCCATCAGTGGTGCATCAGAGTTACTTTTTCCCCATATTCTCGCCAGCACTCGTTTCTTGTGTTTTTGCTTTTAACCATTCCGACAGGTGGTTTTGAATTGCATTTCCCTGATGGTGACTGACGTTGAGCATCTTTTCATGTGTGTTGGCTTCTATATGTTGAAGTGATTTTTTAAAGCAGGCAGTGGGGACAATATGGAGTCCAGACAGGAGGTGGGTGGAGAATGAAATGAGATGACCAGTTCAAGGTGAGGGATGCGAGGCATAACCTGAGCAGTGATGGTGGAATGAAGAACTGCTTGGGGTTGGATTTAAGAGAGAATGCATTATTGCATTGCCATTGTGGCACAGAGTTGTTATTTGCTAAGTGTTCACGTGTGTTTAGATAAGGTGCACGATGATGAAATCACCACTGCTTTTGTTTGCTTTCGTACTTTTAGCATTTGGTGATACAAAGCTAGAGAGTCTCAGCATTTTTATATGAGATTTAAATTTTTATTATAAAATATTTAAGATATAAAAAGATATGCAAAAGGACCTAAAATTTAATGCATTAGACTCCCATATTCACAATTCCTAGTATAAGAAATTAAATATATTATTTCCTGTATTCTGCTCCTTGATTTCATTTCTTTCTCTTGAGCCTTAGTAGGAACTCCACTATTTAAATTGGCTGTTTATCATTCCCTTTTAAACCACCCCCCCGAACTACATATGTGTGTATCTCTAAGAAATTTATAGTATCATTTTGTGTGGTCTTAAACTTTATATGTATGGTATTATGCTGTATATATTTTTCTGCAGCTCTATTTAGCTGAGTTGTTTATGAGATTCATTCAGGTAGATGCATGTAATATTAGTTCACTTATTTTCACTGCTGTTCATTGTGTGGCCATATTGTGATTCATTTTTGTCTTTTTCTGTTAATGAACATTTCAATGATTTCCATGTTTTGGTAGTATAAGCAATGCTGCTATGAACATTTTTGTACATATTTCTTTTTATATAGGAATTTTTAGGATATATTTGTAGGAGTGCAATTGCTAGGTGATAAGATATGCATACTTTATACTTTAGTAGATATTACTGAATTCTTCTCCAAATGGGTTGCACCAATTTACACTTTCATCAGTAGTGCCTTGCAGAGAGTGTTCTTGAACTTGACAGCTAGGAAGTGAGCCTGTATTTTGTAGGCAAGTGTTGCTGCTGCTGCTGCTGCTGCTGCTTCTTCTTCTTCTTCTTCTTCTTCTTCTTCTTCTTCTTCTTTGATGTTTATTTATTTTTGAGGGAGAGAAAGAGAGAGCCAGGGAGGGGCAGAAAGAGAGAGTGACAGAGGATCTGAAGTAGGATCCAAGCCTTTAGTGCAGAGCTCAGCATGGGGCTCGAACTCACAAGCTGTGTGATCATGACCTGAGCTGACGTTGGATGCTTAACTGAGTCACCAGGTGCCCCTGTTTTTGTTTTTTTTAAAGTAAGCTCTACACTGAATGTGGGGTCTGAACTCACAATCCTGAGATTAGGAGTAGCATGCTTTACTGACTGAGCCAGGCAGTAACCCTTAGATAGGAATGTTTTAGTATAATAAAACCATAATAGATAATTAGGTTTCTTTGATAAGTTTTAGTTTAAAACAGTACAGCTAAGAGCCCTGCAAGAGGTCTAGGATTCAGCCTTGTCAACTCTGCTAGGTTAGTTATGATTCATCCCTCTGTTTCCCACCTCCCCAAATTTTGTTGTTATTGTCTTCTCTTCTCTTTTCATTATATTTGTTTATTTCTTTATTCTGAATCTCATTACATTCTAGTAGAATTTTGAAAGAGTACAAAACTAAATATGTATTCAATATGCCTTCTCTTAATGGTAGTGATACTATTATTTATGGAGCCCTTACTATGTGTTAGGCACTGCACTGAATATATTACCTATCTAATTTTATTTGAATTCTCTTTCTTGATAGCTTTAGAAGTAAAGAGGCAAAGGTGAATCAGAACTGAGGTCTTTTGGTGGCCAAGACTGCATTCTTCCCACCATGCCACATAGCCCCGAGACTTTTTTTTAAAATATACTTTGAAAAACATTTACAATATGGTGTGTATATGTTTTATTTTTTGTACTTTTTTGTAACAGTGTTAATTTTATGCTATTTAAGATCACCCAACATAATTGTCATTCTTTTAAAATATATTCTTTTTTTAAAATATTTATTTATTTTTGAGAGAGAGAGAGAGAGAGAGCGAGCTTGAGCAGGGGAGGGGCAGAGAGAGAGACATACAGAATCTGAAGCAGGCTTCAGGCTCAGGGCTCGAACCCACAAACCGTGAGATCATGACCTAAGCTGAAGTTGGATGCTTAACCAACTGAGCCACCCAGGTGCCCCTAAAATATTTTCACCTTAGCTTTTCTTTATAAAAGTTGACCTCTTGGCAGATCATCAAATGGTTATTCCTTGTATGAAGAAATTAGTGTTCTTTTAATGAACATAATAAAGTCATCCCAGGATTCTGGTTCCAAAGGACTCAGAACTCTATCATTTAAATGAACTAAAATAGTTCTTACCTTTTCTCATCTTTTCTTCTATAGTAATTGTTATTTGTTACAGGACACCTGCCATGGTTAAGGTCCTCTCAAAGCAAAATGTTCCTAGGGATATTTTATATCTGTTAGAATGTGTGTGTGTGTGTGTGTGTGTGTGTGTGTGTGTGTGTGTATACATATACACACATATATACATATATAATTTATGGGTATGTTTATGTATAATAAAAGTGTTACTGGGTCCAAAATTTTTTGTGCATTTGGTATTTAATGTAATACTGTTGTCTTTAGATTCTTTAAAAGTCTCTTTTATAAAAATTGCCTGCTTATTTTCCATAAGTAAGCTTTTTTTCCTAATTTTATTGAGCATCATGATAGTAATTATCCATCAGCAATATAGATTGGAAGGCATATTTCAATTTGAAATGTTGTCAAATAGAAATTACCAAGGGGTGTCTGGGTGGCTCAGTCAGTTAAGCATCCAACTTCGGCTTAGGTCATGGTCTCATAGTTTTGTGGGTTTGAGCCTTGTGTGAGGCTCTGTGCTGACAGCTCGGAGCCTGGAGCCTGCTTTGGACTCTGTGTCTCCTTCTCTCTCTGCCTCTCCCCTGCTCACCCTCTGTCTCTGTCTCTGTCTCTCTCAAAAATAAATAAACATTAAAAAAATTAAAAAAGAAAGAAATTACCCAAATGTAAGTGATAATTTATGTAGTTCCACGATGGTGAAAAGTATTAGTAGTAATGAAAACTAACATGCACCAGATCTAAGAATGTTGAAATAGCTGAGCTACCCACAGATACTATACTACAATTAGTGAACAAATAGTTGAAGTATCTATTATGTTTAAGGTACCATCCCAGGCCCTAGTGCACAAAATTGAATGTAAATTAAGAAAAGTTGAATTAGAATATCTAAAAGGAACAATTTTCAAAAAAGGATTGTGTTTAAGAAAGAGAACATGATTTAATTAGTTTTTTATGGCTGAGTAATTTTCCATTGTGGAAAAAGAAGATATATATATACATATATATATATATCTTCTTTATCCATTCATAAGTCAATGTGTATTTGGACTCTTTCCATAGTTTGGCTATTGTTGATAATGCTGCTGTAAGCATCATGTATCCCTTTTGAATCAGTACTTCTGTATCCTTTGGGTAAATACCTAGTAGTGCAGTTGCTGGATCATAGGGATAGTGCCTCTATAAACATTGGGGTGCATGTACTCCTTTGAATCTGTATTTTTGTATCCTTTGGGTAAATACCTACTAGTACAATTACTGGATTGTAGGGCAGTTTTATTTTTAACTTTTTGAGGAATCTCCATACTATTTTCCAGAGTGACTATAGCAGTTTGCATTCCCACCAACAGTGTAAGAGTGTTTGTTCCCCTTTCTCCACATCTTCACCAAAACCTGTTGTTTCCTGTGTTAATTTTAGCCATTTTGACAGGTATGAGGTGATATCTCATTGTAATTGATTTTTATTTCCTTGATGGTGAGTGATGTTGACTATCTTTTCATGTGTCTGCTAGCCATGCATATGTCTTCTTTGGAAACATGTCTATTGATGTCTTCTGCCCATTTTTACCTGGATTGTTTATGGTTTTTTGGTGTTCAGTTTGATAAGTGTTTTAGAGATTTTGGATACTAACCCTTTATCAGATATGTCATTTGCAAATATCTTCTCCCATTCCATAGGTCGCCTTTTAGTTTTGTTGATTGTTTCCTTTTGTGCAAAAGCTTTTTATTTTAGTGACATCCCAATAGTTTATTTTTTGCTTTTGTTTCCCTTGCATCAGGAGACATATCTAGTAAGAAGTTGCTATGGCCAAGGTCAAAAAGGTTACTGCCTGTGTTCTCCTCTAGGATGTTGATGGCTTCCTGTCTCACATTAGGTCTTTCATCCATTTTTAATTTATTTTTGTATATGGTGTAAGAAAGTAGTTGTTTCATTTTTTTGCATGTTGAGATGATGTGGATGGAACTAGAGTGTATTATGCTAAGCTAAATAAGTTAAAGACAAAAATACCATATGATTTCACTCATATGTGGACTGTGAGAAACAAAAAGACAAGCAAAGGAAAAAGAGAGAGAGAGAAAAAAACCATAAAACAGACTCTTAACTATAGAGAAGAAACTGAGGGTTGCTGGAGGGGGGGTGGGTAGGGGGATGGGCTAAATGGGTGATGGATATTAAGGAGGGCACTTACTGTGATAAGCACTGGATGTCGTACGTAAATTCTACACCTGAAACTAGTATTACACTGTATGTTAACTAATAGGAATTTAAATAAAAATTTGGAGGTAAAAAAAGAGCACATGAGTTCAAAAGGGGAAAACATATGAACAAAAACTATGAGACAAATAGAATATAAAAAGTGAGTCTTAGAAGACAAAGAAAGTAAAAAAAAGTCACTACTCATAACGATAAGATTGGAACTGTCTGCTGTTATCTCAAGAGAAAAAAAAAGTCCAATTTACATAAATTAGTATTCATCATTTGTACAAGCTCTGGATGCCTGGAAGATTGCCAGCATAGTCTTTGGTGAGACAAAGTTCAGGGGAGTTCTAATTTACAAGGAACCAGTTAATGTTTTCTGTTCTTTATCTGGTTGTTTCCTGCCTTTGATTTTTCTTAATGCTCTTCTTGATTACAGATGGTTAGAGTAGTGAGGGAGTTTTAAAAAATGGTTGATGTATCATATATTAATATGAAGTAATGTTAAGACTCAGTCTGTTGTGCAAACGTATAAGTGATCATACTTTTGATCTTCATATATAATGATTTATCTTTATAATGTTTGTCATTCATTTTCTCTATTTGTAAAATCAGTATTAGTATAGATATGACCAGAGGTAGTTAGTATAACAATAATACTACATAACTGCTACAGTTTTTTTCAATATTTACTATGTGCCAGGTACCCTGCTAAGTACTTTTTATGTATTAACTTATTTAATTCTCACAAGAACCCTATGAGGTAGGCATATTAGTACCCCTCATTTACAGATGATGAAAGTGAGGCACAGAGGTGTTAAATAATTTAAGTTCCTATAGCTCCCAAACCTGGGATTTGAATCCAGGTGTCTGACATTGGAGCTGTTGACAACAATTATGCTACTCAGTATAGATGACCAGGCCTGTTTTTTTTTTTTTTTTTTTTTTTTTTTTAATTTGAGAGAGAGAGCGAGCATGAGTGGGGTAGGGGGCAGAGAGAGAAGGAGAGAGAATCTTAAGCAGGCTCCACTCTCAGTGTGGAGCCTGATGCAGGGCTCAATCCCACAACCCTGGGATCATGACCTGAGCCAAAATCAAGAGTTGGATGTTCAACCAACTGAGCCACCCAAGCATGCCCCCCGCCCCCTTTTTTTAATTGACTAAGTCTGATTTAATCTCAAGTTGGTTTCTTTGAATTACTCTGGATATAATATCCAGAGACCAAAAGAACTCTTGCTTTTGTTATGCAGTTCCTATCTAGACATAAAGTTCTTACTGAATTTCAAAACTGGTTATTTATGAGTGCTTGTTAATCTACTGAATCATGAACTTGGTGGTATTTTGAATACATGTTTTAGCACTGTTAGTGTGTGATTAGGGCAGGAAGTTCTTATGAGGGAAAGGTCATGGGCTGGAATCCTGTGGGTGTCTGTTAGCTCGTTCATTCTGTGTGGTCAAAGTCTGTCCTTTGAACCCTAGCTGCCCATCTGACAAAAGTGGACATTTGGAGGAGGGGTGCCTGGGTGGCTTAGTCGGTTAAGTGTCGGGCTCCTGGTTTTGGTTCAGTTTATGATCTCCTGGTTTGTGAGTTCAGGCCCCTCATTGGGCTCTGTACTTGCTGCACGGAGCCTTTTTGGGATTCTTTCTCTCTCTCCCTGCCCCTCCCCTGCTCATACTCTCTCTCTCAAAGTAAATAAATAAAGTTAAAAAAAAATTTTTTTATAAGTGGGCATTTGGGCATATGGGTGTCAGATGTGAGGATGTGGATAGATCAGTGCACCTCCATCACTAGGGCGATGGCCACAAATCCAAGCTCTGTCACTGAAAGCCTCAGTGGAAAAAAAAATTATATGCAGTAGTCCCCCCTTATCTGTGGTTTTGCTTTCTGAGGTTTCAGTTACCTTGTCAGGATTTCATTGTTTTTAGACATGACCTCACTGTAGGTGAAAGATAGTCTTGCCTCCAAGATTAGTCTTATGATAGACATAGAAATGTATTGACATCTAGGTGTTTCAGCCTTAACTGTTGAAAGGATATGATGAACTGCAGCTTGGGTTTTAAGATGGATTTTGATCCATACCTCAGACTCTGGTTTGGGGTCCTTGTTAGACCCTGGCTTAATGATGCCGTTTGCTTTTGTTTTTTTCATTATACTTTTAAATATCATCAGGAGCCATTAGAACAATTGGTAAATTGAGCATAGTAAATGAAAGAAAATGTTTTGTGAAATTAATAGATATGGAGATACATTCATAGCAACAACAAAAGTCACACTTGAGTATTACGGAGTTTCTTTGGCAGTTTTATGTATTAATTGTTAAAAACGTATCAGCACATTTTATGTGATTATACTTACCAGGTACAGATGAATTCTGTTCCTGATAGAATCATTATATAAAGTCTATTTAGGTTTATTTCATCTTTATGTCTCTTAAAGCTCATTTTTTTTTAAAGATAATGTGATCTTGGAGTAGGGCTTGCAGCAAATTGTGAAAATGTTATCTCCTGATACTATGCATCCTAGTGTTTCTTATTGAAAAGTAATACCTTTAAAAGAAAATACATATTTACGTTTATTGAAGCAAATTTATTGGATAATGGCAACAATCCTTGGGTCAAAAACAGCAATCACAATCTGACTTAGTTTTATCACCCTCAGGAATTTTTATTAGATCCCCTGTACAGTATTATCAGCTATAAATAGAGATCAGCTAATTTGATGAAGAAGCTCTAGGTCTACAGATAATTGAACAAATATATCATGGTTTAAAAAAAACTCACATGAGATGACAGTAATAGTGAATAGGGCAGAAGAAAGAAAAGAAGTAGGAAAGAAAAGGGAAAGAAAATATAAAGGAACAATGGTGGATTTGTGTGCAACAAAATGCGGTTCCAATACCGACCTACTTAACACACTTTCTCACTGGGAGGCCATTGTTCTTTCTCGAACTCTTTTTGCTTGGCTGCATTCCCTCCCCATTTAGAAGGAGGACAGTCCCCCTCCGTCTTCCTCTGGTCCTTTGACCAGAGACTAATGTTGCTGAGGTTGTTGGGGAAGTAATGGCATTTTGCATTTGCAAATGTGGTCAGCCTCTGCAAGGGTTCGCTTCCAGCAGAAATCTTGTTATCCTCTGAGATACATTTTTACTAGCTGATTAAAAAAAAAAAATCATTATGTCTAAAGAGGTTTATTTGATAGAGAAATAAGATTCCTTTTTGTTGTTCTCTCCCTTTTCCCCCTTCTAGAGGGGAAATTCCAAGGGTAGGACTGGCAGAACTGGGGAAATTGTGTGCATGCTCTATCATCCAGAAAGACTTCTACTTTTAAAGAAGACCCTTGGAGAGGTAGGACAGAAAGTATAAAAGAATGGCCAAATTACAATGCCTAACAAAGGGATAGCTCTTAGACTGTTTTCACACAGGCTTCTGTGCTCCATCCAATTGAGTGATGGCGTAATGTTATTAGTGTAGGATAATGTATGTAGAAACCATGTGGATTAGTGGGTTAGTGCTTCTTGATGCTATATAAATATGGTGCTTAAGTATCTTTAGAAAAACTAAACAAAAGCACAACACCCCAAACACCTTTTATTTATAATAGGTTACCAAAATCAACTAAAATGGCTTAGTAACAAATACCCAGATAACCTGAGAGAGATGCATAATTAAAAAAAAAAAAAACAACAACACTTGCTCTTCACTGAAGCATTTGTGTCTGAATCTGTGTACCTCCAATAGCACGGTCATTCTTAAGTTAGTTAAGGAGACCAGTTGTTAGAAGGAAGCAGTAATTCCAGGGCAGGGAAGTCACACAGCGAGAACATGATACATGTTGTCATTTACTGGCCCAAGGAAGAGCATGTGGTAGAAGACTCTGGTCTCCTCGGTATTCCAGAACATGCTCTGTGCTTTTTTACCTCTCTGCACAGGTTGTTTCCCCTACCAGTTAAGTGGGTTTCTTTGACCTGGAATGCCCTCCCTCTTCGTTTTTATTTATCAAAACTCCACCCATCTCCTGGAAGATAGGGACCCAACCCTTTGTCTCAGTATCCTTAACAGCCCCTGTGGTATCTGGCACCAGCAAGTGGTCAAAAAATGTGTAATATATGAACAGGTGAATGGAAGGAAAGAGGGAAGCACAGCTGGCATTTGCCTACCTCACTTCTCAGCCCACAAATAGTTGTTAGAAGCAGCTTTTCAAGACTTGTCCCATCTCTGATTTGTCTTACACTCTCCTTCCTTTCACATTCTTCTCATTAAAACAAAGCAAAACTGTGGCTAAGGAGGCTGCCAGACAACTCACTCAGCTACCAGAGAGGGATGCTCTTCTGCTTTGTATCTGTAAATACATCAGATACACTTTATTGTTTTTTCATCCACCTTTAAAAAAATGGCTGATTTTCCCTTATTGGGGGCCTTCTGTTCCCTTCTTGCCTCACTAAGTCCATTTACATCCTGCAGGTAGACAGGCTGGAACAGGGTTTCATTTGTAACCTGTCAGCTCTACTTGTCAACTGGCAGAGATACGGTTGAGCATTAGGAGGGTCTTGGGAGGTAGGGTTATTAAGGGAGCAGCAGCTTGGTTTATCAGGGGAGTGGGAGGTGTGGGATGAATACACAGATACTTTCCAGTTCATTAAAGTGGGCAAAAATCTCAAGCTTTGGTCCCAATGTCCTACCTTTCCTCGCCTGTTCCTCGACACATTAGGGTGTCCTTCACACATGCTGCACCAGCCTACAAAACTGTAGCCTGGCAGCTGCTTCTCAGTCCTGGAAAACTCAAGTGGATTGGCCTATCACATAAACAGGACTGAAATCCTTAGGGTAGTTGAGAAAACAAGAAAGAATTTCAGAAACCTGATGATGAATCTTGGCTTTATGAGCTGACCTTACTCTTTGTTTGGGCATTTCTTTGAGTACAGTGGTTTTTAGCTTAACTTAAAACAAAATGTGAAGTTTTCTTTTGTTATCATCATTCTCATCCTCATTATCCTTTTGGTAATTGTCATAGCTGCTATTATTATTTTTTTTTTAATTAAAAAAATTTCTCTTACATTTATTTATTTTTGATAGGCAGAGAGAGACAGAGCATAAGTGGGGGAGGGGCAGAGAGAGAGAGGGAGACACAGAATCCAAAGCAGGCTCCAGGCTCTGAGCTGTCAGCACAGAGCCAGACTTAGGGCTTGAACTCACAAACCACGAGATCATGACCTGAGCTGAAGTCGGACGCTTAACCAACTGAGCCACCCAGGCACCCCCGTCATAGCTGCTATTATTGAATGCCAACCCTGAACCAGCCATGGTCCTTATGCTTTACATGGATTAACTCGTTTAATCTCCCAGTAACCTTCCTAAGGAAAAATTGACCCTGACCTATAATAATCTAGTACTAGATCAGAAGGAAGAAGCACATACATTTTCCTTTGGAGGCATTAGTTTGAGGTAGGGTAAAGCCATGAAGGGAAGTCATTTATAAACTTTTTCCTGGGAATGAGAGTACTTTATATTATTCCTACCCCACCCTAAAAGTTTAATATTTAGTTTTCTAAACGGTTTAGGGAAATTTAGATTTACATGGAAGAGAGACAAGTCAAATCATAATTACACTTTGTGGCTCTGAAAATAAATTTTCATTTATTGCTGAATTTTTTGGTCTCAAGATTACATGAGATTGATAGGTCAGATTCGATCCTTAGTCTACAATTGCACATTCTGCAATGGGGGAAAATTAAGACCTAAAAGTTATACTCAAAGCTTTTTTTTTTTTCTCCTGGTGAATCTTGATATTATATTTTCTCATGCAATTTCAAAACTTTAAATAGTTTAAAAATATCCTTAAGTCTGCTATTTGTAAGTGTGCATAAGATTTCAGCAGTAGTAGATTTAAGAGTATTTAAGAACTATTTAAAGAAGCTTTCTAATTGCCCACTTGAGCACAGATTATAAATCAACACAACATTTTCCAAATTCCTGTTCTATGCCAGGAACTATGTTGGGTGTTGGGGTTGGAATTCAGTTGAACAGTACCAGCTATAGCCTCCACCTACCTTGGACAGCACCCAAGAGGGTTTAATGTTGGATGCATTGGAATGCACTTGTTTAAACATGTTTCATATATTACCAGGGAGAACCCGAGTTTTTCATTACCGGCCACATGATTAAAAATCAACCTATGTGTGGTCTGAGTTAACTTTTTAATAAAAATCAGTGATGAGTTGGGGGTAAGGAGGAAGTATTAGGTATGTTTTGAATATGAGTTGATGGCAACAGAGGCTTTGCTCGTATATATTTTCTTTTAGTCAGCAATCCTTTGTGATACTCAGTATCATTCTGTAATTTGAGTGGAATTAAGCTTAAACAGCTCAGAATTATATAACTAAGACATTATGTTTTAAGTACTCTTCTGAGTTAATCTCAGCCAGCTAGCATGACCCCTGTTATACAAAGACGGGTATAGAGAGGATGAGAGGCAGGTGGCTAGGCTCTTCTGCATTGCTAGTTCATGGGACTGATTTAGTGTTTTGGATTTTTCAGCTAAATAATCCTAGGCTACCTTCTAGGGTCAGACAGGCTGTGTGTGAGAAGCTCAGGATCCATGTGAAGCAATGAGCAGAGGCATAAGAAATCTAGATTTGAGTCCCAGCTCCTTCTTATATGCCACCTATGTTATCTTAATGAAGCTTAAGCTCTCTGAAATTTGGCTTTCTTATCAGCAAAATGGATATAATGGTACTTACTCACAGATTGTTATGAAGATTAAGTCCAAAGCACCCAGCACAATGCCTGACATGTTTAAGACCAGTGCTGGCAGTCTCTTCAACTCCTAGTGATTTCCAACTGGAAAATGGTGCTGGGGCAGATATCCCAGATTGTTCTACAAGCAATATTTATGTAGCTAATGATAGTTTTATATTGTCCTATAACTCGTTCTAACACTGATTGCAGTTTGGAATATCATGTTTTCATTATAAATTATGTGTAAATTTATATTTACTTATTACATACCTTTTATGCAGCAGGCATTTTGGAACATTAGAAGTATAAAGATGAGTAAGACTTCCTTTTACTCAAAGAATTCACAGTATATGGGGAAAAGGAATGCAAAGTTCACTAACCAGAGTACAATGTGGGGACGTGTTTTACTCTCTGAATGGATGCACTGCTGTGGATTATGGGGATGGCGGAGAACAATCTGAACTCTGCCTTGTTGGGTGGGGGAGCTCAGACCAGGCAGTGCTTTCCAGATATGCCATTGAACTGGGTCTTGAGATATAATGGAGTTCAGAGAGACACAGAAGGGGTGACGTGGAAGGGCATTCCAGCAGGAGGAGACAGCCTGAGAGAGGCATGGAATGCTGGCCAGGAGACTCAGGAGCCTTCTCCTGTAGTTCTGATCTTGTAGCTCTCTAGCAAGAAGATGTGTGCCTTTGAGAGAGTCATTTAACCTGATTTTCATAATTTGTAAAATATGGGGGCTCAAGTGAGGTTTTTTAACTCTAAAATTTGGTATCTGTGATCAGGAGATGCAGAGAAGCTAAATGAGTCATGTAATGTTTTAGTCAGTTTAGGCTGCTGCCACAAGATACCTTAGACTGAATGGCTAAGCAACAAATATTTCTCACAGTTCTAGAAGATAGGAAGTCCTAGATCAAGGTGCCAGCAGATTTGTTGTCTGGAGAGGGAGGGCTCTCTTCCTGGTTTGCAAATGACTGTCTTCTTGCTGTATCCTCATATGGGGTGGTGGGAGAGAGAGAGAGAGAGAGAGACAGAGACAGAGAGAGAGAAAGAGAGAAAGAGAGAGAGAAGGCTCTGGTCTCCTCCTTGTCTTACAACAGCACTAATCCCATCATAGGGACTTCACCCTCATGACCTCATCTAACACTAATTGCCTCCCAAAGACTTCACTGCCCAATACCATCACGTTGGAGACTGGGGCTTTAGATACAAATTTTGGGGCAGACACAAATATCCGTCCATAGCACTGAGGGTCACATGATTCACCCATGGGAGGGCCAACACTGGAACTCCAATGTCACTGTTACATTTCACTCTCCTCCCTCATCTCAGTCCATGTAGCATCTGCTTTGTACATGGATAGTCATTTAGCAGGGTGGAGGCTTCTATGCTTTCTAAAGGAACTCCTTTAGTCAGCTGAGCAGTCTTGGTTATTACCATGTACATTCCAAACATTTTTAGGTTCCTTTGATTGGTTGGTATCCTTTTGGCCTCTCAGTGGATCTTTATCACTCTCATTTGATAAGGACTGTAGGAGCCCTAAAAATTGTTCTCTTATTGCAAATTGATATTCTACTTCTCTCTCTATTAAATTCTTTTTAATGTTTATTTATTTTTGAGAGAGAGAGAGAGAGAGAGAGAGAGAGAGAGAGAGAGCAGGAGAGGGGCAGAGAGGGAGGGAGACACAGAATGCGAAGCAGACTCCAGGCTCTGAGCTCTGAGCTCTCAGCATAGAGCCTGATGTGGGCTTGAACCCATGAACCATGAGAGCATGACCTGAGCCAAAGTCTGAAACTTAACCAACTGAGCCACCCAGGCACCCCTCCACTTCTCTTCCTAAAAAGATATTAACTACAGTGGAGGTAAAAAAACACAAAAGCTTATTTTATCTTAAGAATCAGAGTTCTCTTGCCTTATAATCTAAAGCATATTTTCTGCATTAAATTATTTGAGTTCCACTTTGATATTTTTCCTTTCTAGGTGCCACCCCTGTTGTTATTTCTTTAATATTTTTCATTAAAATAATGCACTTTATTTTATTTAAATACATTTTAAAAATGTAATAACTTTGAACTCACAGGTTGATATTATTATATTCTTTTTAAAAAATGTTTATTTCTTTTGAGAGAGAGAGAGAGAGAGAGAGACAGCTCGAGCAGGAGAGGACCAGGGGGCGGGGGGGAGAATCCCAAGCAGGCTCCATGCTGTCAGCACAGAGCCTGACATGGGGCTTGATCCCGTGAACAGCGAGATCATGACCTGAGCTGAAATCAAGAGTCAGACGCTTAACTGATTGAGCAACGCAGGCAGCCCTATTATATTCTTCATTATATTTGTTTATTATATATGTTTGTTTATTATATATTTTATATTGTTTATTATGTTTCATTATATTGTTTTCTATTCACTTTAATATAATAAAGCACCTTGTGCCATCTAAAACCTTCCTACACATAGTAAAACCATGTATATGTACTATGCTTTGGAAAAATTTAAGACTATCTGGGTTTATTGGTTGAATGGTGAAAGAAGGGAGGAATAAAAAAGATAAATAAAAATGATACTATTTTAAGTGTATACGTTATATGAGTGATTTAAAAAAATGGAAACATGAGTTTATAGGAGACAGACAAGTAAGTTTGCTTGATTTCAAGCCCCTGTTATTGTCAAGGTAAATTGTGCATGTAAAGAAGGAAGTTGAACAAAATGACATTCCTTTTTGGGCCTTGAATATTTGCACATCTTTTTTATGATTCTTGTTTCACTCAGTAGCACTAGGGTCATGCGACCATATAGATATAAATGCTATGCTGTATATCTTGTCAAGAAGGGTAATGTCTGGGGCGCCTGGGTGGCGCAGTCGGTTAAGCGTCCGACTTCAGCCAGGTCACGATCTCGAGGTCCGTGAGTTCAAGCCCCGCGTCGGGCTCTGGGCTGATGGCTCGGAGCCTGGAGCCTGTTTCCGATTCTGTGTCTCCCTCTCTCTCTGCCCCTCCCCCGTTCATGCTCTGTCTCTCTCTGTCCCAAAAATAAATAAAAAACGTTGAAAAAAAAAGAAGGGTAATGTCTGTGCCAGGGAAAGGAATTCTTGTTCTTATTGTGGGAAGGTAAAACAGAGTCAGAAGCAAATGAGATCAGATTCAGCTTGTCAAGCCTAGGGCAGGACCCTTGGAATCCAGAAAAACAGATTGGAGAGTGAGTTTAAAAGAAAGGGGGTAGGGGCGCCTGGGTGGCTCAGTCGGTTAAGCGTCCGACTTTGGCTCAGGTCACGATCTCGCGGTATGTGAGTTTGAGCCCCGCGTCCGGCTCTGGGCTGACTGCTCAGAGCCTGGAGCCTGTTTCAGATAATGTGTCTCCCTCTCTCTCTGACCCTACCCCGTTCGTGCTCTCTCTCTGTCTCAAAAATAAATAAACGTTAAAAAAAAAAATTAAAAAAAAAAAAAAAAAGAAAGGGGGTAGGTAGGGCTGGCTTCACAGGCATGTGACCTCTGTGGTTGTACAGGTTTCCACATTTAGAAAGGCCCTGTACTCGATTTAATGTTCTGCTCTCATCATCTTAAAAGTCTTAATAATTTTTTAAAAAGGGACCTACATTTTTATTTTGCACTGGGCCCTAGAAATGTAGCCAGTTCTTGGGTTAGGGTAGGGAGATATTTATAGAAGACTTTATTCAAAGTTTAGGTTCATGGGGTAGAAATGGAAGAGTGAAAACTAGAAATGAGTTGTGAAAAGGAGGTTTCAGGTCTTACCTGATGGGTCTCTTCTGATTGACCGTGGCTCATAGGTTAAGAGATCCAACAAGGATTTCTTGTGCCTTAAACTCCTTAAGCACTGGAAAACATTGTGCAGTAAGTTGTTCTCTGTGAATTACCTTGCAGAGTCAAGTTATGGTGGATCAAGCGGGGGCTGGCAAATGGAAATGCCTGTCAAGAGCGGCTCTAAAACAACAGGGAGTGGTCGGCAGGGGGGTGGGCACAAGGGGAACATGGTCTGTATTCTGCTTCAGCCTGTATTTGCCACTTGATGTTCAGCCATGTCATTGTCCAGAGTGGCTGAACCCTCTGGTTCTTTAGGAGCTAGAAATGTGGATTTTTTAGCTGTGACGGTTTCCAATTAAAAAAAAGAAATGTGCTGTGTGGACTAAATAAAACATGTGTAATTGAATTCATTTCAGTCTTTAAGCAGACATTTTTATTTTTTTATATTTATTTATTTATTTTAATGTTTTATTTATTTTTGAGAGAGAGAGACAAAGTATGAGCTGGGCAGGGGCAGAGAGAGAGGGAGATAGAATCCACAAAGCAGACTTCAGACTCTGAGCTGTCAGCGCAGAGCCTGATGTGGGGCTTGAACCCATGAACCATGAGATCATGATCTGAGCCAAAGTCAGATGCTTAACCGACTGAGCCACCCAGGTGCCCCTAAGCAGACGTTCTTAAACAACTTATTTTCTATAGGTAAACATGGAAAGTGACTAAATTAATATTTTAGGGGAGGGATCTATGGATCTAATGGACAATGGACCTAATTTTGGTATCTTTGGTGAAGACATCCCTAATACAGAGATGGGGTTAGGAAGAGAGCTGCCAGTGGATGTTGAGGATTATGGTACAGAATAAGCTCTAGATTCTCTTTCTTTTCTTTTTTCTTTTCTTTTCTTTTGCCTTCTCTTTTCTTTCTTTTTTTTTTAAAGTTTATTTTATTTATTTTGAGAGAGAGAGAGAGCAAGTGTGAGCCTGAGTGGGGGAGGGTCAGAGAGAGAGAGAGAGAGAGAGAGAGAGAGAGAGGATCCCAAGCAGGCTCCTCAAGGATTCAGAGCTTGATCCCATGGACTATGAGATCATGACCGGAGCAGAAATCAAGAGTCAGATGCTCAACCAGCTGAGTCACCAGGTGCCCCCAGATTTTCTATATTGGAGGGGCTTAGGGGTTACAAGGGATATTGGTTTACGGGGACCTATTTTGAGCTGTGTTTGTATAACAAACTCATTGTTTTAGATAATATGACATAGATCATAAGAAGCCAGCTAGCTCTCTAGTACATTTTTTCCCACTCTTCAGGTAAGATTGAAATGACAGCAACTGGTCATTTTCAGGAATGGACCGAGGAGTTTTAGGGCTGCTAGCGATTAAGGAGGAATACAAGCTTCTCAACCCCCCAGACCAATCTTTTGTCCATTACTGTTATGGTTTATTGTTAAAAGAAGATATTATGAGATGGACACATTAGCCTAATGTGTCCATTAGTCTGATGCCATTAAAAATGCAATTCATCTAACCATTTCCCCCCGATTCTGTGCTCACCTTCTGAATATGATTTGCCTCCCAAGTGAATCTACCAGAGGGAGAGAATGAATGCGTTCTACAATTTAGAATATAGGTGTTTTTATAGCTACTTATTGTTAATTATAATCTAATCAATTGACATTCTGGTGTTGTGTTATGTGTTGTGTGTGTTATGACTATAGTACTGTGGATCTTCCAGTGAAATGTAGAATCTCTTTGATATGCTGACAAACTCAATTTTGAACTTGCACAGCTCAGGGCCAGACCTTATACTATGGCAAATTTGCCAAAATAATGAATGCCACTTTGGGAGACCCTCTGGGGGGCCTTTCCTTAAGTGACACCTAAAATATACCTTAAATGTATGCAACTTTCCTATTTGAATTTCTTTAGTGATAGAGACACGATATATAGTACATAAAAATCATGGGGTAAAGTGGGATAGCCCCATGGAAGTCTTACAAGGATTTCAGATGTTTGAGAGGTGCTGGCTCAAGTAAAGGTAAATTGATTTCTTTTTTAAAAAATTGATTTCTTTTTAAGAGCACTTTTCTAAAACATTTTATCTAGCCAGTGATCTCCAGTAGAAATACATTGTAAGTAGTGTTTCCCAACTTCATTTGCTAATGGCTCCTTTAAAATGTTTCCTTTGGCAACCAGTGCCTTTGGAAAACATCATGAAATATTTGCAAAGCGTGGCCTTAAGATTGCGCTGAAATTGAGGTATTTCTGGAATTCTCCTGGGGGAAAAGATGTATCTAATCAGTTTTCAGAATTTTTGTTGAATCACAGTTTGCATCGGGTTCCATAAGATCTACCTGAGTGTTCTGGAGTGTTTGCTTACTAGCTATTTGAACCTGGAATTGTCCCAGCATTGACCTGGGCAGAAATGGAACTTGGCAATCTGGATTTTGCAATTTGGATCATATTATGAGTCAACCTGGAATTCCCGGAGTCCAAGACTTCCTTTATTAGTATGTTTCTTCTCCTGATAGTTCACGTCTTAAAAAAGAGGTTGGGAATTTGCTTCTTAAGACCTATCTTAGAACTCAGCCATATTCTCACAGCTAGGACTCAATGAACATGATGGTTAGCCAAATAAAGATTATTTTCAGAAAATCAGAGATCAGCTTATAGAGTAATATAGTTTTATGGATACATTATTTTCTTTAATTCTCAAATGAGGAAAATGATTGCAGAACTCTATTTCCAAATATGAAATGGTGATTGCAGGTACAACTCAATTGTGTATTCTTAGTGTGTAATGACAATATTGAGAGGAAAATTGATTAGTATTTTTAAAACAGCAGGAAAATTATTTCCTGCCCAAACATTGATTAGTCTTTGAATAGGCTTTCTTACAATCCTTTTCTTCCATAGACTGCAGGGTGCAGCACAGTCATATTTTATGTGGAGTCAAGCAGAGAAACCTACTTGATGCGATTAAACTTATTGCTGCTTTTTCAGCAGGTGCAAAAATAACTTTGTCTTCAGTAGTTACACTTTTCCTGGCTTGATAACACATCAGGACTTCTGTAGTTTTATTTTGATAAAAGAGATTATAGGAACTATTGTATTATGTTATGAAATGTGCAAACAATGAAGTATTGAAGTTTTCTGGTGATATATATTCCTCCCTTTGACTTATAAATAGCAATTTGCTTAGCATGCTTGCATGAGTGCTTTAAAATCCTATTAGCTGAAGGTCACATAACATTAGCTTATTCCTGATTAGGTGTTATGTAAAATATAGGGATAAAGAAGACTGAAGTTCTTTCCCTCAGGGAACTTAAGATTTACTTGAGGAGGTAAGACATAGAATTAAGATAAATAAATATTAGATTGAGAGAGTTTATGATGAGTCCCAAATGAGTGGTTTAGAATATTACATAACTGGTATAGTATTTCACAGGAGAGAGATGTTTTCTGCCTCCTGAGGTAGTTGGGGAGCACTCCTGCAGGAGCTGGGCCTTGAGCTGGTCCCTGGGGACAGAAAGGATTCAGCCAGGTGGAGAAGATTAGGCAGGATGCTGGTGGCGGTACCAAAGGCAGCTAAGCCAGAATGTGTCTGCCTTTTCAGCAGTGAGTGGATCTATTTGGCTCTAATAGAGGACTCATGAAGGTGAATAATGGAAAATAAAACTGGAGAGGTAGGTTGAATTCAAATTGGAAAGGGCTTTGAACACCAGGCAAAGGAATTAGGACTTTATTCTGTAGAAAATGAATAAATAGTAAAGGTTCCTGAATAAAAAGAAGCAGAAAATGCAAGACATGGCTTTGTAGTTAGAGTAGAAACAGTGCACAGCTCTGAACTGAGCTGCCTTACGATGGAAGACAGTGGTGAAGAGAAGTGTGAGCATTTCTGTCTTCGTTTCTGATGGGAATATAAGTTGGGTTAGCTGTTTCATTTTCATTCTTCCCTTTATTTTTCCTGTTCTCTTTTAAGCCCTGTATAAAACCTTTTTTTTTTTTCAGTCTTAAAATACATTAATTCAAATTTGACCTTCCTTACTGCATGATAGTTTGAATGCCCAAAGCTATTTTCAGTTGTTCCAGATTGTCATAAGAGTTTGATGTCCAGGTGCCAACTGGAAGGGCCAAACCTGGCCTGTGGAGGATTGTTTTTAAAATCTGATTCTAAATTAAGCACTTTGGGATAGAAAAATGAGATGTGGCCTACTTCTAACTCAGCATTTGACTGAAAGTATATGTGTTTTTTCTTCTCTGCTTAAATATTTGTCTGGCTCTTTCAGACTCAAAAGGCATATAACTCAGAGCTAAGAATATTTAGATTCCTCTTCCTTCCTTTTTTCCAGAGTATTTTTTGGCTTCCACTATAAAAAGTGATACTTATAAAGGAATTTCTCCAAATATTGGGTAATAATTCTTAAAAAAATTTTTTTATTCCTAGTCCTCCTATTTCATACCTCACAAATTATTGAAACAGGATTAAAATTTTTTTTGAAATATGAGCCATTGGTAGAAGTTAGACTTTTAAATATTTAAAATTAAGTTCTTTTTGTAATGTTTATTTTTATTTATTTATTTATTTATTTATTTATTTATTTATTTTTTAATGTTTATTTATTTTTGAGAGAGACAGAGACAGAATGTGAGTGGGTTAGGGGCAGAGAGAGAGGGGAGACACAGAATCTGATGCAGGCTCCAGGCTCCGACCCGTCAGCACAGAGCCCGATGCAGGGTTCAAACCCACGAGCTGTGAGATCATGACCTGAGCCAAAGTCGGCCGCTCAACCGACTGAGCCACCCAGGTGCCCCTGCTTATTTTTATTTTGAGAGAGAGAGAGAGAGAGAGAGAGAGAGAGAGCGCGCACTCGCAAGGCGGAGGGGCAGAGAGAAGAGGAGAGAGAATCCTAAGTGGGCTTCGAGCTGTCAGAGCAGAGCGCAATGCAGGAATCCATTTCACGTATCGTGAAATGATGACCTGAACTGAAATCAAGAGTCAGACACTTAACCAAATGGGCTACCCAGGTGTCCCCTAAAATTAAGTTCTAAATGACAGTGACCACATTGGTAGCAATTGTGATACAGGGGAACAGATCACAGTATACATGTTTTGGAGCCAGAGAAACCTGGTGTCAGCGCCCCCCCTCTGCCATTCAAACTGGGTGACCTGAGTGTATTACTATGATTACACATCATTTTCTAAGTTCCTTGGGTAGAATTCACAGCAGGTTCTTTTCTCTATATATAAGTGGAATTTATTTGGAAACTCACAGTGACAGAAAATGGATAAAAACACACATAGACTTTTAAGGGTATCTCAGCTTAGAGACCTTCTGAGACCTGCTGAGATACAGAGTAGAGGATGTGGAGAGAGTCTGTGGGCATAAAGGGAGATTGATGGTTGTGTCACCTCAGATTCCAGGCCTTTATCCTCTCTGAGCCTTAGCTGCTTCATCTTTGAAATGGAGAATAATACTTACAGGGTTGTTATGAAGACAAAAATAGATAACTTAGAGCAATACTAGGCACTCAGTAAAACAGTAGCTATTATTATTGTTGGTGGTGGGATTTGGGTGGGTTTGACTTCTTTTTCAGCTCCACCATTTTTTCCCCTGTATTTTATTTCCTTTTCTACCATCCTAGAAGATGTGGATGTGTTCAGAGCCTAGGATCTTGAGCTAGGAGAAAGAAAAAAGAAAAAATCCTTAGTGATCAAAGGAGTCTTTCAAGGAACATGCTAAGACACTATCATGTGATACTTATACTTTCATTCCATTGGCCAAAACTTAGTCACAGCACCATACCTGGCTGGAGTGGAGGCTGGGAAATGTAGTCTCTTCCCTGGCTGGTCTTTACATGGAAGAGGGGAAGATGAAATTTTGATGGCTAACCAACAGTTTCTGCCAAGGTATTCAGTGTGCTTTTATGACCTGAGTGTTTCCAGTGTCCCCATGGAAACAAAACCAATTATGATGGTATGTAAACATTTTAAATATTCCATAAATGTGTTACCATTTGACCAGTACTCTTAAGATAGAATATTTTATCCTCAGTTTTTAATGTACTATAAAGCACTTTGACTTTCTAATTAAAAAGGTTAAGATTTTGTTTGTAATTATTTAGTCCAGCATTACCATTATTCTTTTTTGTAGTTATGAGGTCTTAGAATTTGGGATTTGATCTCAACAGAGTCTCACCTCACAGCCTCCATTGACATACACTTTGTGTCAGTTTCTGCTTTGCAGTCACAGATACCTATACTGGTCATCACTGCTAGAATTCTGAGGGTCAGGCTCAGTAAAATGTATGCCATAATCACATAACAACAAACATATAAAAACAATTGTCATGTATCTGAAAATATCCTTTTGTGTACTCAGATCTGCCATTGTAAAAACTTTTGTCTGTTTTTCATCATCTATCTATTTGGGTCTTTAAACTGGATTATTATTATTATTTTTTTAAATTTTGAGATAATTATAGATTCACATGCGTTTGTAAGAAATAATAGAGATATCCT
Organism: Panthera onca; assembly: GCF_046562875.1. Classification (NCBI taxonomy): domain Eukaryota; kingdom Metazoa; phylum Chordata; class Mammalia; order Carnivora; family Felidae; genus Panthera; species Panthera onca. Next base: position 104,259,132 of record NC_138347.1, on the reverse strand, counting down.
ACACACCCTTCACTCATTTTTCCCCGGGAGTAGCATCTTGCATGACTGTAGTACAACAATACAACCACTATTCACAGTGCTTATTTAGATTTCACTGGTTTCACATGTACCCGTGTGAGTGTGTATATGTATGTGTGTGTGGTCCTGTGCAGTTTTATCACATGTATAGATTCATGTGATCACATCACAGTCAAGATACAGCACAGCTTTATCAACACAAGACTCCTTTGTGTTACCCTTTTAGCCCTAACCACCACTCTCCTTCCCTAACTCCTGACAATCACTAATCTGTTCTCCATCTTCGGCCATTTCAGGAATACTATATAAATGGAATCAGGCAGTATGTTTCTTTTTTTGGGGCAAACATTCTGCGCCTAGACTAAGTCTTAGTCATTTACCACAGGAGGACAAAGAACAGCTAATCCCCTAGGCTCTAGGTACCTGTCCTATTTCACAGAGATGTTTATGAAAATACATAAATCTGATGTGCAGGGTTTTTTTTTTTTTTTATTAACTGAGGTAATTGCATATGTGAGCTTTTGAAATTGGCTTTTTTTTTTCACTCCACCTGATTCCTTTGAGATCCATCCAAGTTGTATGTATCAACAGTTCATTCCTTTTTAATGTTGAGAACTATTCTTTGGTATGGATGTACTATGGTTTGATTAACCATTCACCCACTGCAAGGACATTTGGATTGTTGTCAGATTTTGGCTAATACTTTTAAAGCTGTTATAAACATTTGTGTACAGCTTTTTGTTTGTGTGGATGTCTTGTATGCAAGATAAATGCTCAAGAGTGCAATTGCTAGGTCTTATAAGAGACACATTTAGTTTTATAAGCAGCCATACTCCTTCCTAGAATGGCTGTAGAATTTTACATTTCTATAAGCAAAGTATGAGCGATCCAGTTTCTCTGCATTCTTGAATCCTCGCCAGAATTAGTATTATCACTGTTTTTTTGTTTTTACTTTAGCTTATCTGATAAGTATGTAGTGATATTTCCTTGTGATTTTAATTAGCATTTCTCTAATGGGAAAATATATATACACCCACACACACATATACACATGCACACAGACACATATATATACACATGTGCACATTTTATACATATATATATTTTTTTCAGAGTAATATCTATTTGGATCCTTTGCCCATTTCAAAATTGAGTTAATTATTTTTTTATTGTTGAGTTGTAAGAGTTCTTTATATCCTCTGGAGATAAATCTCTTATCAGATAGATGATTTACCAATATTTTCTGACATTCTTTGGGTTGTCTTTTCACTTTCTTGATGGTGTCATTTGTAGCACAAAGGTTTTTAATTCCACTGAAATCCAATTTATCTTTTTTTTTTTTTTGTTCATTTGTGTGCTTTTGGTGTTGTATCTAGGAATCCACTGCCTGACCCAGAGTCACAAAATTACCCCAATGTTTTAAGAGTTTTATAGTCTTAACTCTTATAATTTAGGCTGGTGGTCCATTTGGAATTAATTTTTATGTATGGTGTAAATATTTCTTATGCTTTAAATTTTTTCCGCTTTATTGAAATATAATTGACATACAACATTGTGTAAGTTTAAGGTGTACAAGGACAAAGATTTGATACACAAATGTATTGTGAAATGATTACCATGGTAAGGTTGGGTTAACACCTCTGTCAGCTCACATAATTACCTTTATTTTTGGAGTGATAACGTTTAAGATCTACTCTCTTAGCAAATTTCACATTATACAGTATTGTTAAATATAGTCACCATACTATACATTACATCCCAGAACTTATTCATCATATATCTTATGCTTTAAAGTTTTATAACTTTATATTTTACATGTAGATCTGTGATCCATTTCAGTTATTTTTGTAAAAGTTATGTCCAGTTGTGCCAGTACTATTTGTTGAACTCAAATACAATTTTTGGTTAAAATCTAACTGTCCCATATGCAGTCAGACTTCAAGCTGGTTTTTCTTCTGAGAAAGAAGTATATCTGAGATGAAGTGGGGATATCAAGAATCTAATAAGTGGCTGTACCACCTCAGTTTTCTACCTGCAAAAGGAAGATAATACTTCTTGCCAAAATAAAAATATAAGGATTAAAATCAGAAATACCAATTTCTTGTCATAAAGGTACTTGATAATGTCACTTAAAAGACCTACAAATGGAATAACATTTGGTAAGTTTACCTCCCAATAAAGAAAATGGAAAGGAAGTTTCTCCTTGAAGATGAAAACATATATATTATTTTAACAGTTCTAAGGACCTCAAGCTAAAATAATGAACTAGAATAAAAAAAAAGAAAAGAATTGGCTTTTCACATTTCAAGTCTTTTTGCCTGGAACTTTGTTCATCCATGGCTTTTTATTAGGTTGTTTGTGAACAGTTGGTGCACATATGGTACAGTTACACCTCATTAATAGAAAATAAATTTTCCATGTGGTTTTGTTGCCTCCTTCTTTGCAGTTATTTTGCTTTAAGACAAATTTCTGTTTCATGAAAGTTTGGCCTTTCTGTCTTAGGAAATCTCTGCAGACACTTTATGTTTGTTTGAAATTACTCATCTTTAAAAAAAATTTTTTTTAATGTTTATGTATTTTTGAGAGAGAGAAAGGAGAGAGAGAGAGAGAGAGAGAAAGAGAGAGAGAGAGAACATTAGCAGGGGAGGGGCAGAGAGAGAGGGAGACATAGAATTTGAAGCAGGCTCCAGGTTCTGAGCTGTCATCACAGAGCCCAATACGGGGCTCGAACTCACAGACCATGAGATCATGACCTGAGCTGAGGTCAGATGCTTAATTAACCTACTGAGCCACCCAGGCGCCCCATTAAATTACCCATCTTCTCTTAAGTTTTGCAGTCATGCATTAGATACTGTATACTTCATTGTGTTCCTTTAAAAATTTGTATCATTAGGTTGCTCAATTTGAAAGACATATTTCAAAAAAGATTTTGGCACATAAGATAAGGCTTTAAAAGTACAACAATCTCCTTTTATTTAGAATAGCTGAATAACTGAGAATTATATATACTAGAGGTGGGTTATCAGCGAAATCAGTGGTTAGTTATAAAGTATATTTTGACAATGTGTATAGTGCTTTCGCTATTCTTTTTAAAAGATTTTTTATTGGCATGCAATTTTATAATTCACATATAAAATTTACCTTTTTAAAGTGTACAAATAGTGTTTTTTAGTATTTCACAAAGTTGTGCAATGATCACCACTAATCCTAGAATGTTGTGTTGATTATTTGTCAATCCCTTTTGATTTATTTTTGCTAATTTTACATGTCAAAAACAGATTAGAGGTGGTTTATAATGGGATACTTATTATAACAGTATGATTTAAGATTTCAAAAACACTAGTTGGAAGGGAGGAATAAATATACCAAAAGTTTTAACTGAAGGTAATGTAATATACTTTTAAGCAAAGCATGTAAATCTAAAACTTTCAGTGTGATAGTGCTTCATCTTCTATCATGGATCCAAACTTGTATTCCTAAAAACAGATATCACTCTGCTTCCCTCTTTAAAACGCCCTCTTGGTTTCTACAGCCAGAGGTCATCTTTCAAGTTAATGGATGAGACTCATTCAAAGTTATGAATATAACCTTGCTGGGTGGGTAGGGGTTTGTGTGTGTGGGTAACTTTGCACATCTTTTTGTACCATCAGTTCTACCTAAACATTTTAGAGAAGCACCAATATTTTATATTAACTTGAAGATATTGATTAATATAAAAAATACCTAATGGGTAGAATGCAAAATTTGTATGAAATACATTAGACATCAAATAATGTTGTGCTTGATCTCAGTTGATAAGAGATACGATACCAGGAACCCTTCTTAACACATGTTCTCTTTTGCCACTAGCAATTCTGCCTAAAAACTAACTGTGGAGTTCTGGCATACCCAAACAAACAAATACAGAACCAAACAACCCAACAAACTCCAGAGCCCTACCCCTCAGCCCTTAGATTGGTATGAAGTCGCTTCACATTGTACTAAATGTCTCACAGATCTGGTTCAGTATCTAACCCTTTTCATATTCTTTTCCTGGAATGTCCCTACTATCAACCCGATCTGCCCTGTACTATCAGATTCCCCACCCCTTCCTCCATTCCTGGCTCACATAATTTCTGTCCATGTGTTCCCTATTATTATGCTGCCCAGGTACATTCTTCCCGTCTCTGTTGCTGTAATTGCCATGGTGTATTATTATAGAATCACAGGAGGTCTGGTTAGGTAGAGAGAGGTGGTAATGGATGTATGTCTCTTTGTAACTGTAGATGCCTCAAAGGCAGGGCTCATCTTTTATTCATCTTTATATTCTGGTACATCATATGGATCGTAACACATAGTGGATATTTAATAAATGTTTTCTTGAATTAATGAATGAACTTTGGATGACACAAATTTGTGGACGATAGTAGTGCAGATAATTTTGTTTTTTGAAGCATTGTAGTTTTTTTTAATATCAGGATAAATTGAGCTTTTGGTACTTGTTATTCCCTCTTCAATGCATTTCAGTGACTTGCTCTTGGCAAGTCAACAATGACCTAGGTCCAAATCCAATGTACTTTTTTAACCCCAATGCTATCTTTTTGGAGCTCTCTGCTGATGTGACACTGTTATACATCTCTACTTTTGAAGCTCTTTACGCTCTTATTTCTGGAACAGTGCCCTCTCTCACATTTTCTCATGTCAACCATCACACTTTTACAGGCTCCTCTTCCTCTGACTGCATCTTAAGTTGGTGTCCCCAGGTTGTGTCTTTGGCTCCCATCCTTCGCTACACCGCACTGGAGCATCTCAGCCACTCTCCCTGTTTCTGTTTTCTGACCATAATCCCCAGATTGGGGTCCTTAATTCAGTCCTTTTGAGTGAGCATCCTTCTCATCTCTGTGCCTCCTTGGCATTGCTGCCAGGATAGTTCAAAGCCTCACAAACTCTACATGTCTAAAATGAAATTTCCCTTCTTTCCTGCTGAATTAATTCTTCTCCTGTGTTCTCATTTTCTGTCTCTCATTTGCTGAAACCACCATCTACTCAATTACTGAAGCTAGCAACCTAGCAGTTCTCTACAATCCTTCTTCCTCACATATCCCTTTCAAATTAACCAAGAAGACCTCTCAGTTTTATTCCCAGATATTTTGCAAATTAATTTTGATATTCCAAAGCTATTGCCTTCTCCCTCCGGTAATGCTGCAGAGTGGAGAGTTCATGTGGGAGGGTAGAGAGATTGACATTGTCCAGCCCAGTGATTGCATTTTGAACATCAGACTAGCATATGGGCATATATCAAACATTAAATATTTGTGTTGTTTTCTGGTCCTGACATTTCTGGACCAGAAATCTGTCTTTTTCCTCCTGACCTACACATGTACTATTTCTTGATTTCTCTGCTGGTATGGACTGCTTTAGAATTCTCTGGACTGCCCTAGACCTAGAAAGACTTGGGTCTTTAACAGAGCCACATGGCATGCCCATTAAGGAATGTTCTTTAGACCTTCTCTCACATCCAGCATACCCCATATTTGAGTGGCAGACACAGGCTTCTGCTATTTCCAGGAGACCTGTGTTCTCCTGCTTGCCACAGAGCTTGGGCTGGAATCAAGGGCAGTTTTAAAATTTTCTGGGCTGCTTAGCTCACTCCATGTCATGGTTACACTGCTGATTTCATGGGAGGAGGGAGCTTACTTCACTTTAAGGAAGTCTGCTTTTTTGTCATAGTTGTCTTTATTCTCTCTCTGTCCTTCCCTACACTTGTCAGAGACTAATTACTTTCTATAGTCATTCCTGCAAGGGTTTCTATGTCCCTTCCATTCCCAGTGCCCAACCCTTTCTAAAGCCATCCTTGTAAAGATTGTCAATCTACACATTTATTATTATTCTCTTCCTTCTGTCACAAAGGATTTGAAGTATTTTACAGCTGTAAGAGCTGACAGATGTTAAATTTCACTTATCTTGTAGGCAGGATTTATTTTAAATATGGGAGTGGTGTGATGGGGTCTTGTTTAGAAAACCACAGGGAGAGCCTCTGCCATCAGAGATGGTTACAAATTAAAGACAATACCTGCCTCTTGTTAATCTGTATTTACTTAAGCAGGTGTATTGTTTATTAAAAATTTTTTTTAATGTTTATGTATTATTTTTGAGAGGGGAGAAGGGCAGAGAGAGAGGGAGATACAGAATTCGAAGCAGGCTCCAGGCTCTGAGCTGTCAGCACAGAGCCTGACACGGGGCATGAACCCATGAACCACGAGATCGGGACCTGAGCCAAAGTCAGACACTTAACCCACTGAACCAGCCATGCACCCCAAAGTAGGTGTATTTTTGATTGTCTATCATCTAAGGTTTAAAAAAAGCATTAAAGCAGTGACTTTATTTTTTTCCTTTGGAAAACTGAGGACTATATCCAAACTTGAGACCAACCTATGTGAAAAAGAGCAATTCAAATGCCTGTTTTTTCTTAGAAGTAATTTACCTCTGCTAGTAGGTTCCATGGCTGCTTAGCAAGGGTAATTTGGTTCAGCACAATGTTTTCTAAGTTGAGATAAATTATTCCTTTTAGGAAGTTAGATCTTCCTGGGAGAAGTAAACACTTCATCTTTGAGAAGAAGAGCTTATCAAAATATTGAAAGGATTTGTTGGAACATCTAACATGAAACTTTGATGGGGGAAGAAAAGAGATAAATTTTTGAGAACAAGACTTTTTATAAGGGGATGTCTTGGGTAAAGTGCCTTGTAGGAACATTGGTTAGCTAGGGGGAGAGATCAGATATTCAGGGAATGGGGAGAGGCAAGCCAGGAAATGCAAAGGAAAAGAGGATTGTGATAAGGTACCTAGACACACACTGCCCTTCTTCCTTAGAGTGGCCCCGGCCGGAGCCTGTCTCCTGTGAGCCAAGATCTTCCACTCTTTCAAGGGTCAGTCCTCGTTTTGCTCTTGGTAGAAAATGAGTTCATTGTTGTTTTTGATGTCGTGTCGATTTCCCCCCTGTGGGATAGATAATTAGAACTCTCTGATGAAGAAAAGGTCCTCTCTGTTTTATAGATAATCATTTTGTGAACCGTCAAGTGAAATTCAGCTTTAATCTTCAGAGCAAATGAAGATTAGTTAGGATGTATTAAACTCTGTGAGTTTAATGTTCATGACAAGTGTTTCATAAAGGAAGATGTTCTCTATTATCCTTCGTCAGAAGGAAATTGTTGATAAGAAACCATTTTGAGTAGTAGAATTTATGTCAACATCAGAAGCTAGGGAAGCTGGGGCAGCTGAGCATCCAGGACAATCAGGGCAACTGGGGCATCTGAGATTTCTTGTGTAGTGTTATGTCTTTACAAAAAAATCACATATTTATGTAGTCTCTTCCCTCCAGAGCAATTAAGGAAAATATTTATTCTTTAAAAGTAAAACTCTCTTTTAATGGAGTGTGTTAATTCCTGACAGAGTTTTGTGAAAAAGGATACCAAGAAAGATCTTCTCCCATTCTTGTCTTTGTTCCCCCCCCCCGCAGATAAAATTGTTATAGTTGGATAATCTATTGATTTAGGATACACTGGGTTGGTAATTTTATCTTGATCATCCAAAGAAGGATGTGACCCCAATGTAAAAAGTCAGACCCTTATGCTGCAAAAACCAATTCATCCTCTTTAAACAAATTGGTGGGAAGGTTCCCAACTTTTCACTGTCAGTCAGCAACTATGCTTTTAATGTTGTAGTTTCCCAACTGTATTCCATGCACAGTCATCTCTAAAGGTTTATTATAGAATTTCTGTTTATAATACAAAGATACCTGTGTTTTCTTTTCTTTGGAGTTCACCCAAAGCAGCGTCTTTTCCCCAGTTAACTGAAAACAGATATTCTTTATGATACTGTATAAATTTCTTGTTGCTGCTGTTACAAATCACTATAAAGTTGGTGGCTTTAAACAGTAGAAATTTATTCTCTCACAGTTCTGGAGCCTGGATGTCTGAAATCAAGGTGATGGCAAGGCTGTGCTCCTTATCAAGGCTCTAGGAAAACATCTGTTCCTTGACTCTTCCAGCTTCTGTGGCTCCTGGCTTTTTTTTGGCTTGTGGCTGCATCAACTCCCAATTTCTGCCTCTGTGGTCATATCAACTTCTTGTCTGAAAACTCCTTCTAACTACATTTAGGACCCACTAAATTCCTCAAGATCTTTGATGCAATTACATTTTGTCATACGAGGTAGTATTCACAGATTCCAGGTATTAGGGTGTGGACCTCTCTTTTTGGAGGCCATCATCCAGCCCACTTTGTCCTTTCTTCTTTGTCTATAAGATTTAGAATGTTCTATCTATTCTGCCTGCAGTAAGAATATATCATCATAATCTTTCTAAAATTCTGAGTAGATCTAGATAGAGGTGAAAATATGAACTTTTGCCTTTCCCAATAATCAACCTAGATTTAATTATTCATGTTATAGACTGCACTAGTGGAATAGATAATAGAAAATATGAAAGGGAAGATAATCCCAGTATCAGTTATGTTTGACCTTGGCCAACTGTAATGTAGAAAAATATTAAAATCGTTAAAATATTCAAAATCATTTTTACCATCATTTATACAGCTGGGAAGTATTGAGCAATAAGAGATACATTTGGGTTATGCTGAATGGGTATTGAAAATAATTTATTTGAGGTTGAAATTTTGTCAGTGAAATAACCTGTAAGGTGCATACATTGTGAGCATTAGCAAGAGTATTTTGATATAAAGTATTTGTGAAACTAAAGATAGTTGGCACTGGATTTGTTTCCAATTTAATTCATTTTGACAGATGATAACAAAATGTTTCTTCTTTTTATAGTATTCAGAATAAAGAGACATGTAATGTCAAACTTTAATTAAACTTTCTCTGCCTGTACCTGGACTTACCTTACATAAATAGATGTTTATAATTATGAATCCACATACATCAGTTACTGATAGCAGTGTCAAGTTAGCGTGCACCCAATTAGTAAGGTTACCGGATTTTTAGGTGGTCTTGGAATGCTAAGCAGGCAATGCCAAGTTATTTAGAGAGATCTTTCTTTCAGACCTTAGAAATGTCTTTTGTGTGTAAACCAGATAGATATCTTGACCACTATGTGGTTCAGCTAGTTTAAAAGTGAAGACTGGGGTCTGGGAAACAGTTACTCCTGTTTGCTGATGTGTACCTGAAATTCAGGGAACTCATTTTGAAGGAGCCAGAGCCACTTGGTGTATCTCTGGGGACTGTCCTTAGACTCTTCTCTGGATGGCATTTTCCTCCTCCTTCCATACTGTGGTAAAAGTGGTGGAACATACAAGGTGAGGTCTTTTTAGAATATACCTGTCTGGGTGTCACAGAGGGTAAATAGGGAACAGTGAAAGATAAGAGTAGAGCCATTCATTGAATCCTGATCACGGAAGGCCTTGAATACTAGGCTTAGAAATTTGGATTTTCTACTTCCTTTGATCCTTTTCTTCTTATTTAATCTCCTTCTCCACATTTATTTCATCCTAGATGGCAGTGAACCTGCTTAAATTTTTTGTGTGTGTTGATCAGTAATATTTTCCTTTCTAATAATTTTAAACAAATTTCTGAAACTCCTTTCCAAAAGCGTTTTGAGGTTTGATTCTAAATTTCCTATCCTTTACTTCGCCAAAACAAAAAACCTGAATTTTGAATTTTTAAAGTTTTTACCACTTAAAAAAAAGAAGTTAATATTATTTATGTTACACTTCTCTTTAAAAAATGTCTTTGGTTTCCAGACAAAATATGGAAATTTTGCTTCCAGAAGGTCATGGTCTCTTCTTTTCTAATTATATTCTTTAAAGTTCTGACAGTGTGGGTCCTGCAAATTATACTACCATAACTCTTAGATGTACTTTCCATAACATTCAACATATTTCATTTTTAGCCCTTACAGTTCTTAGGACTTTAACCATTATTCATAAAAATTAGAAGTTTAGAATTAAAAAACAAAACAGAAGTCCTGTTTTGATACACAACTAAAATTGTTTTGGTTGTGTTTCTGGTTGGATTGTCAAGGTTAGCTCTGGGACTAAGTGGTGTGGTTAAGATGGTTGTGTTAAAAGTATAATGCAAAAGCCAATCAATCATCTCTTGTCTTTTGGGACCGTATCATTTTCTGAATTTCATATATATAATATTCTTTTTTTTTTCCTGTGGACTCCATTCATTTATATTCTACTGTTTATTGATTCATCCTTTCATATTGAGTATCTATTCTATGCTAGTTCTGTGAATACAGAAATGCAAGGCGGGATCCCTATGCTGAGGAAGTTACAGGCTGTGGGAGAGGCAGGCATATAAACAAATAATAATGGCCTAAAATAATAAATGCTATTATAGTGGTAAGACAAAGTCCTCCTTGTGGCTTAAACTCTTTACCCATATTCCCCAACTGATTATTTTCTTCTGTGGGTCTTTTGTCTTTGTCCCTCAATTTCTTTTTCAGATACACACATGTATATATTGCTTACTTACTCTTTTCTACTTTTAGTTTTCCCCATTTTAGGTGTGAAAACTTTTTCTTATGACTGCTTGCTTTCCTGGATGTTTTGGTAGCCCTCTCCAATATTCTGGCATTCCCTTTAAATGTCAACAGAGAGAAAAATAATGTGTCTCATTTGTGAAACATTTAAGGTGTTGCAGTTGATATGAAAAATGGCAGAGCCTATTGTCCCAAAAGGAAAATTATCCATATTACATAATATGAACTATTTAGAGAATATAGAACCATATGTGTGTGTGTGTATATATATACATACATACATACATACATACATACATACACGTATATATGCAGTAAGTAAAGCATTTAAGAACACTTTAGGACAAATAGCTTTCAAAGCAGCTTTAAATGTGATGAATCACAGTAGAGACTTATCTTCTTATTTGTTTTTATAATGAAAGAGAATATATTACCCTTAAAGGGAAATTTCTCTATTTTATAATATTTTGAGTGAAAATACGAGGCTTAAGAGTGTTTGTTAAACAAGGAAGCACAGGTAAGTAAAATCCAAGATTATTGGTATAGGTGGTATTAATTTATCTGTTTAAATTCTGAATGAATTACTGAAAGCTTGAGATAGAGTCTTAACTCTTTGAGCTCGGATAATTTGGGTTTTCCATCTGTAATAAGGGGTTGGTATGGAAGATACTTGTTTTTCTGCTCAGCTTCCATTCCTTGTTATTCTTGGAAGAGTTGCTGCTTTTCCATATTTGGTCTTCATTGTTCAGATGGGTCCAACCCGGTCCAGTCCCTTTTATCCAGAGGTGTGCATGTGACCCAGCACAGGTCATTCATTGCTGCTTCCTCTGGTCTCTGTGGTTGGTTATGGTTGGTGGGCAACCTCAGGTGGATGAATCAGAAATCAACTGCTGGCCTTTGTCTGGAACTACTGAGAAGTTACTTTTCATAAGGTTCCTAAGTTAAGCAGGATGGAAAGCTGGAATTGTAGGGAAGATCTACATGGGGAGCTAGATATGGGGCCTATACAGAGGAAAGCAGATCGACTAACTACCTTTTCAGAGATTTGCCCAATAATATTTGTTGTCTTTCTTAAGTCAGTTTGAGTTGTCCTTTCTTCTGTCTCATGAAAATGGCAAAGTATAGTCTAATTCATTTGGGTTAGTTAACCTCCACACCGTTCCATTTTCCATATTCTCTGATTCTCTACCTTCTTGTATCACATGCAAGTTAGATTACTCTGATCGAACAAGGTTAGACAAATAGTAACTGGATATTTTCTGGAGGAGTAACTTCATCTCAGAAATAGCAGTGGAAGGAGCAAGAGTAGCTGTTTTACATTTTGAGCTCATTTATCTTTATTTTATAGCGTGCTTCATCTTCTGTAACTTTTACACACCTTTGATCCAATTGTATTCACTAGAGCCCACAAAATATAACAACAGCAAAAAAAGAAAAAAAACACACAACTCTGCTCGATACTAGAAATGAATCACAGGGACATGATTCAGAAATGTCCCTTTCTGAATCACAGGGACAAATGGTCCCTTTCTGAGCCACCCCACCACTGGGTTAATATGTGTATTTTGTGATGATGACTTTTTAAGGATAGTACATGAAGGTAGAGAAAAAAGAAAGCACCTGTGCAGTGCCTGAAAAACTATGTGTTTGTGAGTGTCCATGAGATGGCGAAGTAGAACGGATGCAGTAACATGGTAACTGGTATGTGGTAATGAAGTATTGTGGATACAGAAGCCCCAGGTAAGGGTCCTGGATCCACCCCTTATTTAGCTGTAACCTTGACTAAGTCTGTAAACTATTTTCATCTACTTTCATGTTTGCGTTGTTGTGAGGATGATGTGGTATAAATTTTGTGAAAGCAGTTTCCATATACAACTTGTTGATGGTTGAAGTCATTTGGGAACGAATGAGCCTAGCTTATAATTCAATGGGTTTCATTGATGAATTTGTGACAGAAGCAACAGATTGGGAAACATTGGGATATAAGATTAGATATGAAGACAGTTTCAGATTTTGAAATCCAGCCTGAGAAGTTTTAACTTGTTTAAAGAAGTGAGTGTTAGCTACCACTTCCAGGTGCCTTCCTTCAGATCATATCTTAACCTTTGTTCTTGTCTCTTCATTCCCACAACCAGTAAAAACTCCTGACTCACCTGGTGGGTGCCAGTCTGTTCCATATCCAACATCCTGTTGCCACATTTCTCTTCTTCAAAAGTAATACACTCTAATTACATGAAGTAGGCAGCTGGATGTGGTAACTGATAGAACATAGAGATTGGAAGATAGGATTGAGGATAGAGTAAATATATATCTGAGAGATAGGACAATCATGGTATTATTAACAGAAGGAGGCAGGTTGGTAACAAGCCCATGATGAGGTGATAAGACATCCAAGTGGAATCATTGTGTAGGAAGTTGCAGGTTTGGGACAAGCACTTAGGAAGTGGAGTCCCTGTATAGATTTGGAAGTTATAAGTCATTGAACTTTATATTTTAAAGGGTCCTATCTTAGATGAGGCTGCTATAACAAAATACAACGGACTGGGTGGCTTAAGCAGTAAACATTTATTTCTCACAGTTCTGAAGGCTGTGACGTCCAAGATCAAGGTGCTGGCAGGTTCAGTGTCTGGCTGAGGCCTTCTTCCTGGTTTGCTGACAGCTGCCTTCTTGCTGTATCTTCGCATGGTGGAAAGAGAGGGAAAGGAAGCAAGCTTTCTTGTGACTCTTTTGAGGGCCCTAATCCCATTCATGAGGGCTCCACCCACAGGACCTAATTATCTCCTCAAGACTCTACCTCCAGATACTATCACTTTGTGGATTATGGCTTTGGCATATAAATTGGGGGTTGGGAGGAGGAATTCAGTCCACAGCAGGGTCTTGCAATGTCATTTGGCTTTGATTTTTTTCAGATAAGAAGTTGAATCAAAGTGAAAAGTCACATAGTGTATATTGTTAGTAACATAGCTAGAAATAGATTTTTATTTGCTGACTCCAAGGCCACTGTTCTTTCTTCTCCACCATATAGCCTGCCTGTGATATCCACCCAGAGATTACAATGGAAGCTATGATGATAGAGTTAGGAATATAATGAGGATCAGCTGTGTACTGATGTCTGCACCTCATTATTTAGTGGCTTAAAACCACATGAGTTTATTATTACAGTCCGGAGGTCAGACTTCTGAAAATGGGTCTTATGGGGCTAGCCAAGGTGCCAACAAGGCCATGTTCCTTTTATTTTATATTTTATTTTATTTTATTTAAAATATATTTTTTTAATGTTTATTTTTGAGAGACAGAGAGAGAGAGGGAGAGAGAGAGAGAGGCAGATTGTGAGAGGGGGACACAGAATCCAAAGCAGGCTTCAGGCTCTGAGCTGTCCAGCACAGAGCCTGATGCAGGGCTTGAACTCATGAACCATGAGATCGTGACCTGAGCCGAAGTCAAGATGTTTAACCAGCTGAGCCACCCAGGTGCCCCCTGTGTTTCTTTTACAGGTTCTGGGGAAAATTTGCCCCTTGCCTCTTATTGCTGTTAGAGACCCGCCACATTCCTTGGCTCACAGCCCCCTTCCAGCAGTGGCATCACTGTGACTTCTGGTTCCAGTGTCATGTTTCCTCTGACTGTGATGGTCCTGCTTCCTTCTTGTAAGGATCTTTGTGATGACATTTGGCCCACTTATATAATCCAGGATAAGCTTCTCATCTGAAGATTCTTAACATCATCATATCTGCCAAGTCCCATCTGCCACATAAGATAATTTCTGTCATGTCAGGGATTAGGATGTGGACATCTTTGGGGATCATTGTTTTGCCTACCATACTGATGGTAAAGATTATACTAATGAAGATAATCAGGAATAGTAGCTACTATTAATATTTCACCTGCTCCCCAAATTACTTCTAATAATTTTGTCAGAGAAAACAAACTCTTTCATCCCAAAGCATATATGAAGAGCAAGGCTGGCCGAATAAAGGGATTGAGCTGATTTGATAAACGTTTCTTTACACTGCAGTTAAAAATGGCTTCTTTCACAGAGCTGCCTGGAAACCCCTGGAATGTTTACATTAGTCATCCTTTTGATTCAAGCATTGAAATGCTAGCAAAATACAATTATGTTTTCTGGAGAGAAACCAATTGTCAGCCTAGCACAAGTGACTATTAGGAAAGTCAAGTGAGGCACTGAGGAGATGTGAAACAAGACAGGTGAGTTTTGATTTAGAATGAGGTAAAGGAATTGATCATAGCAGAAAGTCGGTTTTCATATTTGAAATATTGAACAATTTGGCTGAAATTTGGTGAGGGGACGGGGACAGTCTTTACACAGAAGACGCACAGAAAGTTTTAGTCTCATCTCTGATCCCCCCCTCCCCCACCACACACACATGCACACACTCAGAGTTCTGAAACCAAATTCCCAAATGAGTCTTAGTTTTCAGACACCATGTTCTGGAAAGTAGTAAAAGAAAAAAAAAAGCTTGAGTAAAGTGGCAGTAAAATAAATGATGATTAGTTTTTTAAAATCAGTAGTGTCTTGCTTTAATTAAAGTCTTGCTTTAATTTTCCTTCTAATTTATTATTAGTTATAGGTCTGCTGAGGAGAAAAGTAAAGAACAGGTTGTCACGTCCTTTAAAAACAAATCAGACAAATTGTTACACAGCATGAGGATATTCCACTAATTTTTGACATCCACTTAATGTGTTCACGTACTAGCCTTTCTCAGACACAGTACCCCTGTAGCTTTTATTTTTTCCAGATTATTTCCCACAATACATTTTCACATATTGGGTGTTTTTGTTAATTTATAACAAGCATAAATTAGAATATTTTTTCCCCAAATAAAATGCCACAGATTAAAATAGTGATTTTAAAAACTAAAGTCTGTAGAATGTAAAAAATGCAGATCTGGAGACCACGTTCAGAACAATCTATAGTGAACCGGAGGCCTCAGTTATCCCATCTGACCATAGCTTTCTAGCCTTCATTCCTACCTCCTGGGGTCCCCAATGCTATATACCAGCCAGCTAAAGTCACTCTTTCCTGCTTGGCACTTATCAGTTTCCCTTCACCCCACTAACTGTCTTTTGGTATTAAATTATTATTTCCTACAGAAGTTTATTTATACCATCATTATTGGTATATACCATCATTTATACCATTTATACCATCATTATTGGTATCTGGAAAAAGCTTGGCTCTCATCACCCAGTGATGAAACAGGTTGTCATTTTTCATTAAAGCTCCAACCCCTGATTGTGGCCCTGGTTTAATCCATATGCTGTTGTGAAAAGTGTCCAGTACCTGCATAAAGTGTGACTCTGAAGTTATTAGACAGTGAAGGCCACTTTCTAGATGGGGCAGTTTTCAAGTATGTTGCTACAGTTTGAACGTTCACAGTTTATAAGTAGTTGGCCCCTGGGTCACACAAATACTTCTAATTCTTCAAGTAAGCTGTTCCTTCTATCTGCAACCCTCATGTCCCACTTTTCTCTTGAACAGTCTTTTCTTCCAAGTGTCAAAGGTGCAATTCCAAGGACTTGATAGTCCCGTAAAAGCTCCCATGGAGAACTCAGGGTGAGAATGTTCATTCTGTGAGGAAGTTAACTAATATAATTGAAGTATTTGGACTAGAAAAACCAGCTGAATGGATGTAGTTATATGAAGGAAGCCTGGGTAGATAAAGAGGCTGATTTCAGCAGTGCCTGAAAGTCTTCTGACAAACCGTCTCAGAATCTCTACCTTGATCACTCAGAATTCTATTAGATTTGCTACCATCCTATATTGAACTGTAGGTCCCTCTGACTCTTTTTAAAAAATCACGTCCCAAGGAGATCTTCGAACCTCATTCTCCCTGTCTTTCTTGACCACCATCTACTGCTGTTCCAGAAGGAAGATGTGAAAGGATACGTAAATGAAAATTAGAAATTAGAACATTAAAATTCCAGAGTAATCCATTTATCTCTGTGTAGTTGCTTTCAAATGTTAATCAACTGTTTCAGCAAATATTTTTTTTTAAGTTTTATTTGTTTATTTTGAGAGAGAGAGAGAGAGAGAGCACAAGTGGGGGAAGGCAGAGAGAACGAAAAACAGAATCCCAAGCAGGCTCCTCACCTTCAGTGCGGAGGCCGACAGGGGACTCAAACTCACAAACTGTGAGATCATGCCTGAGGTGAGCTCAAGAGTTGGACGCTTAACCTACTGGGCCACTCAGGTGCCCCAGCAAATATTTTTTTTGAGCAGCTACTATTTGCCAGGTGCTAGGCTTAAATGGATGATTGAGATATAAGTCTTGTCCTCATGGATAACCACCACCACTGACATGGTGCTGTTTCCACAAGAGATCCTTCCTATCCCCAGGGAAAAAGCCTGATGTCCTTGTTCCTTGGGGAATGATTGTGCTTTATTCTCAGTGGGAAATGAAGGTTGCAGAAATTTCTGGATAAGGCATTAACCAAGATTTTTCTAGGAGTTTATGTCTTTTTTTCTTTTTTTTTTGGGGGGGGGAGAACACAAGCAGAGGAGGGGCAGAGAGAGGGGGACAGAGGATCTGAAGAGGGCTCTGGGCTGACAGGCTGACAGTAGTGAGCCTGATGTGGGGCTCGAACTCACAAACTGTGAGATGATGACCTGAGCTGAAGTCAGACACTCAAACTACTTAGCCACTCAGGCATGCCTAGGAGTTTATATCTTATGCGTGAGCAGAAAAATTGGTAACGAATTCAGAGTTTCAAGTTTAAGGAAATATATACACTAAAAAATCCAATGCTATTTCTAAAAAGATGGATTTGAATCTATCAAGTGTCCAAGCTTCAGGTAAAAGTTTAATCTACCAAGTGTTGTCTGGAGATGAAGACAACCCACCATAGCAGTTTGTGCAGGTCAGTAAAAACCAGCCAAACAAGAAAGGGTTTTTTGAAAAGCAAACCAAATTTTAAAAATTCTAGTATCTCTGTCCTAGTTATAGTTTGTTTTTAATGTATCCAGTTTTGATGTCAAATATCAGAAAGCAGACAGCTGAGATGTTTATGGGAAAGTCAGTATTTGAGGCTCTAAAGAGCTTCGCTATAATGACTAACCAGGCAGACTGACTTTCCAGAAAGACAAAGTCTCAGAGAAGACATGATCCAGGTTTTCTGAAATCATGAAGTATGTGAATAGGGCAAATATGAACTTGTTCATCCAATTCAAGAAATGTTTTAAAGCTTTGAAAAAGTAATTTTAGGGTAGATGGAAGGTCACAGGAATTGTATTTTATTGTTGACCTTAAGGTCTAAGCTGTAAGATTGCCTAATGTGAAACTACTTTAAGAAGACTATCTTTTGCTGTTGTAGTAATTATCCCCCCTTGGATTAGTTTCAAAATTGTTCTTTTTTTTTTTTTTTTTTAATTTTATACTTCTAAGGCAAATGGGTCTTTTAGCAGATTTTCAGATGTAAGTAGAAATTATTTCAGTTGAGTGATAAAGACTTACTAAATTAATACTTGTTAATTAGTGGATGGTAGATTCATAGTGGATTATTAAAGAAATAGACAATGTCAAATGTGATAAAGACTTACTAAATTAATACTTGTTAATTAGTGGATGGTAGATTCATAGTGGATTATTAAAGAAATAGACAATGTCAAATGTGTATCTCTTAGCATCAGAAGTTGTCATGGAGAGCAAATGTATTTTTTTCTTAAAATGTGTTTTGATATTTCTGTCAGAGACCAAATACCAAGTCAACAATTAGTCATTTAGTAAGGCATCTCTTGTGTTATCCAGAACTATTACAGCTGCTGTGGCTCCCCTAACTGCCTCCCCGCCCCCCCGCCCCGCACCCCCCCCCCCACCCCCCCAACACCTGTTAGACATACTCAAGGAAGTTTTTTCCTCTCTATGTCCAGAAAGGTACTATTGGCTCAAGCTTTTTTGAATATCAAGAGAGTAAAGCCTTCTACTTACAAAATATCTGCTTTGTATTTAGTACTATGCAGAATGGTCATGCAGGCACTCTTTTGGGATTTTAATGTTAATGGGATGGTTTTACTTCATTAGTTTTATAAATTATAAAGGCCATTAGAGCTGTTTGCTACATTCTACCATAGGCCCAAGGGAGAGAGGCCTTTATCTATGGAAACATGACACACCTTTACAATTTCGTCTTGCTTTTTGGAAAGGTCCATGTCCATGTACACTTTATGACTTGCTCACATTTTCTTTAGAAATATTGAACACTGAGTGCTGAATTCTTACCATTTTAGATGATGATGTGTTCATGATGAGAATAATGATACTGAAATAGTGAAAGGTATCACCACATAATATAAGCATTGAATATCTTTGAATTTTAAGATTTTCAGTTCAAAACCACTTTAATAGATCTCTTAAAAAAAAAAAAGTTGATTGTGATATCCATGCTACCGCACAAAGGTGTGATCATGGTAAACCATCTATCCCAAAATAAAGAACTTATTCTCTTTTATATTTTATGTGCTTTATCTTTATTCTTGAGGTATTTTTTGGCATCTAATATGACATCTGATTACCTCTCTTTTTTCTAATTCATAATCTCTCAGACTAATTGTTAACCTAAACAAAAACTTTTTTTCATTGCCTTTTTGTACTTTTTAAAAATGTCTTTTTATAGTTAGAATCAATTGATTTTATAACTTTTAAAAGAACTGAGTGAAAAGACGAGCAAATAATATGAGTTACTGTAAATTACTTGACTGTTTTTGAATTTTTAATGAATTCTTAAAAGCACCTGAAGCTTTACTTGATTGAGCAAGAATCTTACAATTGGACTCCCCTTTATATTATTTTGGCCTAAAGTCATTTCCATATCCTATTTCTTGCAGTAGGGCAAACAGACTTGCTGTTTGTAGTTTTATCCTTTTATTTCCAATTTTAAGTACATATACCTGAGTGTCACTTTGGGTTCCCCGTCTCCCTCTTCTTCTCTCCCTCCCCTGACACACACCTTGTACTGTTAATCTGTCATTAAAATTATGTTAGTTGTAGGTAACTTCCCTTGATATTTCACATTTTCTAGCCTTCTTCACTTCCCACTCTTTCCTTTAGATGTTTAAATCTAGAAGAAATTTTTATCCTGAAAAAAATACTTTTTAGTCAGTATTGCAGACGGATGATTGTAAACTTCATCTCTGTAGATGAAGTGTATGAAAATAGGATTCATTTTCTCCTTTGTTGTTTTGGTTAAAAACTTGAGATAATGTGTTGACGAAATGCAGCTGGCACAGCGCAGTTGGTGGCATGCTGTCATTCTAAAGGTTAAACAGCTGTGCTGGAAAAAGTCATTTTGGTTTAGTCCTTTTAATTGGGAACTGTTTTGGAGGCTGAGTTCCAGGACAGAATGTCTATGACACTTTAACATATTTAACATATTCTCAAAAATAATCAGAATTCAGCCTAATAACCTCAACCACTTGACTTCCTACTGGATTACATTTTGGTTATATAAAGAAAATAAGGTTAGTTTTTTAAAAGAGCAGGCTGGTCTGCAAAAAGGCTATGAAGAAATACCAGTCTTTGATGAAACTGAGACGTATTATAGAAGCCTTAGGCTTCTAAGACTGAGGAATTGGAGGCATCCTGTTTTAATCCCCTGTAACCCAGCCACATGCGTCACACTGAGTGCTGTTAATACCTGATATTTTTTAAAAGGGTAAGAGACCTGTTTTTCCATGTATAGTGACAAATTCGAAAGTGGCATCTATTGCCTGTCCTCCCTATTCTCCCATATCTGGTCTGAGAGAAGGAGAGCCTTGCCATTTGTCACCTGCAAGTGTAGGTAGCTGACAGCATATGCAACGTTGGTGACTCCCTGGACTGTGACTTGTCTGCAAGGCGTCCTGCCAAGACTTCAATGTGGGGGGAGCTGGAGGATTAGAGTCAGGTTTCAGGGCCTCACCTGTGCAACATGGCCATAATATTAACTCCAGTAGCCCTGATGTGTCAGACCATTTATATAGCACTCCTTCCTTCCTGGCCACCAGAGCAGGGCCTACTTGTAACTGGTCCCTTTTCCTTGGATGGGTTTCAATAAAAGTGTGAGGTTTATTTTTCACTGGTTGTTTTCCACCTAAAACCCAATCTGAGGAACAGAGATCTAATTACTCTTGATGCAGCTGCTTTATTTTACTGAGGTAGACAGAGTTTAGTGACACTTAAGAATTAAGTTTTTTTTCAAGTCAGGGTTTCACTAGGAGTACAAAGTTATCTGTATTTTAAGTCAAACACTTAATCTTTGAATCTAAAAATATTTAATATGACTCTTAACTTTGCCTTTTCCAAAATGAGAAAGTTACAATCAGAACTTGAAGAAATTTCCTATGTAGCTAGATACAAACATTTCAGATTCATGAAATGTGATGCTTCTGGCCTTCAGTTGCTGTTTGGATTTAAAACTCTGAGGTCTAGCCTTTGTTCTCAGGGGGCATCTTTTATCTGAATAGAGTTTCTAGGACTGTGCAGTGCGCAGAAGCTGTATCCGAGCTCTGAACTGGAAATCTGGTCTTTGTCATACCTGTGCAGAGAATTTGCTTAAATCACTCGGCTTCTCTAAACCTTAATTCTCCCAACTGTACAATGATATCTAGCTCCCCGGGTTACTATAAGTTTGTAATGAGCTCATGTTTGTGAAATCTAGTAGTTCAGTTCCGGGGACAAAAATATTCCTTCTTCTTTCCCTTTTTTGTAGCCTACATTAATAACTGGACATTTAGGAACATTAGGGTGGAGGTAGAGCTATAAAATTACCATTATCTAATAGTAATAGTACAACTATTTATGTAAAAAATTTTCTGCCTGTTCTTTTGTGAATTTCCTATTCACATACTTTGCCCATTTCCCTATTGTTTGTTCAGCTTTGGTTTGATTTGTAAAAGCTCCTAGCTATTATAGATATAAACCTTATGTTAGGCATGTTGTGAATGTTTTTTACTGTTTTGTCTTTTAATACTATATGTGGTGTTTTCTGCCACGTAGAAATTTAAAGTTTTGTTTTCATGTCGTGAGATCTATTGTTTCTCTTTGAATATATGAACCATTGATTATATGACATATATTGATTTTATGGATGTCAAAATGTGAAAAAACAAAGTCTTAGTTTCATTAAAATAGAATATCAATTTTTTCTCTTACAGTTCTTGTGTTTGGTGGTGGTGGTGGTGGTGGTGGTAGTGTGTGTGTGTGTGTGTGTGTGTGTGTGTGTGTGTGTGTACAAGTGTTTGCATGTACAGACAGTCCTTAAATTACAATGATTTGACTTAGGATTTTTTGACTCTAGGATGCTGTGAAAGTGATACATGCTCAGTAGAAACCATACTTTGAATTTTCAATTTTCATCTTTCCTGGGCTAGTGATATGCCGTATGATCCTTTCTTGTGATGCTGGGCATCAAGTGGCAGCAAGCCACAGCTCCCAGTCAGCCAGTCAGTCATGAGGGTAAACAACTGATATACTGACAACCATTCTGTACCCATACAGCCATTCTGTTTTTCACTTTCAGTATAGTAGTCAATAAATTTCATGAGATATTTAACACTTTATTATAATATAGGCTTTGTGTTAAATGATTTTACCCAGCTGTAGGCTAATGTAAGTGTTCTGAGCATGTTTAAGGTAGGCTAGGCTAAGCTTTGATGTTCAGTGGATGAGGCATATTAAATGCATTTTTGATTTATGATGTTTTCAACTTACGATGGGTTTATCAGGACGTGACCTCATCATTAAGTGGAGGAAGGTTCCATGTAAATTGTGCTTATTTTCAGTTCTCAGAGATAATGCAAACATGACCAGCTAAGACAATTCTAGAAAGAATGTAGTTGGACAGAGCTCAGAAACCCTAGTATGTACTTCAGATATTGCTATAGGCTTATCCATTACCTGAATGATGTGCTGCCCTGGCTGATGCTCTTGTTCAGCTGTCACTGTAACTTGATCCCTCCTTATATCTATCTGTGGTGGCAACAATGCAGAATTGGCCCTGGATTAGTATTTCTTGCCTGCACCTGCCGGACCCTAACTATGAAAGAAAGAGGGGAGGAGGAAGACAAATCCTGTAAAGCAGGCCACAAAGTAGAAGGCTAAAGTACCAGGTAAAAGCTCTCAGGGCAGAGTGCTATAACTACCTCTTCATCGCTGTAAGAAAGTCATCCTGGCCTTTTCTCCAAAAAAGAGTCAAGGTTGGTCTAAGGCCAAGAAGCAACTGTTCTCCTAAAGTAACCCAAGAATCTAAGAATATAATGGAAGATTGCTTATTTGGGAGTCAAGACACCAGGAATAGTTCAAAAAGGATTTTGCATTTATTGCCCATTAAAAAAAATCATGACACTGTAATAATTAAGAGCCACTTGCTCTGGTGCAGAGCATGGTAATCATCTGTGAATCAGTAGTTGATGACGTCACAGTGGCCCAAGACCCACAATGCAGACAGGGTGGTGAACATTCAGCAGAACATTATTGTGTCTCCATGGCAATTCATGAACTGCAACAGTTCTTTGTCATTCCTGTGTTTTGGCAGGTAACAGTGGCTTTAAAGCCATCGAATCTAAAGCCTTAAAATTGTAATTTGTTGTTCTGTAGCCGATATTAGACTTGCTGAGGTCCTCCCAATACGACAGGGGTTTACACGCAATTTATGAAAATGGAATAATTGATAGAGAATTATTTAAATTTGTCTTCTGTAATATTTCATTTAAATAAATATTGTAGTAAGGTTTTAGCTCTTGGCAAATCCTGACAATAATAATAATAGTAGTAATAATAATAATAGTAATAATAATAATAATAATGTGAAAGCAGCTGTGGAAAAGAATAGTTATTTTTAAATCTCAGTAGACAAGTGGGACCTGCTCACTCATCTATTGAGCACACCTTTGTGATTTCTCAGAAATTAAATAGCATGACCCTTTGATTGAATCCAAAGCTGGAAATTTAAATAGGTAACTTCAAAGTAATTGGCTTGAAATCCAAGGATCTATTCTGGGATACTTTAGAAATTTTTATTTCCTTTTCACCCCAGCCTTAAATATATATGTGTGTGTACACACACACACACACACACACACATATATGTCAAGGCTTCAAAGTCTGCTGTTATACTTCTCTAAACTATTTTTTTATAATTGGCACTGTTCAATCCTTTTCAGAATAAGATTTAAACTTGAGTTGGAAGAGAAGATGGTTTGGAAGAATCAAGAAGTATATAACAGTGGGATCTAAAAACCAAAACAAAAAGAGGTTGAAGGGAGAGATCTGATTTATTCCAGAGAAGCAAGAGTGGGAAGGAGGTATATTATCATAAAGGACTTCATGCACATGAAGTGTTTGATTTTAGACTTTGGGGATTAGCTGTTCTCCATCTCTGCTAAGGGCAAAATAAAAGGAAGTGGTTTTAAGACTGAAACATGAAGAGGCTAACATGAAATAAGGAAGCATTTAGAAATACTTGTTTGTTGAACTAAATACCTGAACCATCTTAAACAAGACTAAGTGTATCAATAATTCTACCCTATTAGTTTGATTAGGTTGTAGACTCTTGAGTCTTCCCTAGATAGCTTTTATTTATTTATTTTTTTAAGCTTATTTATTTTGAGAAAGAGAGAGTGAGAGAGCAGGGAAGGGCAGAGAGAGAGAGAGAGGGAGAGAGAGAGAGAGAGAGAGAGAGAGAGAGAGAGAGAGAATCTCAAGCAGGCTCCATGCCCTGCGTAGAGAGATGAGATGGACACAGGGCTTGGCTTGATCTTATGAACTGTGAGGTCATGACCTGAGCCAAAATCTAGTCAGGCACTTAACTGATTGAGCCACCTAGGTGCCCTCCTAGATAGCTTTTAAACTGACATGAGATGATTAGGTATGTCTCACAGTTTATTTCCAATCCTAAAATTTAGTGATTTATTCCAGCAGGCTCTGTAGCTAAATTATGTGCATGTTTCTCTCCCTCCTCTCCTTCCTTCCTCCCTCCCTTTTTTTATTTTGTGTAATGTTGAAGACTAGTTTACATAGGTGTCATTTAAAAGGTTTATATTTATATTGAAGTCTCCCCTTTGACTGTGGTTCATATTGTATATTCAGACAGCATAATCTGAATATTTTTTATTAAGCTGAAAAAGGCCACTTTTGTGTTCCAATTAAAGCATCCTTAATATATTATTTATTTTTAAAAGCAGTTCCTGAACACTGAAGCTATGTTATATGCAACACAGATCTTTTCTCCATCTTACTCGGAACAGTAATTCCAGAGAACTAAATCTTTTCCCCAAGTGAGACACTCCTATCGTGTTGAAAGGTGATCTGGGCTTTTAGTGTGCACTGAAGCTGATGGCTGGTGGTCACTCAGCAGTTTAAGAAATATATGTTGGTCATTCGGGGGGTGGGGGCAAAGAGGTGAAGCATCTGAATTTTGGAGGAGAAGGGTTTAGAGGTTATTAATAGCATCCAGCTGTCCAGAAGAAATGAATGAACCACACTTATAGAAGATATCACTGGCCTAAATATTTTTTCTAAAATAACTCATTATTACTTTCTTTTCAAAACTGTTTTTTTTTTTTAATCCTCTCTCTTTCCCATCCATTTGAAGCTTCAACAACAGCCATTAATTTTTGTCAAGCACCTGCCATATACCCCATGCTAGGAACTGGGGATATAGCACTGAACAAGACAAGGTAGGGCAGGTTCCTGGCCTCATGGAGTTTACATTTTACTCCATTATTTTGTGCTCACATGATAAGGAACTAGAATTAGTGTCTGAGATGTAGCTCATAGTAAACATCTCAATTATATTTTAATTTATTGTTAAAGTAATATAGGAAAAACAACGTACTACTAGTTTTATTACATTCAAAACTTATATAAAGATATTAAATGTACTGTTTAGGATTTGGGGAGAGTTACTTGTCTGGCAACAATTTGCGTTCAAAAGTTTGTGAAAGATTGAGGTAGATCCTTTGTCCTCATATTTAGGTGGTGTCTGAGATGATTTTTAAAAAGTCAAGGTGCAAAATTTCCTTCCATACAGAGAATCCCCTTGCCACGGAGTCTTTTCTTCCCACCGTATCAGTGCACTTCCTTTGCCGCCACTAAAGATGAGGCAAGGAGGGTCTGTTGTCAAGACTAAGGCAAGAGTGTTCAAGGTTCTGATGAGCATGTGGGTATTCTCCCTCATTAAAGCTATGTTCTAAATACTGTTTATGGGGGCACCTGGGTGGCGCAGTCAGTTAAGCGTCCAGCTCTTGATCTCCGCTCAGGTTATGATCTGTTTGTGAGTTCAGACCCTGCGTTGGGCTCTGCACTGATGGTGCAGAGCCTGCTTGGGATTCTGTCTCTCCTTTTCTCTGCCCCTCCCCCACTTTTTCTCTCTCTCCCTCCCTCCCTCTCTCTCTCAAAAACAAATAAATAAACTTTAAGTACTACTCATGTTCTATAGGCAATTTTATTGTCTGTAGTCTACCACATGCATTTTTTTCAGATTAATTAGATGCTTATGTGTCAACCTAGCAACCTAATTGTTGTTGGAAAATTTTGTTTTAAATTCAGAATAGCTGACCTATAGGTGGATGTTGGAATATTACCTACCCTTGCACTGGGTATACGAGGCCATCTTCTGTGAAGAAAACAAGCACATTTCTATTTGTGGGATGTCTATAGTGTTAGAATTCACTATGCTACAGTAGAATTATTATCTTAGTTAATACATTTCATTGTGAGGAATTTTCTTATTCTTATGGATTGCATCATGGATTGAGGTCTTTATTCCATGCTAAAACCTGATTATTAATTAGCCTCTATTCTTCCTCTTTGCTGCCAGAAAATGGTATGATCTTTCATTTCAAAGTTGTAGAGGACTGTTCGTTTTCTTTGTTTACCAGATATTTGCTGGGATTTTGGCTACCCAGCACCTGAACTTCTATTCTTGTTTGGGTGAATTATTTGCTGTATGGGCCTTTGGGGGGGGGGGGGCAGGGGATCAGATCTTCCCTCTTCTTGTCCCTGTTGTTAGGTCTCAGACATGTGATAGGCTAAGCCAGTCGGAATTACTCAGATCTTTGAATCTTGAAAGCGTGACTCAAAGAAGCATGGGCAGTTTATTGTTGGCAGTGGTAGTGTTGAGAGTCAGGCACCACCACTGTCCAGTCAAGGCAGTGGGGGTGAGAAAGGTATGTTAATGGGATTCTTCTGAGGCCGAGACTTCTGTTTCCCAGCCTCCCTTAGCTCTGGCTCATTTCCAGGCCAGGCATCCAGCTTTATCTTTGAGTCTTAGAATTTTCAATAACCTTCGAATTAACTCCTTTTTTTTCTTCTTTAAGTCTGCCAAAGTTGGTTTCTGTTGTTTATAACCAAGAACCTTGACTGATTTATTGTGTGAAAGCTAACTGCTGCTGAGTATATCTTCCAAAAAATGGTCCCACTAACATATATCCTATCCTAGATGCCCTTTTTACAGTGTGGTTTCACAGACCTAGAGGCGGTATGCGTTCCCACTCCTTAAACCTGGGCAGATCACTAGATTGTGGTGGAGCTGATGATGGGTGACTTCCAAGGTGAAGCCATAAAAGGCAGTACAGTTTCTTCCTGGTTCTCCCTCCCGACCCCCCTTTTTTTGGGACCTGTTCCCATGAGCCTGAGTCCAGGTACCCTGAATCTACCATGCTAGAGAGATCACGTGGAAAGACAATTACATCGAGTGAGAAGGGATGCCAGAGGAGTCCCAGCTGTTCCAGTTCCCAACTGATGAGTTTTCCCCATTTAGATAACATACAGATATGTGAGTGAGTAAGCTTTCAGATGATTTCAGCCCCCAGCCTTTGAGCTGGCCCAGCAGATGCTGATTGGAGCAGAAATAAACTATCTCCATTGAGCTGGCATTGAAGATTCATGAACAAAATAGGCATTGCTATTGTTTTAAAATACTTTTGGGGACATTGGCTTAGTCAGTTAAGCATCAGACTCTTGATTTTGGCTCAGGTCATGATCTCACGGTCCTGAGATCAAACCCTGCATCGGGGCTGTGTGCTAGACATGCAGCCTGCTTGAGATTTTCTCTCTTCCTCTCCATCTGCCCCTCTCCCCTGCTTGTGCGCTCTCTCTCTCTCTCTCTCTCTCTCTCAAAAAAAAAAAAAAAAGATACTTTGGGTTTATTATACAGCATTATATATCCAGAACTATGACTATTATACATATTTAAACCAGAACACCTAGTTGTAACTACTAGTATAGAATCATGTCTTTAGATTTTTAAAAGACAGGATTATTGATATAAAATAAACTCACTGATCTAGTTTCCCCCTTTTTGCATCTTATAGATTAAGAGAGTTTATTTGGTCTATTATAGAATTACTTAGCTGGAATAATATTAAAGAGCTTTATTGATGTTGGAATTACAAAATATCAAGGCTATCTTCAATATCGAGCTGTTAAAAATACTAGTTTTCTGGATATTTACAGCAGCTTTGCATCTGATTCCATTGTGGCCGGGATAAAATATTGCTTGGGCATCCCCTGTGTAAATAAGTCTCTAAATGTGAATTCATTCCCTCTATTAAGACTCTAGCACATCTTTCAAAAAGCAAAATGAAAATCCTAATTTTCTTCTGGGTTGGATGTCCCACTTAACAGGGAGATTTAGAGGGAGTTTTAAAAATTAGGAAAAAACAGCTCAGAGTTGTTGAGGATTTAACTACGTGTCAGGTACTATGCTAAGTGCTTGCATATCTTCTCATTCAATGATCATTTAAACAATCTTATGAAGTAGATTCTATTACTCTCCCTATTTTATAGGAAGATAAATGTGTGAGGAAACACATTTAGGGTAAATAAAACTTGTCCAGATCACATAGCTAGCAGCTGGGATTTGAACCCAAGACTCTATGTGTCTTCGGGACCATATATGCCATGCTGTACATCCAGAATGGCTGTGAATGATACTTGAACATTTAGGCCCCTGGATTACCTTTGGGGCCCCTAACATTCAGTGACAACACACACAAACCCTAGCTTTTTTGCAGATTTCACTCTCAGAGTCAGACAAAGAGATACTTTTCACACCTTCTCCCATTTGCTCTAAGCCCTAGTCTTTAAATGTTTAAAAAGGCTCCCCTTACTCTTTTAGGAAAAGCATGAGAACAGAAGCTTTACGGGGATCTTGATGGTCTCAGTGGCACCTGTTTTGACCAATTCTTTGAAGCAAATCTACTTTTTGTAGGAAGTATACAACTTGTATACGAATGATGCAAAGTAATCTATCCTTCATGATGACACTGATTGGTAAGTGTTTAAAGTAGATTTTCATCTCTAATACTTGAAATTTGAGTCACTTGTGACAGTAATGTAAGGGATTGACGGCTTCTGAGGGAAGAACTTGGAGACCATGCTGCCACATTGCCAGCCTGGGATGATGGCAAACTGCAGACCTCGAGTTGAAGGAGAACAAGGAAAATGATACTGGTGTTGGATGAGATCCTGATTACTTTAGTTTTTTGTTGTTTTTTTTTTTTAGGTTTATTTATTTATTTTTGACAGAGAGAGTAGGAGACGAGCAGAGAGAGAGAGAGAATTGCAAGCAGGCTCTGCATCAGCAGCTCAGAGCCCAACACAGGACTCAAACCCACAAACCATGAGATCATGACCTGAGCCAAAACCAAGAGTTGGACACCCAACTGACTGAGCCACCAGGCGCTCCGGTTTGTTTTTTTTAAATGTGTATATCATGCCTAGCTTCTTCAGCAGAGATGACTTGTAGGAGAAAATTTGCAAACAGGATGTTAGAAAAAATCCATCACTGTGTTTCCAACCAAAATTCAAATCTCTTCTCTGAATGTGCTCCTGTATGCTACTGCGGATACTGTACTACTCCATATGACAGCACCACTAAATTTTATATTTAGAGGAATTGATTTCGTAGTGAACAACAGAGCCCTGGAAATTCAGAACTCCCATATATCCTGCACTGGGTTACCAGAGATCTTTTTAACGCAGAGGCTCTGTGAGGGAACAACTACAATGGTTGAAGTACCTTATTGGGAGATGGGCATGTCCCATTTTCCCTAATGACACAGAGGGAGTAAAAAAAGATTTCATGTTCTTTTTGAGTCTTGCACACAACAACCTGAGCCTAGCATGTGACAAAAAGCCTTTGGTCTTTTTATATCCTTTGAGAATGACTTCTGCACCTAGGTAACCAATCATAGGCTGTGGACCACTAACTATGGAGGAAAAGGGCAGTTTTGCTAATTAGCCAAGAGAAACGGACATTGCCACATTCTAGAGCATCTAGGTTTGCAAGAATCCAGCCTAGGACAAAGGTTTGCATTTTTTAAAAGTCTGATATTTTCTCAGGTGTTTCAATGCAGAGACCTGGATTTAACTTGAATTCTCCTCTAAGGACTGTTTATTATGAGCTGTGTGTGTCACAGGTATATATCTGACTTCAAATTGAGGTTTGTAAGAAATATTCAGTTTTAAAATTCTTTCTGGATAGCTGAATTTTCAGCAGAGGACTTTGTGCATTCTCAACAGGCTGGAGAGAAATTTGGTCTTTGCCATCTTTAAAGTTCTTCCCAAGTCTTAGTTCATGGCAAGCTGGGGATGGCAGTTGTTTCTGCTGAGATGCCTCTTGCCTTAGTATTCATCTCCTCTTGAGGTCTGACAGCTCTCTTGCTTTCTGATTGTGCCTGGTTCCTAGAAACCATTTTGTTTTTTTGGAGGCTGGGCAGCTGGTTCCTTCTATCTCCTCCCCATAGGGCACCACTTATATTGGCCCAGTTGGACTGTATACAGATAATTTAGCTCATACCTGCATTGGCATATACAGATAAAATGTTTTCTTATCTTTACTAAGAATTTGGGGAGAGAGGTATAGTGAGAAGCCATGGAGGAGAAAGAAGCTCAGGGTTGGGGCCTACATTAGTCTGCTCAGGCTGCTGTAACAAAATATGATAGACTGGTGGCTTAAACAATAAACATTTATTTCTTACAGTTCTGGGAAGTCCAAGATCAAAGTATGACAGACTTGACTCCTGGTGAGAGCTCTCTTCTAGGCTTATAGATAGCTGCCTTCTTGCTTTGTTCTCACATGGCAGGGAGAGAGAGCAAGCTCATGCATGAACTCTCTGATATCTTAGGAGTGCACTAATCCCATCATGAGGACCCACCTTCATGACGTCATCCAAACCTAATTACCTTCCAAACGCTCCATCTCTAAATACCATGGGAGTTAGAGTTTCAACATAAATTTTGGGGGCTTATAAACATTCAGTCCCAAAGAAGGCCCCTTTTCAGATTGGGTTGAAGAACCTGCCAGATGTATTCATTGGAGGAGTGGAGGAACCTAAGAGAAGCCTTACTCTCAAGTGTGCAGACACTTAAGAAATACGGGGTTTAGGACAAGGGAGGTACAGGTGATCCTTGCCATCATAATGTGGAACATCTCTAAACATTCAGCTTAGCAGGATACATACTCAATGCTAACAGAACCCGTCTGAACAAATTTCATTTATTTATGCCAGATGGAAGAATTCCTCCCCAGGAACCACCACTAAGTTCCCAACATTTTTTAAACTCATAACCTGAATCATTAGCAACTGAGCAACTAGTTCCACTTTGCCCAAGGATAGAGAGGACACCCTGTGTGTGAGGGGAGGTATTTACCTTTTATGTTGTGAATGTAGCGAAGAAAGAGAAGGCAAACAAAACAGCAGTTTCATATTAAAAGAGGTTGGAAGGCTAGATCTTGCCAGAGGGGTAACTAATGAACGTTCCCCTGTATGTGACTCCTACTGTGTGCTTCTGAGAAAGAAATGCTACCTCTTCTTCTCCGCTCTATTCCAGGTTGCCAAGCCTTTGAGGGAAATATTTTATATAACTTTTAATTTTTTTTTCAGTTGGATTATCCAAATTCTGATGCTGAGCAGTTCTATCTTAAGAATGAGTGAGTCCTGGGGCGCCTGGGTGGCGCAGTCGGTTAAGCGTCCGACTTCAGCCAGGTCACGATCTCGCGGTCCGTGAGTTCGAGCCCCGCGTCAGGCTCTGGGCTGATGGCTCGGAGCCTGGAGCCTGTTTCCGATTCTGTGTCTCCCTCTCTCTCTGCCCCTCCCCCGTTCATGCTCTGTCTCTCTCTGTCCCAAAAATAAATAAAAAACGTTGAAAAAAAATTAAAAAAAAAAAAAAAAGAATGAGTGAGTCCTCTCTAGACTGTAAATTGGAGAACTCAGGCCTTTTATTCCTAGATTTTAATTAAGGAAAATAGATATCTCAGGTGGACTAGAATATCCTGTTCAAAAAAGAACTCTTTCCAAGGTTCTCCTCCCCGGTTCCTGTCCTTAGGAATGCTCATTATATTACCTTTGCTTATTAGCTCTAGGAAAGGTGCTGGTGGGTAAGAGAAGGCTAAGGGGACAAGAGAGAATTTTTGCCCCAAGGATTTTATAAATTAGTTGGAGAATATATACATATGAAAATGTTTAGTAACAATTCCAGTAGCATATGATTAAAAGCCAGAATGAATTGGCCGATCGTAAGTTGCTGTAGGACATGGTTAATCAAGTCAGAATCCTATCCAATGCTTGTTGAAACAAATTCATATGCCCTATCCCTAGAGTTTCTGATGCTGTAGGTCTAGAGTGGGGTCCAGTAATTTGGATTTTTAATTTCCCAGCTGGTGCTGATGCCACTGATCTGGAGACAACCATTTGCTAACTGCTGCTCTAGGAGATCAGGGAACAGATAGATGATGGCAAACGTATGATTGACAGGTATTGAGATGGTGCTTCTTGCTGTCACTCACTTGATGCAGTTACCCACGCTTCGCTTTTCTGGCCCCATTTTAGGAGGACAGCTTGTAGTACTCTTTAAAATATCCACTTTTGATGGATATAAGCAGACAGCATACTCTTTCCTATAATTAGGTAATTCTTTACAAGGAGAGGAAATTTCTGTCATCTTCCTGGCAACAATAGGAAGAAAACAATATTCTTGTTTTTGCTTTGACCATTATTATTTTCTTTCACCATTCTCCTACCTTCCACATTCACCCATGCATTCCCTAATGTACATTAAGTTTTGTTTTTTTTTTTCAGCAGCCAAATGAAAATAGGAAACATGTGTCTTTGGATTCACAATCAGTTAAGTTAAAATTGGGTAAATGGAGAGGAGTAAAATTTAGAAAGAATGTAGGGTGAAGAGTTCAGAAAACAAGCTTCCTTGGAAGGAGTTATTTGGTGCTTGGGGAAGAACACTCGCTGATTGAGTATATACATTTCTGGAAAAGAAATGCAATAACATTTTCACATCCTCTAGATGGGGGTTTGTCATAATGTTTTACTGCAGTAAAGTGGAAGATTTCATTGCTATTAAGTTAGTAGCAATCCAAATGATTCTACTCTCAAATATGTGTTCCTATTACTTCGTATTACTGAGGAAATAGCATTATGCAGTTTTGTTTTTTTTTTTAAAGCAAGGAATCCTTACTTTAAATGCATTTGAATCCTTACTTTATTGCATTTGAAGTTGCTACCAAATACCAGTACAAGCAGAATAAAAAGTTGTACTGAAGTATCTCTAGTCCTCTGGGGGAAACCAGCTCCTAACATGTCAAGAACTTAAGGTTGATCTAATCAGGTTGATTTGGGGCATTTTGAGCAAGAACAAGTTACCACAAGTCCTTCTCCCCTCCAACCCAGATTTTGCAGCTTTATCCCTTTTCTCCATTTTCTTCCATTGATTACATTCAACTCCCCAAATACAGTGGTATTAGGATTTGGGGATATAGTGAAACTCAGTGTGTATTTCATAGGATAGTAGTTCTTTGTTTTACTTTATGGTAATTTTTTAAATGCTTGGTTGCATGTGATTCCTAATATAGAGAGCAGCTTGTTATTTTTTCTTACTTTTTCAGCAGCATTTTAAAAATACCACTTTGTAAGGTAATGTTCTTTTATTTTGAAGCATACCAATGCATACATATAATTAGGCACTAAGGAGGACTGTATTTTTTTTTTTTTTTTTGCAAAGATTTTAACTATAGGTTTACACAACAATCCTTTGGATGTGAATTGAAGATGCATGTTAACATGGTGTCTGATACTTTTGCTGTATTTTTACTTCTACGAAGATTGAGGACCTGGTTCCAAGAGAGGGCACCATTTCTCTTAAATGTTTTCTTCCAATTTTTTTTTCATGCTGAGAAAACACTAAATTATGCTGTCAATTTCTGGAAACTGAGTTAACAATTTTTTCTTAATTTGGCAATAGCGTAGAAACAGAAGGTTAGGAGAGAGAATAGTGTGAAGAAGTTTGTTGAGCCTGATTTGTACATAATTTTGTTTTTGATCAGTGTCTCCTCAGAATAAATTCAAGACACTCTTCCCCTTCTTTTTCAAGATGAAAGAATCCTCCAACTTAATTAGAAAATAAAATTTCTAATTTTCATTCTCTTAACACCAAAGTTTTAATGATTTCCGAATCTGCTTCCATTTTCAACTATTCTCTCATGTATTTCTTTTATTTATTTATTTAAATGTTTATTCATTTTTGAGAGAGAGAGAGAGAGAGAGCATGAGAGGGGGAAGGGCAGAGAGAGGGGGACAGAGGATCCAAAGTGGGCTCTGCACTGACAGCAGCAAGCCTGAGGCGGTGCTCGAACTCATGAATTGTGAGATCATGACTTGAGCTGAAGTCAGATGCTCATCTGACCATGCCACCCAGCTGCCCCTCAAGTATGTTTTTAAAATTTTTATACTTATTCTTCCTTTTCACAATTCTTATTAGGGTTTTCATGCCATGGCACATATCCAGTGACCTCACTCTCTTGCAGTTTGCATCTTATCTCCCAAGATCTTTCTTGAAACAGTTAAGTAATTAATATATATTTGATATCATTAATCTTTGAATAGAGGGAAGGAGAAAGATCATCTCTCTCTTTACATGGTTGACTAGCACTTAAAAACTTGATCTTAATCTTAATTCTCCAAGATACATGAATAATGCTTTTACTATGAGTTGATACAATCTATTTCCTCTATAATTACTTATTAGAGTAGACATTATCTTAAAGGCCAGGAAGTGTCTGGTTTCTGGATTCTCTAGAACCTTTCCCAGGCTACCACATCTGGCACAGAATTAGCACTTTAGTTGAAGTTTGAATAAATGAATGAAATGAACAAAGGAACATGTAAAGCTTTGAGGAAAAGTAGCATATTTTAGTCATGGGTTCAAGATGGTTAATAAATTATAATATAAAAAAGAGCAGAATTTGGAGTACCTGCCTGGTTCAGTCAGTAGAGCATGCGACCTTGATCTCAGGGTCATGAATTCAAGCCCCACATTGGGAGTAGAGTTTACTGTAAAAAAAAAAAACAAAAACAAAAACAAAAAAACCACAACAACTTTTGGCTTACTTTGTGATTTAAAAATATTTTTTATTAGACTTTTTAAAAAGTTTACTTGTTTATTTTAAGAGAGAGAGAGTGCATGCAAGTAAGGGAGGAGCAAAGAGAGAGAGAGGGAGAAAGAGAATCCCAAGCAGGATCCATACTGTCAGCATAGAGCTGGACACAGGGTTTAATGTCGTCACTCATGAACCAAGAGATCATGACCTGAGCTGAAGTTCAGTCAGACATTTAACCGACTGAACCACCCAGGTATCCCTAGACTTTGTTTTTGAGAGCAGTTTTAAATTCACAGCAAACTTGAGTGGAAAGTACAGAGATTTCCTGTATACCCCCTATCCCACACATGGATGACCTCCTTAGAGTGGGAGAGAGCCAAAGCATAAGAGACTGTTAAAAACTGAGAACAAACTGAGGGTTGATGGGGGGTGGGAGGGAGGGGAGGGTGGGTGATGGGTATTGAGGAGGGCACCTTTTGGGATGAGCACTGGGTGTTGTATGGAAACCAATTTGACAATAAATTTCATATATTAAAAAAAAAAAATTATCAACATCCTGCACCAGAGTGGTACATTTCTTACAGTTGATGAACCTGTGTTGATGCATCATTATCACCCAAAGCCCGCATTTTACATTAGAGTTCACTTGGTGTGGTACATTTGATCATTTGAACAACTATATAATGACATGCATCCACCATTATAATTTCATACAGAATAGTCTCACTGCCCTAAAAATCCTCTGTGGTCTGCCTATTCGTCCCTCCCCCTAACGTAACCCCTGGCAATTGCTAATCTTTTTATTGTCTTCATAGTTTTACCTTTTCCAGAATGTCATATGGTTGGAATCGTATAACGTGTAATCTTTTCAGATTAGCTTCTGAACATAGTTATATACATTGAAGTTTTTTCCATGTCTTAGTTCATTTCTTGTTAGCACTGAATAATATTCTGTTGTCTGGATGTACCACGGTTTATTTCTTCATTCACTTACTGAAGGACATCTTGTTTTTTCCAAGTTTGGATTTATAAATAAGCTGCTATAAGCATTTGTATGCAGATTTTTGTGTGGACATAGTTTTCAACTTCTTTGGGTATAATACCAAGGAGTGTGATTGTTGGATTGTGTGGTAAGAATATGTTGAGTTTGGTAAGAAGCTGTCAAATTGTCTTTCAAAGTGGCTGTACCATTTTGCATTCCTCCCAGCAATGAGTGAGAGTTCCTGCTTGCTGCTGGCCAGCATTTATTTGGTGGTGTCAGCGTTCCAGATTATGACCATTTTAATAGGTATGTAGTGGTATCTCGTTGTTTTCATTGGCATTTCCCTGATGACATATGATATGATTAGAGCATGTTTTTATATTCTTACTTGCCATCTGTATATCTTCTTTAGTGAGGTGTCTTTTAGAGCTTTAGCCCATTTTCAATTGAGTTGTTTGTTTTCTGTTTATTTACTTGTCTATTTTACTATTGAGCTGTGAGAGTTTGTGTGTGTGTGCATGTGTGTGTGTGTATTTTAAATGACAGTTTCCTTTATCAGATATATCTTTGCTAATATTTTCTTCCAGTCTGTGGCTTGTGTTTTCATTTCCTTGAACTTACTTATTTTAATTTGATTGATTTTTGAATATGGGGTATAGTTGCAATGTAGAAAATTTTAAAAGTGTTGTGTTTGTTTCCTAAGGTTGCCATAACACAGTACCACTGTAGGTGGTTTTAAACAACAGGAACTCATTCTCTTTAAGTCCTGGACGCTACAAGTCTGCGAACAAGGTTGTTGGTAGGGGCATGGTCTCTCTGAAGGCTCTAGGAAAGAATCCTTCCTTGCCTCTTCTAGCTTCTGTTGGTTAGGAGAAATTCTGGTTTGCAACTCTATTTCTCTGTCTGCTTCTGTCATCATTGGGGTTCTCCGTGTGCCCCTCTATGTCTGCATCCAATTTTCTCTCTTCTTTTAAGGACATTAGTTATTGGAATATGGCCCACCCTAATCTACCATGACCTCTTTTCTACTTGGTTATATTTGCAAAGACCCAATTTCCAAATAAAGTCACATTTTATAAGTATGGGGAGAGAGGTGTTGCGACTTGAATAGATTTCTTCTTGGGGACACAGTTCTACCTACTACAGATATAAAAGTGTGTAAATGAAAAATTTCTCACCTCTATCCCCAAGTCACCTAGTGGCACTCCTGAGAGGCACATATTATTTGAGTTTATTTTAAATAACTGCAACTAGTCTAAAAATGACTTAATGGAGGAAAGTCTCATTTTCTCCTAGAAGAATCAGTCTTATTCTCATCTTTTTCATTCATCAAAACTTCGTGATTTTTAGTCATCACATTTATCCCATGTCCTTGGCTGAGTTCAGGGATGGGGGAAAAAAAGGTGAAATGTTCAAGTAGAAACTAAATATAGTGAACCTATATTAATCATTGAGTGAAACATATTCTGTATCCATCCATGTGACTCCCTCATTAAATGTCAGACATTGTGTGGGTAGCACTTAATCACTCACTTGCTGGCACAAAGTAGACTGTTGCTAGTTTTAAATCCTAGTAACATCAAATCCTATAGTATTTGGTTATGATAGTTCTTATTTAGATACATGTTATTAAGTGTTTTGAAATGAATTTTTTGTTATGTATATATTATATTGTGAAAATGATGTTATTAAAATAAAACTCTTTGAGGCACTGCTCTATTGAGTTAGATGAAACCTATGGAGGATAGTTCTGTTCTTTGATACTTAAAATAAGTGCCAATATCTTATGCCTCTAAAAATATGAAATATATATACAAAAACATATATAATGCTGCATGGTAGCATATTAAATGGTGTGCAAAGTCGTGCAGTAAGTAACCAATATTTTTAACTTTGTTTAGCATACAGTTTCCCATAAAGCTCTTTCTAAAACATGATTTACATCTCTCATTACTATTGTTTCCAAGAATATATTTGGAGGAATGAAGGTCTACAAGCAGAAGGTAGAATTAACACATGGAGTCAGAAGCCAAGCAATGAGGCAGGGCAGATAGGTAGAACTTTTATGTGTCCTGTCTCCAATAGATTGTGACTTATGGTCTTTTTGTTGCCATGGGAACCATTGACTTGCTGTCTGAGAGTTGGAGGGAATGGAGGATAATGGCAAAACCCTGGGTTTGGGGGTTGGACAGATCTGGTGTAAATCTCACTACTGCCACTTACTAGTTAAGTGACCTTTGGCAAGTTGCTACATTTTTCTAGGCCTAAATTTCTTCATGTATATGGGGAGAAAAACACAGTTCCTATCCCTAATGGATTTACCATCTAATTGGAGGGTGAGGTTAGAAGACCTGTGGTTATATAATAAGAATTTGATTCTTGCTTTAAGAGATACTCACAGTGGTTGGGGGGTTTAAAAGCAGGTAGAAGTCAGCCAGTTGGAAAACCAGAAAAGGCTTCATGGGGGAACTGGTGTTTAGGTAGGTAGATGTACCTGGTTTAGTAAGACTAACATTTGGAGACCTAGTAGGGGGAGCATTCCAGGCAGAGCAAAAACAAAAGCAATGGTGTGGAGATGGGAAAGGAAAGGCATTTGAGATATAACAAGTGGTCTTATTTCTTTAGAGACAGTTGAGATTAAACAGACATTATAACTTTGTGCCCTCTGTGCTGTCAGGGACCCAGTGGTACAAATGGTTTTAGTAGTGCTAATGGTGGCTTTTGAGCAGACTAATGCATTTAATAACTACTATGACACCATTACCAAGTAAATAACCTTGTACTTGAATAAGATTTAGCTTTTACTAGATGTTCTTAAAAATCTGGTCACTGTACTAAAGTGCCAGTATACACATCTTCTGACACAGAGCCCCCATACAATGGAATAGGGACATTTTCATAAATATTTCAGGATTTCTAAATTATTTTCCCAAGTTAGTGTTGAGGGAAAGCTTCATAGATGAATAAGATTTTAATATCATTGAATAAGGTTTAACAGGTTTCTTTATTCCTAAACTTCTCAGTTTATTGTGCTAATGTGCAGCGTGAGCCCCATGAAGGGAGATTTAGTGTGTGTCACTTCCCGAGCTTATTGGACCTCCGAATCCTTTGTTCCTTGACTTAATATTAATATCTCCCCAAAGATGTTGTCTTTCAGTCATCAGGGTCAGTATTCTTACACCTGTCGAGCTTTTTCAAAAGGCAGACATACTTATCCTTTTCCTTACTCATGCCCTTTTTCAGTGTAACAGATTTGCAGTGGGGCAGGACTGGGACAGGTGCTCAGAAGGTTAGGAACAATGTGGGCTCCTTGATGATTCTGATATCTCACGTCCATTCTTCCAACCTCCTACTTCCTGTCTCCACCCCATCTTTGACTTGACCTAAGGTATAAATTATTCTCTCAGTGGCGTGAACAGTTAAGGCTCAAGCCCTAATTGCTAAACTTTTGCAAGAGAAACCTTATTAAAAAGTCATGAAGAAAAGTATAAATATGAACATGAACATGTAAGCAAAGGCTAAATAGGTTATATAGATCACCTCTAGAATAGCAGCAGATAATGTACCAGGACTATTATCATGCAAAGGGAGTACATTTTAGAATTTACAAGTTTATTTCTAAGCCTAATTTACTTTTATATGAATATTTTAAACCCACATTAATGTATCTTCAAACAATACAATATATAGGAAACTTTCTGCTAAAGATTGAGGTTTGATATTTTGAAAATTCAATAAAACAAACACATAATTTGGCTCAGAAGTATCAAGGATGTGCTGTGCAACTGATACTACTTCTCTTTGTACATTTCTTTCTTTTTTTTTTTTTAAGTTTATTATTTATTTTGAGAGAGAGAGAGAGAGACAGAGAAGGGCAGAGAGAGAGAGGGAAAGAGGATCCCAAGCTGGCTCTGCGCTGGCTGCACTGAGCCTGATGTGGGGCTCCAGCTCACGAACTGCGAGATCATGACCTGAGCCAGAGCCAAGAGTCAGATGCTTAACCTACTGAGCCACCCAGGCACTGCAGCACATTTCTTTTGATTCTTAGATTCTTAGCACTTTTGTAAGAGGTCAGAAAAAAGTTAAAATTCAGATTTTTGCTATATGTTATCATTTGTGGAAATTGGAGGGAGTTTATAATTGCTTATTAGATTCCTGTAATTCATTGATAGTAGGGATCAATCATTTCAGTAAAAATCATTATTCTTTTGGCTGTATAACTGTTTATTTTTTTAATCTATGTGTTTAGTTTTTTGACAAAGATCTGCATGATAATTTTTTCTTAATAGTTCTCAGGTAGAAGTGTGTGTGTGTGTGTGTGTGTGTGTATGTATGTACAAAATTGTATACATAATGTAGTATCATGTAGTAAACCCATAAAGACTGTCCTCAGTGATTCTCGGAAGCAAGATGTCTTTACTTCTTGATCAAGTACCTCAGAATATACTGAACTTGCTTTCCTTACATCATCAAAATGCATATGCTTCCTATTGGAAATGATAATATCTCTCCTTTTTATGATGGATAAGAATTTTCTGTATATAGAATGCAGGGAACCAATATAGGAAAGTGCCTAAAGGAATGTGTATAAGTTGCCAAAATTTATACCTCCTGAGATGTTTCTAAGAGCATCATAAATAGCATATAGTGAATGCCTTCCCTCCAGCTGAGCTTTTGAAATAGCTCACTCAGCACTTTTGTTAAATAATATCCCTGGGACATGAACCGAATAGCATTTCCTGTTCAGTCTCATCTGTCATTTTCCTGATTCCACAAACCAGTCTCCAGATGTCAAAATATAAAGGTGAAAGTGAGTGAAATTGTTTTTATTTACAGAGCTCCCTAAATCAAACCAGGATTATCTCCTGGCACCATGACCCTATGAAATTCTAAACCATCTTTAACCTTCATTGTAGTTTAAAACAATATACTATACTTGGAGACCATTTTAGCTGAGTTGTATAATCTGCTGTTATAAATTCTGCCAGAGTAAAATTATCATGAGCCTGGGATAATCGTTGTAAAACGTGCTTGTAGGACCTTTATAAATACTACACTGAAACTCTATTGCTACTTAATATCTCCAGCATTGCAAGAAAGAGATAGACTATTGGTTTCTGTTTCTCTTGCAAGTACTTATGAGTGTGGCTTCAAGGTGTGAAGGAAACATGAAGCGAAAATGCACTGTGAAACACCAAAGTGCTGTGTGAGTACGGGTATTACAGTGGTTTCATGAAACTTGACTTATCTGTTTTGTGTGCATTTTAGGTTTTCAGATGTGCAAGTTTTATTAAATTCCATTAGAGGAAAATGGCTCATGTAGTCTTTTCAATTGCCTCTCATATGTCCAAAAGTTTGGGTATTAATAGACTCAATTCTAGAAAAGAAGAACTCATAAATAATACCTAGTTGAGTTGTTTCATTTTTCAGATTAGAAACTAAGGTCTAGAGAGATGAGGTACCTTGACCAAGCCAGTTAGTAGCAGCTCTGAGTTAGAAGCTGTCTGGCTCTCTAGTCAGATCCCCAGTTTATTATTCATACCTCAGTAGATATGGAATCTTGTTTACCAACAACATCAACAACCACAAAGCTTGTTGGCCTTGCCCATATTTTTAGCATACTTTGGTTTTTTTTTTGCATAAAAAACATACTCAATAATAAACTTGCTTTCAGCAGATTTGATTTCCCTATAATCAGGCATCATGATCAATTTAGAAATGTGGATCTAACGATATTGAAATTCTAGATTTTATATGATATTTTAATTCACTTCATAGGAACTTGTTAACTTATTGTTATCTGTTTTTATTTTTGCTAAAATACAGGTCTTCCACTTTTTTTTTCCTGGGCCTTTTATCACACAGTGTCTTGGGGGAAGAAAAGGAAGTTATCATAGTTTGTATTTGATGTTACGTTCACATTATTGCCTAAAACAGGGGTTAGATGTCACTTGGGAGTTTACAGTGGTATAGCCTGACTCTGAATTTCATCCTCACATTGGTGAGCTAGTGTGAAAAGCTCTTAACTTTGGAAGACCTGGCTGAGTTCCTGCAAGCGCTCCTTTTCACCCACTGTTTTCATTTGGGTCATCACTATCCCCTCTGAACCTGTTTTGTGATGGATACAATGGGAATAATACTTGTCCATCTGTGTTTTAGAATGTGATGCTCATACCATTTCTGAGAAATTTATAAAAGAGTGCTTTATTTTGTTTGGAAGCCCTTGATCCTTTGGGTATTTTCTCTCAATAGGGACATCAAGGAGGCACCTCAAACCCCTAATATCTGTTCCTGAAGAAGAAGAAGGAGGGGAAGGGAAAGGAGAAAATGTTTTATAAATTGAAAAATGCAGTCTAAAGACAGTATAAAGTTCTCTAATATTGTTAGCAGGAAACAACTCCCCCTCTTTCAAAAGGTTTTTAATT
The DNA here is from genome assembly GCF_046562875.1 of Panthera onca. NCBI lineage: Eukaryota > Metazoa > Chordata > Mammalia > Carnivora > Felidae > Panthera > Panthera onca. The sequence continues at coordinate 104,216,844 of NC_138347.1, read as the reverse complement.
GATACCTTAGGACGAGGAAATTGCTCTACTCTTCTATTTGCTGTCCTGTCCTATTTTGCAAAATCTTACTCTTCCCAAAAGTCCCCTCTCAAATGCTGCTGCTTCTTTAAGCTTCTCTGATTCCCCTCTCACATTAGGTTGGGTATCATAGTGGTTTTTTTGTGCTTATTCTATAACTAGAATGAAAGCTTCTTCAGAGGTTGTCGTGATGAAACTTTTAGGAGAAGGCCTTGCACATTGTAGTTGCTCAGTAATATTTGTTAAGTTGATATTGGGGTCAATGCATTTTTTTTTTTAGTATTGTTTCTCAATTCCTTCCTTATAATTTTACTTTGAGTTATTTACCTAGCGTTGAAACAATAGTGTGGGGAAAAAAGTCTTTAACTTCGAATGTCTTTCAGTACATATATTTTTTATTAATTGGAATCAGAGCAGTTGAAAAAAAAGTGGTATTTTAAAAGTTGTAGCTTATTTTATAAATCAGCTCAGCTGCACATCTTGACTTTTAAATCTTATTTTCCATTCATATTTTTTCTAGTGATCATATTTAAATATTCAAAGTTAAGAACTGAGTTTTGGGCAAATGATTCCTCAAAAAATTATATTTATTTATTTTTATATTTTTTAATGTGTATTTTTTTTGAGAGAGAGAGAGAGACAGAGTACGAGCAGGAAAGGGACAGAGAGACAGAGAGGGATACACAGAAGCGGAAGCAGAATTCAGGCTCTGAGCTGTCAGCATAGAGCCCAATGTGGGGCTTGAACCCATGAACCATGAGATCACGGCCTGAGCCGAAGTCAGATGCTTTTCCAACTGAGCCACCCAGGTGCCCCCAAAATTATATTTATTAAAAAAATTTTTTTTAAATGTTTTAATTTATTTTTGAGACAGAGACAGAGCCTGAGCAGGGGAGGGCCAGAGAGAGAGGGAGACACAGAATCCAAAGCAGGCTCCAGGCTCTGAGCTGTCAGCACAGAGCCTGACATGGGGCTTGAACTCATGGACTGTGAGATCATGACCTGAGATGAAGTTGGACACTCAACCAACTGAACCACCCAGGCACCCCAAAATTATATTTATTTTTTAAAAGGAAGTTTATTTCAATTTACTCATGGCAAATCAATTTTTAGAAGAAAAGTGTGTTGTCTTAAAGATTGATGACATATTCAAGCTGGTGACCAGAGCATTCCTACCTTCTTTCAAAACTAGGTGTAGGTGTCATGTGAACAATGATGCATCACATTTTATTTTCTACTACTAAAGTGTTCTGACGTGATAAAAATCATCATTTACAATATTATGATCAAAAAGAAAAGGTATTTATTGGCTGAGAGGCTTGTGTTTCTAAATCTTTGGAATTATGATGGAAATTTTGACAGAATCATAAACCAAGTTGACATTAATGGGAATTGCTTCCATTATGATCTTGTCTAGCCTTATTAGAAGGTCATTTGGAAACTTTAGATAATCAGATGGTTCTATGACCAAGTAGAAATAGTGCTTTATCTTTTGTGTTTTAACCTTTGGGTGCTCCCACCAAGTGTAGTTTTAGTGTGTATCCTTCCTTTGACTGTTAACACCTCTTACAATGATTACTAGTCTAGTCACTGTGACTAGCTGACATTTCTGTTATTACTGACTTTCATAAAGATTCATTATCAATTGATGACAATGCTCCTGAAGTCTCTAGCTAGGTAGTCACTTTTTGCTTTTCGTAGCCTTCTACCGTCACCCCTGCATGAATCTCTATAGTGCTGGTGGTCCTTACCTCTAATCCTAACGTGAAGGAATGTGGAATGGGGCAAAGAGAACAGAAAGCTCAATGCTAGCATTGGCTCTGACCACTAATGAGCTTTAAAGCTTTGAGCAAATGATTTCTGATCAGTAATATGTAGGTTGCATTAGGTAATTTTAAAGATGCCTCTGGCTCTGAGATTCTGTAATTCATCAAAATTCATCTGCCAGAATGGCACTGTAATAATTAGGTAGACTGACAGCTGGATGCAGGGAAATGACAGAGCCAGAAGCTTCAGTCTACACTATCCCTGGTGAACATTCATGTTTGCATATTTTAATAACAGTATTCTCAGCATCCCACCTCTACCCAATCACTTACTTAGCAAGAAGCTTTGTCCCTCTTAACATTTTACAACTATGTAATTTAATGAAATTCATTAGTACCAACAAAAGGAGTAACAGTGATATTTTAATATGCCTTTATTATCATTCCTTGTATTTGAGAAACCAATTGAAAGACTTTTAGCTTTGACTTCTAAGGAAGAAAAAAATCGCCTGTCTTTATTTAATGGAGGAAAAAAGATCTCCAATAAAGAATAATGCCCCAGAATTGTCATTCACTTCACACTTGCTCCTCTTTAGGCATGCAGAACCTCATGTGTTCTTAAGCATAAAATGGAAGGTGACACATTAAATGAAGGGTCTTTCTGAAAAATAAAGTAGGCAAAATCACTTTACTCTCAAGAATAGTTGTCAAGTGAAAACCAAAAATAATAGCTTATTCATAGTCAATATTTGGAAGTGTTTCTTAAGTCCAGAAAGGTCAGAGGGAAATCCAGTAAATGTCAACACTGTTTGTCAGGTGGGGAGATTCACAGCATCTCCTGAGAAATTTAATTTATATTAATGAGGAGTGAAACCTGCCTAGGGCTGTCTCAGAGATTGCTCTGGTGTCAATTTTAATGATCTATCTTCATGAAAAGGATTTTTACCAAATTATTCAGCAAGACAACCTCATATGAGATTACTTTTTAATTGTGAGGCCTCAGTTACTCTGACCCCTGCTGAACCACAGTCACACATGGGGCTTCTTGCCTCACTAAATTGATAACTTGCTGTCACTTCTGACCCTTTTTGGGTTCTTAGGGGACCATGCCAATCCAAGTGAGATTCTGACAGTAAAGTTCTACTTCAATTCAGCAGACATTCATGAAGACCTCTAACTGAGGCAATGTGGCAGTGACAGCAAGGGCTACTGTTTATAAACACTTATTGTGTTCCAGGTGCCCTACTAAGCGTTTTATATGGCCAATTTCTAATCTGTAACTTCACAGAATTACAGAGGAGGAGATAAGGATTCAGAGATGTTAAGTTTGCTTGCCCAGGATCATACTGTTAAGTGATTGGCAGAACCAGGATTTGAGAAGTCTGTTTGGCTTTCAAATTCCATGGTTTTTCACTCCTCCCCTATTTCTTGGGTTTTTCCTTTACTCATGGAATGTTTCAAAGTTCATAACAGCTTCCATTTATCTAGCAAAGGTATGTTTCAGACATTGTGCTTGGTGTTTTATTATGTAAACCTCTGGAAGAGATGACACTGGCCCCACTTATAAGTGAAGAAGGAGGGCTGGAGGGTTAAGCAGCTTGCCCCAGTTCAGACAACTCCCAAATAATGAGGCTAGGATTCTAACCTCTTCCCAAACTACATTCTTACTGTTAGAGAGCTGTGACTCTAACAGTGCTGTGTCCTGGGTTGGTAGAAAGGTGACAAAGCCAGTTCTCTATCCTCTAGTAAGTAGCAAGAAGTCCACTGGGTTCAGATGGACACAAACTCAAGTGTCTATAAAACCAAGCAGAATGATGTAGATGTGAAATGAAGTGATTTTTAAAAGGTGCTGGGGAAGCACAGAGGCAAGAAAGTTAATGCCAGATAAAAGGTACAGAATGGTTTTGCGAATATGGAGGCATTTAATGAATCGGATTGCAGAATACAGAGAATGCAAGGAAACACACTTCAGGCCAAGGAACTAGTTTCCCCTAGAGTACAACTTTGGCCGTATTTCCTACATTTGAATGCATAGTGTTTTTGTTATTAATTTCAAATAGTTTGTAACTTAGTTTTAATTTTCTCACTGGTTCATGACTCAATTTCTATTGTCAGAGTCTATAACTGGTTAGATTTTTTTGTTTATTAAGTTGTTTTATTTGTATTGTTTTGGGTCAGAGAAAATTACTGAACTCTTCTTGGTTTAGGAATTTGTGTGCTCTATTAAATGATCAACTTTTATAAATGTTCCATGGATATTTGAAATGAATATGCAAATATAGATACATTTTCTAAAGAGTCAAAGGATTGGATTGAATTATTCTAATTGGATTGGATTATTCTAATCCTCACATATTTTTTCTTTGAGGAAATAAATCCTGAGATGAGAGTTTCTCACTGGTATCTTGGATTGAATAAATTCTATATTTCTTAGTTTTTAATTCATGTAATTAGATGCTATGTGTTTTGGTGTATAAAAATGTGGGATTATTATGTCTTCTTAGATTATACTTGCTAATCAGTATAAAATACCTATCTTAGGGCATCTGGATGGCCCAGTCAGTGAAGCATCTGACTTTGGCTCAGGTCATGATCTCACGGTTCGTGAGTTCAAACCCCATGTCAGGCTCTGTGCTGACAGCTCGGAGCCTGGAGCCTGCTTCAGATTTTGTGTCTCTGTCTCTCTCTGCCCCTCTCCTGCTTGTACTCTGTCTCTCTCTCTCTGTCAAAAATAAATAAACATAAAAATATTTTTAAAGTATCTATCTTGTTTCATTTAACTTTTGTGAACTAAATTTATTGTAAAACAGGAGCCTGGGAGATTCAGGCTTCTGGTTATGGAATGAGTAAATCACGGGAATAAAAGATGCAGCAAAGGAATACAGTCAGTGATCATTGTAATAGTGATGTAAGGGGGCAGGTGGTAGCTATACTTGTGGTAAACACAGCATAATGCATAACTTGTCAAATCACTATGACAAGTATGCCTGAAACTAATGTACCATTGTGTGTCAACTATACTCAAATTAAAAAACAAAAGATTAAAAATTTACTGTCAAACAAATGTGGTCATAGCTAATCTGTTTATATACGAGATGCATTGTACTCACCACCCTTTTGTGTCATATTATTTTAGGATGATTTTTTATATTCACAGTTTTTTACTCTTTTAAAAAATGTAGCCTATTAATATATATTTTGATTGCTCATATGGTCCTATGCCTGTCATTTAATTTTGTATGTTCTGATACTTTTGGGGGGTGTTTTATTTTAGCTTTCTTTTCTTTCTTTTGCTTCACTGATTTCTTTTAAAAATTCTTGAAAATTATTATTCATTTTCTTTTCTACTAGTGATGGTTCTTTAATCAATACACATATACTTAATCAATATAAAAAATAAAAATATCTATAACCTCTAAACAAATAAGAAGACATATTTAGCATGCTTTAATTTATCCTTTCTTACATTTACCTCTTCCTTAATACTTCAAATATTTTATAGACATAACCTGAAAATTTATTTTCACATCACCATCCATGTAGGTATATTTTATCTATATGTTTTGTCTTAAAAAAAAACATTTTCAGGGGTGCTTGGGTGACTCAGTTGGTTAAGCATCTGACTTTGGCTCAGGTCATGGTCTCATGGTTCATGGGTTTGAGCCCTGCATCAGGCTCTGTGCTGACAGCTCAGAGCCTGGAGCCTGCTTCGGATTCTGTGTCTCCCTCTCTCTCTGTTCCACCCCCACTCACACTCTGTCTCTCAAAAATAATAAATAAACATTAAAAAAACCCCAACCCCCCCCCCCCTCACATTTTCTTGATAATTACGTGAACATTTACAGCCACAGTGAAGTAATTTAACTTTGTTTTACTGGGTTCATTGCTCCCATTTTGTGCCTGCTATCTCACCATTTCTTGAGTTTTTTATTGGATTACCATTTGTCACTTGGCTGGCGTAAGTTTTCTCCCTCAAGTAGTTGTTACAGAAAGGGTAAATGAGTGGACAATATTATTGGTACCATCAGTGACTTTCATAGCATTGTACCTACTAATCAGTTCTTTGCCCTCATCTTATCTAAGCTTTCTATAGCAACTGACAATCACTTTCTCTTGTCTTCATTTGGTTTCTAAGATGCCACTTTTTAAAAATTCTTTTGTCTTAACTATAGAGAACAATCAGATGGTTACCAGAGGGGAGATGGGTGGGGTGGGGTGGGGGATGGGTGAAATAGGTGAAGGGGGTTAAGAGTACACTTATCTTGATAAGCACTGAGTAATATATGGAACTGTTGAATCACTATATTGTACACCTGAAACTAATATAACATTGTTATGTTAACTACACTGGAATTAAAAAAAAAATTAATTCTCCTTTTAGCTCATTGGACACTATTTCTTGGCTGGTTCTTCTTTATCTCCCTCGTCTCTTTATGTTGAAATGTCTTAGCGCTTGTTTTTCAACTCCATTTTCTTCTGTTTTCTTTCATTCCCTAGGCGATCTCATTCAGGTCTATGGCTTTAAATGCCATCTATATATAGCCAAAGTTACATCTTTTGCTTTCACATCTCCTGTGAATGAATACTTGATATCTTGAAATTAACATGCCCCAAACTGAACTCTCATTTTCCCTACCCAAACCTGAACTTTCCTAAGTATTACTCCTTTTATTAAGTGTCAAATCTAGCATTCTACTTGCTTAAGCCAAAAACATTGGAGTCATGCAGTTCATCAAGCAAAATAAAACTTTGGGTTGTCAAATTCACTGAAAAATCTTGTAAGCTGTATCTTACAAGATATATCCAGAATTGGACCATTTCTTTCTTTCTTTCTATAAGTTTATTTATTTATTTTTTTAGAGAGACAGAGAGACAGAGAGACAGAACGAGTGGGGAAGGAGCAGAGAGAGAGGGAGAGAGAGAACCCCAAGTTGGGTCCGTGCTGTCAGTGCAGAACCCAATGTGGGCTCTATCCCATGAACCGTGAGATCATGACCTGAGCTGAAATCAAGAGTCGGACGCTTAACTGACTGAGCCACCCAGTCACCTCCAGAATTGGACCATTTCTTGCCATCATCCTGGTTACTACCCTTGTCCAAGCTACTAGTGTTTATTTCTGTTATTGCATAGCTTCCTAGCTGGTTTCTCTACTTCTGCCTTTGGCCCTCTACAGCCCATTCTCCACACAGCAGCCAGCCAGCATCTATTTCACTAAGAGTAAAAGTCCATATCCATATGATGGTCTATAAGATCTGTACCCACCCCCCACTCTGAGCTCATCTTCCCTTAACACTCTCCTCCTCACCTACTCTTCTCTAGCCACATGGATCGCTTTGTTGTTCCTCCTTCATAGCAAGTGTTTATTTCAAGGCCTTTGCATTTGCTGTTCCTTTAGTGTGAATGCTTTCCCTCACATTTCAACTGGGCTCTCTCCTTCACTTCCTTCAGGTCTCTGCTCATAGGCTGCCTTATCCCTTATCTCCAGTGCTTGGAATGTGCCTCACATGTTGTAATTCCTCAATAAACATTTGTTGATGTCTGTGCATAGTTGAAAAATGTTTTAATCAAGACTGGGCATAAAATTTTACATCCTAATCCTTTTTTCTTAGAACTCTGATCAGACCAATTTTTAAGAATCTTTTGGGGAGAAGATATTTAATAAATGGTAGCAATTATTTTTAAGGATGATATTTTCTATTTGACTATCATATTTATCCAGTAAACATTTATTAAGGGTATACCGTATATTGGGCATGTGTTAGGTGTGTTTATGAAGAAGATAAAGATGTGTAACATAAGCCACTTATTCTCTAGGAGTTTATACTCTAATGGGGGGGGTATTATATTAGGAATTATGGATAAATAACATTGTAAAATATGTATGTACGCTATTGGTATATATTTATATCTACACTTACATTTATCTTCACCAAGTTCTCTTTGTATCCATCCATCCATCCAAACATCCAATCAGTGGAGCCTTGTTTCCATATTTTCCCTGAATTGAGGAGGGGGAAAAAAAAAGTCTTGGACGAACCTGCTCTGGTAAGCATTGGTTGATGATTGTAGTGGGTCAGGCAGCTCTGTTGTTTAAAAAGGTGTTGCAGAGACCTTTTTCAGAAGGAGTGCATGAATGAAATACTTTTCCGGTGTGGACCAAGGCTAAAGCTCTACTCGCCTATAGGTTTTGTAATGTTGCTCTAGATGATGTGTACTGTTAAATTATGATTCACCTATATGATAAAATAGTATGAAGTTATTACATCATTCTAAAAGAGTATTTGACATTAAAAAAATTTTTAGGTAGGGGAAAATTCATATAAAATATTACTTAGTATAATATTTATATGTATTAAAAATGACTGGAAGAGAATATGCCAAAAAGTTCACAGTAGCTGTTTTGGGATAAAGGGATTATAGCTGGTTTGGATTGTATGCTTTATGTGTTTCTGTTTTTCTTAAGTTTTCTAATATAAATATTTATTACTTTTTTAAAAATTGTGGTAAAATCCCTTGTATGTGATGATTCACTTTTCTCTTGCTGCTTTCAAAATTCTCTCTTTGTCTTTTGAAAGTTTGATTATACTGTGTCTTAGTATGCATCTCTTTGAGTTCATTTTGTTTGGGATTCCTTGGGTTTCTTATGTGTTTATATTCATGTTTTTTTTATCAAATTTGAGAAGTTTTCAGCCATTATTTTCTCAAGCGTTCTCTCTGCCCCTTTCTCTCTTTTTTGGATAACGAAAGCATCCATTTTTCACTTTATAATGAAATAATATTGAGGGTATTATAAAATTGTTTTCTAGTTAATGAATGGATGCCAAGGAAAGAGAGAACTGGGCATTGTGTGGATGGACAAGAATTTGTTTGCTGGTTACCTACCCCAACTCTTCTGGGTATGGAGATAGTGTGGATAGTGGATGTGGCATACTATCCAGCATTCTAAGACAATGTTTTCAAAGTGTGGTCCTTGGGTGCCTGGGTGGCTCAGTTGGTTAAGTGTCCGATTCTTGATTTCAGCTCAGATCGTGATCTCATGGTTGGTTGTGAGATCAAGCCCTGCATCTGGCTCTGTGCTGGCCATGGAGCCTGCTTAAGATTCCCTGTCTCCCTCTCCCTCTGCCCCTCCCCTGCGAGCTCACTCTCTCTCTCTCTCTCTCTTGCACACACATACTCTCTCTCTCTCTCTCTCTCTCTCTCACTCTCAAAACAAAAGCAAAAATAAAAAATGAAGTGTGGCCCTGAGCAGCCACATCAGCATCAATATCGGCATCACCGGGCAACTTGTTAGAAAGGCAAATTCTACTTGGGGAGAGTCTTCTTCATTTAAGAAGTTCTCCAGATGATTCTGATGTGTGCTAAAATTTGAGAACATGTTGTTCTGTAGGAAGGGTCCTTAACTTGAAGTTTAATATCTACACTATTCCTCTCTATCCTGTGCTCTGTTTGAACATTTTTTTTTCTGTGTATGTATTATAGGAAGGGGATATCTCATATCTTTTTACTCTGTGTAATTGATCCTTGCAACATCTGGATGAGGTTGCAAGGAATCTGAGGTATAGAACTTAAATAAATATTCAAAGGCTATTGAGGCAGTGTCAGGAATAGACTCAAGTCTTCAGATTCAGAACTCTGTCCACAGGAACATACATGCTCAGATTTTCCTAGTGACAGATTAACAAATTGTAAAAATTAATCATAAGATTTAAAAAATTTTTGTAATGTTTTTATTTATTTTTGAGAGAGACAGAGAGAGTGTGTGATTAGGGGAGGGGCAGAGAGAGAGGGAGACACAGAATCTGAAGCAGGCTTCAGGTTCGGAGCTGTCAGCACAGAGCCTGATGTGGGGCTCGAACTCATGAACTGCCATCATGACCTGGGCCAAAGTTAGATGCTTAACCAACCGACTGAGCCACCCAGGTGCCCCAATTGTAAGATTTTTAAAAAATGTCTATTTGTTTATTTTGGGAGAGAGAGAGAGAGAGAGAGAGAGAGAGAGAGAGAGAGAGTGCTAGCAGGGGAAAGGGGCAGAGAGAAAGGGAGAGAGAATCTTAAGCAGGCTCTGTGCTCAGCATGGAGCCCAATGTGGGGCTTGATCCCACAACTGTGAGATCATGACCTGAGCCGAAGTCGAGGGTCGGATGCTTAACCAAATGAGCCACCGAGACACCCCAGTTACAAGACTTTTTTTGTTGATGGTTTTGTTTTCTTTTGCTTTTAATTATCTAAATATTAATTGATTTTAATTAAAAATTATTAGTTAAAAATTGTTTGGTTGCTGTTTTTTGCTCTCTGTATTATCACACCGCCTTGCTGTTTATTAGTTCTAGGTACCTTGTACTGGCTAAGAAAACCATTTTGGGCCCTTAGGGTGACACTAGAGAACCAAGGCTTTCTAGTGGTTACTTTTCAACTGAGCCCTGTTTTATTTTCAAAGGTAAGACAAATAAAGACCAGTACTTTAAGATGTTTATTTGATTCCATATTTATTTTCTTTTGAATTATATTTATTTTCCAATAGCTTTGGTGAAGTGAAAATCAGCAAAAAAAAAAAAAAAAAAATCAAGAACAAGTATTTAAGGATAAAAATCAGTTGATATTTAGGGCAGTACACGGTGTGGATAAAATATACTGAAATACATGCCACCTAGAGCAAACAGGTAAAATAGAACAGTCAAAACTCAGTGTTCCAGAAGCTGGCATGAATGGAAAACCCATTAGCTAAAGCAAGTTATCAGCCAAATGAATCCATTTTCATGCACAAAATGGATATATAGTATATACCATATAAGAGCAAGGTTTTCTTAGGTTAATATCCATTAGAAGAACAGGCTCTTTTTAAAAAAGAAATACTCGTTTTACTGTCTCTGTTGTATTTTCTAGATTTGAATTGGTTCTGTGTTTTGGGATTAAATTGCTCATTGATGGATAGAGGCTAACTGAAATAAACATGCTAATTATGTTTTCTGTTGTCATAATGCCTATTCAAATAATTCGTTTTTAATTAACTCTCTTGTATGGCATATAAGTTCTTCAGCCTTTCTATTAGTAGAATTTTAACTAGGCATTTTTGTCTCTTTTTCTCTCTCTTCCTTTTTAAATCTACCTTTTAAACTTAAAAAATTGATAAGAAGGGGGTGTTTGATTTTTGTAGCAGAATAAAATCTCAGATAACTTCTTTGATTTCTTCATATAAGCAAATAATCTCAGCTTTAAACCAGTTTCCCGTTTCTGTGTAGGCAAAGGCCACTGTCCATACTTTGTGGACAAAAGCCTGTCAAAGACTGTGAAGCCAGAATAGATATGATACTTTGGACAGGATTTGATTTGGAGAGTTTTGTGGATTGGCACAAGGAGCTAATGAGGGAAAGGTGTTGGTTTGATATCCTGGGAGTCATTTGCTTCCTGTTCATTATAAGTAAGTCCTGGGGCTTCACCCTACCCAGATATTTAATGCATTTTATTCCAGTAACAGCAGCAACATCATCATCATCTTCTTCTTCTTCTTCTTCTTCTTCTTCTTCTTCTTCTTCTTCTTCTTCTTCTTCTTCTTCATCATCATCAATGATAACATTTATTTAAAGTTTACAATGTGCTAAACACTATACTGGGTATTTATATATGCTATCTGCTTTATCTTCATAGCAGTCCTATTGCAAAATGAATATTATTATCTCCATTTTAGATGGGAAAAGAGAAGCTCACAGAGTTTAGCAACTTGCTCATTGTCTCAGTTAGAAAATGGCAGCACTGGGCTATGAACTCAGATTTATTGGACTCCAGAGCCCTAGCTCGTAAGCATTAGGCTGTAATACTTCACAAGAGATTCTTTATAGTATGAGAAAAAAGATTTCAAAAAATGATATAGTGGGAAATAGAGGCATAATGTAAAGCCAGAAATGATCTTGGAGCAATTACTGTCTACGATAACGCTTATGTTTCTAAAAAGAGAAAAGTTGAGGTCTAGAAAAGTCACGGGACAGTTCACGTTCACACAGCTAGTGTAGGGTAAAGCCAGTCTAGAGCCCAGGTCTCTTGACTTTTAGAGTGGTGTTCTTCCCACTACCTCTCTTCCTCCATGTGTCTGCCTTCTGAGGTAGGGGAGTACTTAGTGTAATCCCAGTATAGAAAAGGAACAAATGGTAATGGTATGGCTATGGCCTATTGTGTTTAGAAGTTGAGCTCAAATCAATGGGCCAAAACTCTTATTGACCTTGATTTTTAAAAGTATCAGTGCTACATTGCTGTCAGTTGCCCTTATAACTAGATATTTTCTACCCTGCTCCACTATAGTGGCTTATTGTCATATGCGCATCATGTTATGGGAGTAGAAAGGGAAAGGAGAAGGCGAAGGAAAGGAGGGAGGGGAGAGAGAGAATATAACATCTTTCGTGATATGAGTGATTCCCTGTGCTGTTCCTGGAGCAAGTGTGCAGTGTGAGATGTGAATCTGCTGTGCCTCAGTCATCTTGGCTGCTTTGTGCCTTTCACGTTGTGAACCTCTTGCCATTCTTGGTGCTATTTTGGTGTTGACAGATATGTGATTTTGTACAGCATTCTCCAACTTCATCTGGTTTACAGCAGAGAAATAAAGGCCTGATTCAGTGCTGGAGGAAGGACTGGCTGAAAGATGTTACAATCTGTATTCCCATGACCCTTTCTAAGGGATCTTTAAGGGTGATTCTGATGGTGTGGTTTGCTAACCTAACTTCATGTAAAGTTACTCTACTGAATTTCTTTTTGCATCTTCTCTCCAGTTCTAATATATAATATTGTCTTTCAGAATAAGTGTTCTCTTCCCATTGTGGCCCTCCTTTGATACCACTCTCCATTATAAAGAGCATGTTCTGTCAGTCGGTCATTCTTAATCTCATTATACCCCAAACTGAATCCTGTGGTTGAAACTGTTTCATTGATACGTGTGGAATATTGACCTTCTAGTCACTTGAATGGCCATCTAGTTGTTCTGAGAACTGGGTTTTATTTTTCTCGTTTTTTGGTTTCTTCTCTCCCTCCCCCAATCATTGATGTTAAGCTTAGAAAACAGTAACTTCTAGGACTGTCTTCTTTTAAATAGTCCTTATCAAAATCATAATGTATTTATAATTTTTATACATTACAGATACTTTTAGATAATTAGGACAAGTGATCATCAAGAGACTTAAGGAATTTCTTTTAGTATCTAAGAGCAGAAGTCATCACATCTGCAGAATCAAGTCTGTGTAGCTTTTTATATCATCTTTCACTCATTCTTTTCCTTCCTTGGGCCTTGTACCCTTTAAGAATAGTATTCTGTTGTTGAAACTCCAGTATTGGTTAACCCTTTCCTCATTTTCTTTTTGATGGGAAAAGTATAACTAGAGAAGACATATTTTAAAACCTTTTAGGGTGCCTGGGTGGTTCAGTTGGTTAAGCAACCGACTTCGGCTTGGGTCATGATCCCACGTTTCATGGGTTCCAGCCCCGCATCAGGCTCTGTGCTGACAGCTTGGAGCCTGGAGCCTGCTTCAGATTCTGTGTCTCCCTCTCTCTCTGCCCCTCCCCTGCTTGCTTGCACACTCTCTCTCAAAAATAAATTAAAACATTAAAAAAAATTTTTTTTCTTAAACATTTTGGGGGCACCTCGGTGACTCAGTCAGTTAAGCGTCCAACTCTTGGTTTCGGCTCAGGTCATGATCTCACAGTCAGTGAGTTCAAGCCCTGCATCTGGCTCTGTGCTGCCAGTGTGGAGCCGGCTTGGGATTCTCTGTCTCCCTCTATCTCTGCTCCTCCCCCACTCATATTATCTCTCTCTGTCTCTCTGTCTCTCTCTGCCCTCCTTTCTTCTCTCTGTGTCTCTCAAAACAAATAAATTAAAAAAAAAACCTTTAAAAAATGCCACAGATATGTAACACAAGATGGAGCACCCAAGATGGAAACCATAATCTTTTTCTAACTCCAGAATCATCACTTTTGCCTTATTGTTTTCATTTCAAACAAGTTCCTTGGTCCAGCACACATTCAAGGTGAGGGATTACAGAAGGGCATAAATACCAGACAGCAGTGATTATTGGAGGCGATCTTAGGAGTCATATGTCACTGAATGTGTGTTAAGAACAAAACATAATATGGAAGTGTCTTGGTGGCTCAGTTGGTTAAGCATCTGACTCTTGTTTTTGGCACAGGTCACGACCTCATGGTTTCCTGAGTTTGAGCCCCATGTTGGGCTCCATGCTGACAGTGTGGAGCCTGCTTGGGGTTCTCTGTCTCCTTCTGTCTCTGCCCCTCCCTCTCTTGTGTTATCTCTGTCTCTCTCAAAATAAATAAATAAACTTAAAAAAAAAAAGAACAAAACGTAATACATACTTGGATGCAGCAAAAGCACCACTTCCATGGAAAATGGAGGGCAGTAGAAATACAAAGTTGAGATAAATACCCTGAGTTACAACACTGTAACAGTGGCATGACTTTGTAAAAATATAGATAATAGGAAGTAGTTTAGGATAAAAAGTAAAGAAAGCTTTTTTTATCATTAGTATTTCCAGTCTACTTAGAAAAAAATTACATCAAAAACAGAATCATTAAGAAATTTATGTTTAGTAAATTATCATAAAATAATAAAAAAACCTTCTACATGCTTTTCTCTTTTTCTCTCAAGTTTATATTTTTTATTCTTCATTTCTTCATTTTTCTTGATTGACAATTTAGTGTTTTCCCTCTTAGGTTTATATTATGTTTTTTATTTGTTTGTTTTATTTATTGCTGAGATTCAATCAGTAAATCAGTTTTCATCATAAACTATCTTGCCAAATTCCTTTCCAAGTTTTGCCCCTATATTAATGAAAGGACTATTTGCAAAAGTTAGAGTTATGGGAAATCAAAACACCCTTGGGCCAGCAACAGTGGGAAGCTGTTATTATCCTTAAGCCTTAGAGCAAGGGGTATCATGTCATTGGAAACCATTGAAGCTGAAGATAAGAGATATGAAAATATGAGAGAGGGACTGTTCAACAGGAGCAGGGACAGAGCTACTGCCAGCCTATAGTCTAGCAGGGAGGAATCCAAGGAGATGAATATCTTAACTTCATTCTCTTCTCATCTTCTGATCTCCTGCTTTCCGTTGGCCAGACCCAGTGAGAAGCCATGAGGCAAGGGAGTCCAACTGATGCATCAATTGATGCTGGCTTATATAGATCAGTTTCTCAGGGCAGAGCATGGTAGAAGATGGAGAATGATTCTGGAGGGGTGAAAGGAGAATGGTTAGCAAAGAAAGAAAAGTCTTTTTATTTCTTTATATTGCCCTTGTTTGAAATATGAGCTTCTTCGGGTGTACCCACTGTCTACTCTAAAAAGTTTTGAGTTTTTACAAGTCTTCAAACTTGAATGACCCTGTAATGGTTACAACAAACTCAAGACACTTGGTCTCAGGCTTTCTTTTTTAAGTATTAGATCATGTTTATATTAGATTCTATTTATGATCCAAGTCATGACCTAAGAGTTGCTTTTACTGTGGATGTTTGACCTTGAAATGACTTGTATGGAAGAAATATGGATCCTTGTGAAATTCGGAACAATAAGAAATGGATGCCCTGTTGTTTATGCAAATAAATAATTTTTGTTGAGGAGTTGTTTATCAGTTTCTGTAGCACTATTTTATAAATATCAATAAACTTGAAGAAGAAAGTCTGTTTGATATAAGTTGAGACTAGATGTGATATAGTTATCACTATTCTCCATTTTTAAAAGCATTATTTTATATTTAGAAACAGTAATCATTACACAGAAGCAAAGAGGATCAATGAAATTTATTCACTAAATATTTATAGAGGCCTGTCCACTTAGTGTGAATGCATGGAGATAAGTGGTATAGGAATATGGTGGTTACCAAGATAGTCTTTGCTCTCAAGCAGTTCACCACCAAGTAGAGCAATTAAATGTGTAAACAACTGACAGTAATGATGGGCAGAGTCCTGTATACTCTGTTGGAGGTATAGGCTCTCTCCACTCCTTTAGAAGAATGCAGAGTGATCACAAAGGGATTAGTATTTGAACTGAGCATTGAATTGTGAGTACAATATTACAGTAGAGGAGGGGGAATTCATTTTGGGCTCAGGGAATGGCATGAATAAGGCACAGCTGAATAAAAAATACAAATGTGAAGGCGGGTGAACTCCTATATGTACATGCAATGAAAATACTAAAGGGTTTTCAGAAGCATTTGGTAGAAGATTAGGCCAGCAAGAGAGAACAGGGCTGGATCATCAAGATGCTTGAATGCTTTACTAAGGAGTTTACATTTTCTATCTGGCCTCTAAGGATTTTTTTTGAAAAAAGGGAGACAACTAGTGATAAAGGAAGGGGTCATCTGGAGATGTAAGAGAATGGTACACAGAGGCTGCTGGCAATAGTGCAAGAGTGATGAGGATGAATTTGCATGAAAGCCATGACATGGGGATAAAATGGAGACCACAGACATAAGACATCTTAGGTGCTGATAATAGATGTGTGAGGGGGTTTCTTGATTTTCATTTGGGATGATTGGTAGAAGGTGATGCTGTTACCTGACAGGCAATAGAAGAGAAAGAGTTGGCCTAGGAAGCATGTTAACAGGTTCAATTTTAGACTGGTTAAGTTTGAGGTTTTGGAACAATGATCTAATATAGATGTACACTAGACCCATTGGAAATTTTAGTCAGAAGCTCAGGAGTCGCCTGGGCTCAGAATAGAAATCTGGGAACATCAGCCTGGCGATATTTTTAAAGCCCTGAGAATAAATGAGCCCTCCCCCATGGAGAGAGTTCAGAATTCAGAGTGGGCCAAAGAGGGAACTGTTTAAGGAGAGGTTGAACAAAAGGCCATAAAAAAGACCGAGAAGGAGAAATCAAAGAGGAGGAAAATCAGAGGACTGCAGTTATCGTAGAAGTTAAGGGGAAGGAGTTTGTAGAAGTTAATAATGCGACATTAAGAGTGCGTGTTTATAGCAACTTGTAGATTTGCCCCCCTTTTCCCCAGGAACTCTAAATTCTGCCCATATGGTGGGTTGAGGGGTCTGCAGCATTTGCAAGAGTAACTTTAGATGTCTAAAAAATTAAGGTGGTCCCTATAGCTGACGTGGTACTTTGGCCTAGTTCATACCCTTTAGTTCTGCAAAGGAACAGGGTGTGGCAACAAAATCCATTTCTTGTCATGATAGGTTCTGTCGTGTCTGAATCTGGTCATGGATATTAACCATTTTCCCTTCAAGCCACAAGTAAAAGAAGAAACTGGCTGTTCTGTTAAAACATTTAACACATAGGAAGAACAATAATGCTTTCTATTATGGATTCTCAATCTTCAAATATAATCAGAACTTGAAATATTTCAAGGTTTTTTCAGTTAACTTCATGGCTTGCTTTCTTTCTTCTTTCTTTCTTTCTTTCTTTCTTTCTTTCTTTCTTTCTTTCCCTTTTTTCTTTCTTTCTTATCAGTTGTTTCCCAAACCTTTTTTTTTGTTTTTTATTTATTTACTTATTTTTTTAAATGTTTATTTTTGACAGAGAGACAGAGCATGAGCGGGGGAGGGGCAGAGAGAGAGGGAGACATAGAACCAGAAGCAGGCTCCAGGCTCCGAGCTCTCAGCACAGAACCCGATGCAGGGCTCGAACTCACAGACTGCGAGACCATGACCTGAGCCGAAGTTGGATGCTCAATGGGCTGAGCCACCCAGGCGCCCCTTATTTACTTATTTCTAATGTGTATTCATTTTTGAGAGACAGAGCACGAGCAGGGGAGGGACAGAGAGAGAGGGAGACACAGAATCTGAAGCAGGCTCCAGCTTCTGAGCTGTCGGCACAGAGCCCAATGTGGGGCTAAAACCCATGAACTGTGAGATCATGACCTGAGCTGAAGTCAGATGCTTAACCAACTGAGCCACCCAGGTGCCCCTCCTAAACCTTTTGTTAATGTGTGTATGTTTAAAATTTTCTTAACAATTACATATGCTAAGTGAGATCTGGTTAAGTATTTCTTTTGGTTTTTGTGTTTCTGTTTTTTCAAAGAAATTGAAATAACTTAAAAAAATTTTTTTTAAGTTTATTTATTTTGAGATAGAGACAGACAGAGAGAGAGAGCAGGGGAGGGGCAGAGAGAGAGAGAGAGAGAGAGAGAGAGAATCCCAAGCAGACTCCACACTGTTAGTGTAGAGCCCAACGTGGGGCTTGAACTCACGAACTGTGAGATCATGACCTGAGCCAATGTCAAGAGTCAGACACCTAACTGACTGAGCCACCCAGGTGCCCTGAAATAACTTTTTAAATGTTATCATGGTTGGAGCCTGCAGTAGGTAACCAAGATGATATGCACCATGGTAAGCCATTTCTTTTGGGACTCAAAGACATTTCTTGAACTCAAGTGATTTAGGAACTAAAATTTAAATATACTGTACTATATAAATGACTTCAGCAATACAGCATTTTTATACATTGTTTGAAGATGAAAGAGCAAGAGCAAACAAGACAGATTAGCATTCAATTAGGACCAGCAAAATTAGCTCTTAATGTGTGATGGTTTGCATGTCAGGGATGTGCATCTATAGCTTCGTGGACAAATTAAGATTTTTATTGGTATTTTTTCTATCACAGCAGTACTGTTCTGATAATAATAGCTTCATCCTTTACCTCTGTATTAGCTATGACAGAATATAAGTAAGAAATCTCAATAACGATTAATGTTCAGTGTTCTTGGTGGGAGTGTACATCACTGTCAGAAGTGAGGAGATTTAGAGTGAAATTGTATTGTATTGTCTCTGATGGAGTGAGTTCGAGGGGTGGCTAGGCAGGACCCCAAACCTCAGCCATAGCCATCTAACACTGTCATAGGTTCTGCAGAGAGCTCTGTAGTGCAGCCTCTCCTAGCAAATGCACTCTTGCTCATTGTTGCTGGGCTTTGACCCCAAAGCCCTCTGTGGAAGCCGTAGCTCTGGTGGGCTGACCTCAGCCACTCATGAGTGGGTACTCATTTTATCCCTCTGATCTATGACTTAGACTGAAAGGAGGCTCCTTTCACTAGGTCCAACCTTCTTTTTATCCTTGGTTCCTGTCATCCCGATGGTACGGGAAAAATAAACCCCAGGAGCAGAAAAAAGCGTTCACTAGCATTACTTCCTAGTCTGCCTACCAAGCACGAGGCAGCTTATTACACATGGAAAGAGGCATTCAAAGGAAGGACAGTAACCTGTATTGATTCTGATCTAATAGAGTCAATAACCTCTATTGACTCTAATAACCTCTATTGACTCTATTGACTCTAACCCAAAAGGAGCATGCCCAAGAACTTTGGACTGTCCCACTTTCTAATGTGGATCATTTGGCATTGATCTCACACCAATACCAATTCTTCCGTTTTTTTCTTTTTTCTTTTTTTTTAGAGAGAGAGAGAGCACATGCATGGGGAAGAGACAGAGGAAGAGGGAGAGAGAGAATCCTAAGCAGGTTCCATGCCTAGCATGGAGCCTGACTCAGGGCTTGATCTCATGACTGTGATATCGTGATCTGAGCTGAAATCAAAAGTCAGATGCTTAACAGACTGAGCCACCCAGGCACCCCCCCCTCCTCAATTCTTCTGTTTCTTACAGTGACAGAAGGGGAGTCTTAAAATCCTGAGGGTAGTTTGTATTTCTGCATTTAAGATGGAAAACATAGAAGATGGTAGAAAAGGGTTTTCACTTTATGAGATTAATCTGTGTTAAATCAGGGGCAGAAGAGAGAGTTGAGTTTTAAAAGGCTTGGGAAGACCTGAATAATGTTGTGTGCAAAGCCACAAGATGCATAGTTTTGACAAGGCTAGAATCATATACCCTGAAATTTGAACAGAATTTAGAGAATACCTGGGATGTTTAATTTTCAAAACTCCTCCTGAGCCCAGGGCAGACCTTTCACCCTTTCCTAAAGTAGTGTCTCAGGCAAATTCTTATGCAGGGTGGGGTCTACTTGCCATCCCTTTGCAAATCCATGCCTCCCCACCTCTTATAGGTTAGCAAATAATCCTTTATATTTGTTTAGTATTGCATTTTCAAAGGGCTTTCCATATATTAACATTTAACCCAGTGCATTAATCACAGAAGAAGAAATTGAGGCACTCTTAGTGGAAAGCCTCTGTCTAGGGTTGATGGTCTTTAAACCGCCACAGAGCTCCCTTCTTTTCATAGGATTCTGTGTTGGGACAGCAAGCCCTTAAATACAGGGAAAAGCATACTAAAGACAGTTGTCTGAGAGATTCTGAAGACATTCCCTTTCCCCTACTAAGACCTTAAATACCATCAATTCTAACAATTTACTTCCCTAAGTCTTCTAAACCTTCTGTAAGAATGTGACTATCCATGCAAGAGAGTTATTTGCTTAAATTGAAGTGTGTCACATTGAAATTGTTGAAGAAGTAGTAATTATAGCAGATTGGTTGGTAGTTTGATGTACAAATGCATGTGGCAAACAGTTATTAAGAAATTGTGAAGTTCAGAGCACTGAACTGTGGAATAATAAGTGATCCCTTTCCCAAAGATTTTACAGTGTAGTAAGAGATCCTCCAGTGGGAACGGGGGAGATTTTGGAAACAGAGTAGCTGTGGGAAGTGACGAATAGTGATATAAATAACCCTGTTTCCTTTTGTGAAAGTTGGATTTGGTGACCAATTTAAGAGGTTTATTTGGTGGCATTATATAGTGTGATGGGGTAAGTTGAATATGAGGCAGGTTCCAAGAGGGTGGATGAAATGCTTAGTGGGATGTCCTATAACTAAGATGTTCTGTGAATAACACATGAGTGTTCCATGCAGATGATATATGAATTTTTGAAATAAATGAGCTGTCCTGGGGCTGTATTTAAAAGGAAGGAGAGCACACTCAAAGAACAGCACAGAGAGTCCTGGGTCTCTCAATAGATGGATTAATGAGTTTGAAGGAGATAATGTAGAAAAAATTAAATTACGAAGTTGCAAAATAGGTAAATGCTATATTTTGAACAAGTGTGGGGAACCTAGGCTCTCAAGGAGTAGACAGTGGACTCTGATGTCAGAGGCTGAAGAAAATCTGATTTTTTGAGTTTTGTTAACATGAAACTACTTATTTTAGTTTATTTTGAGAGGGAGAGTGCAAGCAGGGGAGAGAGGCAGAGGAAGAGAGAGAAACCTAAGAAGGCTCCACACTTAGCACAGAGCTTGACTTGGGGATCCAACTCATGACCCTGAAATCATGACCTGAGCCGAAATCAGGAGTCAGTGCTCAACCAACTGAGCCACCCAGGTGCCCCAAAATGCCACTAATTCTTTAAAAAAAAATTTTTTTTAAGTTTATTTATTTATTTTGAGAGGGAGAGAGGAGGAAGAGGGGCAGAGAGAGAGGGATAGAGAGAATCCCAAGCAGGCTTTGTCCTGTCAGCAAGAGCCCAAAGTGAGGCTCAAACTCACCAACCGTGAGATCAAGACCTAAGCTGAAATCAAGAGTTGGAAGCTTAACCGACTGAGCCACCCTGGCATCCCTGCATGCAACTAATTCCTAAATCAACTTATTGAGGTATAATTTATCTATAACAAATCATTTTAAGTACGTTTCAGCAAGTTTTGATAAATGTATATAGCTGTGATCACCATAGCCGAGATAACAGAACATTTCGTCATTCCAGAAAGTTCCCTTCTGCCCCTTCTCAGTTACCCTCTACCTCTACCTTGGTCCCAGGCAACAACTGGTATGCTTTCTGTCACTATGGATTTAAATTTGTCTTTTCTAGAGTTTCATCTGAATGAACTCGTACAATTCGACACTTCTTTTGTGTCTGGCTTGTTTTTGCTCAGCATGTCTCTGAGATTCATCTATGCTGTTGTATATATCAATAGTTCCTTTCTTTTCATTTCTTTGTAATATGTACGCATTCAGCTATTAATGGATATTTGGGTTCTTTCTAGTTTTTGACTACCATCAATAAAATTGCTGTGAATATTCATGTACAAATCTTTGAAAAGAAATATGTTTTCATTTTTCTTGGGTGAATACCTAGGAGTGGAATTTCTAAGTCGTACATATCTTCTTTGTGAAGTGTCTATCCAAGTCTTTGGTCAATTTTTAAAAAATTGTTCTGTTTACTTTCTTATTATTGAATTGTAAGATTTCTTTATGTATTCTGGATAGAAATTTTTTGTCAGATATATGTGCTGTGAATGTTGAAACTAATTTTTGGCCACTAGAAATTACTGAAAATCTTGCCATAGTAGTGGGTTCAGTGCGTAATTGAAATAAAAATAATGGTCTGTATGCTAAAATGTAACACTTCTGCTGTAATGTCATTCATTTGTGTATAATAGAAAAATATAGATTAAAAATACTCTTTGTCATATTCAACTTTAATGATCTCAGATTTCAACCAAGATGCCTGCCTACATATCTCTCTTTTCAGTATACTCTTAAATCCACCTTTTTTTTTAAATATATTTTTTTAGACAGCTGCCAGTTGAGTGCCAGTTTTATATTTGAGTTTTTTCCTGGCAGCACCTTTGAGAAACATATGCTTCCAACTTCAGCTACTGCTTTTTGCTCCATATGCTTCTTGTTCCATTTCTAGGTATCAGAAAGGCATTTGGGTTGAATATGTGCATGATTAAGATCAAGGAGCTTACTGGTGGAGTCAGGCTTTCCAAATGTGAGAGAAAAGAAAATCTGACCATGACCAAACTTCAGAAACATATAACACCAAGCCCTTTTCTGCCAGTGACTTTAATTTTTAAGCTATAGGAACACTTGTTCGTCAGCTCTTTCTTGCTCCATTTCTGTGCGTTGTTCTAAGCTTAACTTCACGGGACAGAACACAGACAGACACTGCTCTCAAGAGCTTAGAGAACGGGTGCTGAGGACAAGAGAGGGAGTTCGAATTCTCGGATGCTTCCAATGCCATTCATTTCTGTTCCTCTACAACTGCATGTTATCATCTGGTCTCATTGACTTAGAGGCTTTACATGACAGTATGTGGTTCAGAGACATTGAGTAGACATTCTGCAAATGCTAGTGGGACAAATTTGGTCTCACAATCCCACTAATGCTTAAAAGTATTAAAGAAATCTCCCAATCCCTGGCATTATAAATAGTCTGTTCTAGCTAGATTCATCTAAGCTTGTATTGTTATGTAAACTATAGAGTGATGGGCCAGTGAAAGTGTTTCTACTTATAGAAATTGTGGATCCTTCTTGAACTTGAATTTTTGGGCTCGATTATTTTAAATATAACTAATCAATGGACAGTAAACAAAGTGATCTCTGGATGACTAAAATAGATATCATAAGGTCTTTCCTTCCTATCTCATATACTTTAGGCCTAGCAGAAATCCTTCAGCCTTGTGCATAGCTTATGTATTCTTATATTAGACACGATTTTCATAAGCTTGGTTATCTGGTTTCCACATGCACTGCTATTAAAAGCAAAAAGGCAGGTGGAATGGAGAGGGACTCTTATATGCAGAAACACTGATAGCAGATCAGAGGAAGAGACCACCATATAAAAAACAGGACATAACAGACACATGAAAAGATGCTTAACATCACTCATCATCAGGGAAATGCAAATCAAACTACAATGAGATATCACCTCACACCTGTCAGAATGGCTAAAATAAAAAACACAAAAAGACCAATAAGTGTTGGTGAGAATGGGGAGAAAAAGGAACACTGATGCACTCTTGATGGGAATGCAAACTGGTGCAGCCACTGTGGAAAACAGTGTGAGGATTCCTCAAAAAGTTGAAAATAGAATTACCCTACCATTCAGTAACTGCATTACTGGGTATTTACCCAAAAAATACAAAAAACACAATTCAAAAGTGTACATGCACCCCTGTGTTTATTGCAGCATTATTTACAATAGCCAAGTTATAGAAGCAACCCAAGTGTCCATTGATAGATGAATGGTTAAAGAAGATGTCCCTTATCTATCTATCTCTATAATAGAATATTACTCAGCCATAAAAAAGAATGAGATCTTGCCATTTGCAATGACATGGATGGAGCTAACAAACTGATATTTACTAGAGGGGAGGTGGATGGGGGAAGGGTGAAATAGGTGAGGGGATTAAGAGTGCACTTATCATGATGAGCACTGAGTAATGTGTAGAATTGTTGAATCTCTATATTGTACACCTGAAACTAATATAACACTGTATATTAACTATATTGGAATTAAAAATAAAATAAAATAAAATAAAATAAAATAAAATAAAATAAAATAAAGGGCATGATTCGAAGCCAAGGCAATGTAGAACTATTTAATATGGTTGTAGCAAATCCCAACGGAGCCTGAGGGCATTTCTGTGTTATATGATGTGATGGCCCTGTATTACAAACAAAATATTAAATTATCATCAGTGTTCTTTTTGTCCTTTGTTTGTAATAAAATTCTAGACTGATTTCAAACCAAAATGATTAAATATAAGTTGCTGTGCCTCAAGATTTAAGGTCTTGACCATCAGGAAAACTTTTTCCTGTTCCCTGTCCTGATTCCTCTATGCTCTCCCTCCACTCCTCTGCACATGTACAACATACACGCTGACTCCTCATCCCAGACTCACCTGCTGAGGGCATTTCCCTTAGGAAAGAGTGGTTTAGCTGCCCCTCCTTTGGGTGCCCTTTACTTGTACTCTCATGACTTTCACAACCCTGTATGGTAATTGCCTGTTTACTTGCTAATCTCTCCTAGCAAACCAAAATCTATTTACTAATATGTATGCTTACTACTTTGCACAATAGCACCTGGCAAATAATAGACGCTTATAGATACTTCTTGAATAAATGGATGGCTGAATAAATGTGAGTGAATCCAAAACAACTTTTGGGTAGCCAACGTTCATTTGTATAGTAGTTTAGAAAAGTAGCCTGCCCAAACCTTTTGAAAATTTGTCTTCTAATCTGTTTGGAAATTTCTGTCACAAAGCATCACAGTGGATAAGAAACAAAATTGAATCTAAAAATGGGTACTATGTATAAATATTCTAATATAATAGAGACATTATGGAATAAATGTATTGTTCCTTAAGAGTTCTTGTTTGATATTAAATTATCCACATCAAATCACACAATTGAATAGACTCCACTCCTATAATTTAAAGAATTATTTTGGAAAATACTACTTTAAGAACCATTAATAGTTCATCATTGACTTGGCTGAAAGAGAACAATAGGAAACATGTTATTTCATGGATCTAGTAATTAAGAAAAAATGCTGTTATATGGAATAATTTAAATTCAGAAAAAAGAAAAGCTTATTTCTGACAAGTTTACTAATGACCAAAAATTAGATGACAGTAAAAAATATTAGGTGATAGCATTAAATTTCAAAATGCCACATTCAAGTCATCAGACTTGGAAGTACAATGATACATATGAATGAAGAAGGCGCAGGGTTTAAAGTACAGCGCCAGGAATAAAACAGAGATTAAAGAGAAGGGTTATTAAACCCTGGATGGTTGGTGAAAAAGATTATGACATTTTTTCATACTAGGATAATGGCTTTGAAATTCCTTTTATTTGTCTGAGTGAGAATCATAGCTATTAGTATTACTTAGTGTTAGAATAAAATTGGTGAAACCCACTAATACAGAAAGAGTCGGATTAGACTGGATATTTTAGGGCCTCTGTGAACCCTCTGACTTAGCAGGCTGACTGCCCCAGGAGCCTTTTCTGAGGTCTTTTCTTTCCTTCCTTTCCCCCCTTCATCTGGCCTGTGTCAACTATGCTTTTTCATTATCTGAGATCATAATTGGACCCCATAAGAACTGGGCTTTGTTCCAAAATAGATATTTGGCTGTGGCCATTTAACAGTGTTGCCTTAAAAATAAAAAGGCACACTAAAAAACAAAAACAAAAACATTGAATATACTAAGTATGCACAGACTTCATCCTCCTGCCACTGTGGTAGGTACCCCCATAGGCTCAGGATAGAGTGAGGCTCTTGGAAAGGAAGAGGATGTCTGTTGAACATACTGTATGATTTGTTGTACAAAAGCTAAAAGTTTAATAGTTTGTTTTTGGATGGAATAAAAATTGCCTCCTGTCAGAAATAGCTGCATCAAAATGTCTGCTTTTTCCTTTCCTGTTTTGCGTTAGAAAGTTAATAAGAGAGTAGCTGGTGTGAATTGCTCTATGAAACTTGAGCTCAAGAAAACATTACTTGTCTATTTTTATCACTCAAATCACTTTCTGAGTGTTTCTTGCCAGGGCTGGTGAAGAATCTGATGTCAGCCATTATTTGGGTTCTTTCCCCACCCCCCTCCACACCCACCCCTGCCACATACATGCACACACTGTATCGTCCTGGCCTTGGTCTCCCAGGGCTCATTTGGTCCTGGGTACATTGGGAGAGGCCTGGTCCTGAGCCATCGTCATGGTCACCATGGCTCCCTCTATTCACTTTGCCAAGTGGGAAATGGGCATGGTGAGCTCCCAGAAGTGCCCACCCATGCTCCTTGTCCCTGCAGGCAGGTTCCACAAGTGCCAGTCAAGGGCAGCATGCTCCAAAGCCACCTATTTGTGGGCACCCTACTCAGATATCTGCCACCTCTGGGTACTCTATGGGAATAAGGGCTGAGGCCCCCAGACTGGATTCACTGCACCCCCAGCCTGCCCCTTCCCTTCCCGGCCCCCTAGTACCTCAGCTCTGGAAGGGCTTTTCTTGGCCTCCTCTTTCACAGTGAGGTTTAATGACCCATCTGGAAGCCCTAAACGGACAAAACTTTATGACCACAAAAGCCTATTTACCTTTCCTGCACATAAAAGGGTTTTAATTTTTAGGAATGCAATAATATGGCCTGCCATCTCCCAAGGATAGACTCTATATTTACTTTAGCAGGTGGAAACCAGCAGTTGCGTTTATACATTTAGTTTTCATATCCTTCCGCATTGAATTCTCAATCACCCACATTCCTCCCCCACCCCAGGTTTTGCAAGTTTAATCATGGCATGTTCTAAAGGTTAAGGATTTAGGATCTTATATTCCTTGGAAGTGTATGACTATCACAATCTTAAAGACTGGTCTATTTCTCTTTCTTTCATCATTCTCTGTCTGTTTTTGTCTCTGCCTTTCTCTCTCTCTCTCTCTCTCTCTCTCCCCTCTCCCCACTCTCTCTCTCTCTCTCTCTCTCTCTCTCTCTCTCTCTCTCTCTCTCTCACACACACACACACACACACACACACACACTGTTAAAGATCTGAGAATATTTGTTTTGTTCCAAAACAAATCTCTTAGCAATCAAAGAATGGTGGCGAGGGAATTTTTGTCTCGTAATGCTAAATTGTAATTATTTTACTCATCCCCCAAACTTTCTCCATATATTAGAAACTTCCTATAACATGATCCAGTTGTAGTATGGAATTTAGCATACCCAGGTGCCCTTGGCAGCTAAGAAGGCATAGTTACTGGGTAGTCCTTATAACATGGCCACATGTGTGACACAGTGCATAGTAGTGACTATGGCAGGCTTTCCTTCTATTAAAACATTTTAAAAATTTTTTTTTTTTGTATTTAAGACAGAGAGACAGAGTGCGAGTGGAGGAGGAGCAGAGCGAGAGGGAGACACAGAATCCAAAGCAGACTCCAGGCTCTGAGCTGTCAGCACAGAGCCTGATGTGGGGCTTGAACCCATGAACTGTGAGACTCAAGACCTGAGCCAAAGTTGGATGCTTAACCGACTAAGCCACCCGTGTCCCTCCTTCTATTTTTATTTAGCCTTCCAATCCTATTTTTATTTAGCCTATCTTGCTTAGCTTAAATCAGAAATTTATAAATCCCTTTTTAAACTCTGATTTTGCCAAAGATATACAAGTCTGATCAGATTTTGCCAGTCAAAAGCCATTTAAACTCCTGAAATTTAGTTTAGACAATCCCTGTTCTTCTCTGTAGTATGTTCCTATAAAGGATATAGAAAACAAAGATAACAAAAAATTAATATAAGTATACCTAATTCTATTGCACTTCACTTTATTGTGACCTGCACATTTTACATTTTTACATATTGGAAGTTTGTGGATCTGCATCAAACAAGTTTATGGGCACCATTTTTCCAACAGCATTTGCTCACTTTGTGTCTCTTGTGTCACATTTTGGTAATTTTTGCAATAATTCAGAATTTTTTCTTATTATTATATTTGTTATGGTGATCTGTGATCAATGGTCTTTGATGTTACTATTGTAATTATTTTGGATTGCCATGAACCATGCCCATATAAGATGGTGAACTTAATCGATAAATGTTGTGTGTGTTCCGACTGCTCCACTGACTGGCCATTCCCCGTCTCTCTTCCTCTTCTGAGGCCTTCCTATAGAGAATAGAGACACAACAATATTGAACTTAAGCCAATTAATAACCCTATAATGACTTCTAAGTGTTTAAGTGAAAGGAAAAGTCACATTAAAATCTAGAAATGATTGAGGCGCCTGGGTGGCTCAGTCGGTTAAGGGTCCGACTTCAGCTCAGGTCACGATCTCGCGGTCCGCGAGTTCGAGCCCCGCGTCGGGCTCTGGGCTGATGGCTCAGAGCCTGGAGCCTGCTTCCAATTCTGTGCCTCCCTCTCTCTCTGCCCCTCCCCCGTTCATGCTCTGTCTCTCTCTGTCTCAAAAATAAATAAACATTAAAAAATAAAAATAAAAAAAAATTTTAAATCTAGAAATGATTAAGCTTAGTGAGGAAGACATGTTGAAAGCCAAGACAGGCTGCAAGCTAGGCCTCTTATACCAAATAGCCAAGTTATGAATGCATGGGAAAAGTTCTTAAAGGAAATTAAAAGTGCTACCCCAGGGAACACACAGATGATAAGGAAGTGAAACAGTCGTACTAGTGACATGGAGAAAGTTTGAGTAGTCTGGGTAGAAAATCAAACCAGCTACAACATTACCTTAAGCCAGAGCCTAATCCAGAGCAAGATCCTAACTCTCTTAAGTTTTGTGAAGGCCAAGAGAGGTGAGGAAGCTGCAGAAGAAAAGTTTGATGTTAGCAGAGTTTGAATCATGAGATTTAAGGAAAGAAACCATCTCGGTAACATACAAGTGCAAGGTGAAGCAGCAAGTGCTGATGTAGAAGCTGCAGCAAGTTATCCAGGAGATCCAGCTAAGATCAGTAATGCAGGTGGCCACACTACACAGCAAATTTTCAATATAGATTAAACAGCATTGGAAGAAGATGCCATCTAAGGACTTTCATAGCTAGAGAGGAGAAGTCAATCCTCTGAGGCTTCAAAGCTTCAGAGGACAGGCTGACTCTCTTATTAGGGGATAATGCAGCTGGTTATTTTAAGTTAAAGCCAGTGCTCACTGATCATTTTGAAAATCCTAGGGTCCTCAGCAGTTATAAATCTATTTGTGCTCTATAAATAGAACAACAAAGCCTGGATGACAGCACATCTGTTGCAACATGGTTTCCTGAATATTTTAAGCTCACTGTTGAGACCTACTGCTCAGAATGAAAGTTTTTTTTTCCAAAATATGACTGCTCATTGACCATGTATGTGGCCACCCAAGAACTCTCATGGATGTGTAAAAAGAGGTTAATGGTGTTTTCATGCCTGCTAACACAATATCCATTCTGTAGACCATGGATTAAGAAGTAATTTAAACTTTAAGTTTTATTATTTAAGAAAAATACATTTCATAAGACTATAGCTGCCATAGATAATGATTCCTCTGATGGATCTAGGCAAAGTAAATGGAAAACTTTCTGGAAAGGATTCACTATTCTAGATGCCATTCAGAACATTCACTCTTCAGAGGCATGTGTGTGGCTCAGTCAGTTAAGCGTCCAACTCTTGATTTTGGCTCAGGTCATGATCTAACAGTTTGTGGAATCATCGAGCCTGGTGTTGAGCTCTGTGCTAACAGTGCAGAGCCTGCTTGGGATTCTCTCTCTCCCCCTCTCTCTGTCCCTACCCCACTCGTTCCCTCTCTCTCTCTCTTAAAAAAGTAAAATAAAAAAAGAACATTCACGGTCCATGGGAAGAGGTCAAAGTATCAACATGAACAGGAGTTTGGAAGAAGTTGATTCCAACCTTCATGGATGACTTTGAGAGGTTCAAGACGAGTGGAAGAAATAACAGCAGATGTGGTGGAAATAGCTAGAAAACTAGAAGTGGAGGCTGAAGATGTGAATGAATGACTGCAATCTCATGATAAAATGTTAACACAGATGAGGAGTTACTTCTTATGAATGAGCAAAGAAAGTGGTTTCTTGAGCTGGAATATACTCCTGGTGAAGATGCTGTAAAGATTGTTGAAATGACAATAAAGGAGTTATTAGAATATTGCATAGATTTAGTTGGTGAAGCAGTGGCAGGATTTGAAAGGATTGACTCCAATTGTGAAAGAAGTTCTTCTCTGGGTAACATGCTATCAAACAGCATCACATTCTACAGAGAAATTGTTGATGAAAGAAAGAGCCAATCAATGAGGCAAACTTCATTGCTGTCTTATTTTAAGAAGTTGCCACAACCACCCCAACCTTCAGCAGCTATCATCCTGGTCAATCAGCAGCTGTCAACATCCAGGCAAGACCCTCCACCGACAAAAAGATTAAGACTAGCTGGAAGCTCAGATGATGGTTAGCACTTTTTAGCAACAAAGTATTTTTAAATTAAGGCATATACATTTTTTTAGACATAATGCTGTTGCACACTTAATAGACTACAGTAAAGTATACACACAATTTTATATGCACTGAGAAACAAAAAAAATTTTTTTTTGACCTGCTTTATTGTGATATTTGCTTTTATTGCAGTGGTCTGGAACTGGATCAGCAGTATCTCAAGAAATGCCTGTATTTAATCTTCTCTCCTCTGTATAATTACTGTAGAGCCTGCAGTCACCCTTGAAATCAACGTTGTGAAGCCTAGCTTTGGTACTTGGCCTATCAGTAGGCTGAATATTAGGCCGAGGGAGACAGAGGTTGTGGGTGATATGTGTTGGTTGAAATTTTGTGTGTGTGACCAAAAGGACTATACAGAGGGTTTCATTTTGGTTTTAAGAATTTTTTTTAATTGAAAATCAAAAAGCCTAGTTCTGTAGGCATTTCAGTTCAGTTTCTAACTCTGATTTCTTCTTTTTTATGTATAAATCAGACTACATTTAGCAATAATTTTAAGGGGCCTTTGTTTGGTCCCATTTACAAAATTGATTAACTAAACATTTAGCTGCTTATAAATTTAAGATCTTTACTGTTTTCTTTTTAGGTAATTAAATTGAGTTAAACAAAATGTTGGTAGGTGGTAAATACTACTTTGGTCTTCAAGTTCTCTTAAATGTTCTAAATACATAATATTACAAGAAAGAATAGATTTTTGGATAGGAAATTTTTTTATTTTAAAAAGTCTTCTATACTTACATTTAACTTTTGAAACTTCTGGGGCATAAAAGACAAAATCCCTTTTAAGGAAGGCAGGTGACATCTCAGTTAGCTAAGGTTACTTATGACCAGAGATTTCGGTCAGACTTGCAAAGACCCAGAGCACCTCTCATCACCAGCTAGGAAAACCACCAAATGCCAAACAATTAGGGCTATTTCTCAGTATACTGAAATTACTAATAACCTCGGATTTCCATCTGGACATTGATTAGATTCTAGTCAGCCTAGAAGGCACACATAGAAATTATTTTATAATTGTTCTCTCATAGATTTCATAGTCTTGCATATTCGTATGTCCATGGTTTAGATTACATACACCTTACCAAGTTCTGATTGCTGGCACAAGTTCTATCATATGCCAGGGCCACTGTTTGCATCCTTTTGGTTCCTAAATTATATAAAAGACTTCCATTTAAGTCTGAAGACTTTTGAGCTAGATGTGATTTTTTTTTAATGTTTGTTTACTTGTGAGAGAGAGAGACACACACACACAGAGCATGAGCAGAGGGGCAGAGAGAGAGGGAGACGACAGAATCCAAAGCAGGCTCCAGGCTCCGAGCTGTCAGCACAGAGCCTATGTGGGTCCCGAACCCATGAACTGAGAGATCATGACCTGAACTGAGTCAGACGTTTAACTAATGAGCCACCCAGGTGCCCCTAGATATAATCTTTTCACATGTTCCTAGGACCACATACTCTCTAACTTAAAATGATCTGTATTGAATTGGAATATTTCAGTGTCTACCTTAAAGTCAACTCTCATGAAGTCATAGTTTCTACAGTAGTAAAAACTGAAAACATTTATGCATTTTTGGCATTTGCCAGTAAGCAAACTTATGTATCAACTTTTCTTTTCTTTTCTTTTTTCTTTTCTTTTCTTTTCTTTTCTTTTCTTTTCTTTTCTTTTCTTTTCTTTCTTTCTCTCTTTCTCACTTTGCTTTGCTTGCTTTTCTTTCCTTTTCTTTAGTTTTCTTTCCTTTTCTTTAGTTTTCTTTTCTTTTCTTTTCTTTTCTTTTCTTTTCTTTTCTTTTCTTTCGAACCACCTCTGTGCCAGGCACTGTGCTAGGCAAAAGGAATGTAATCATTGTTGAGGCAAACATGGATTCTCTCTTCTTAAAGCATATGATAAAGTTGGGTTGACCATATCCTAGTAGTAAAATTGGGGACTATAGGGCAAGTATTTGTATATTGGGGCTGATTTCTGCCAATGATAAACTACCTCAAGGTACTAATTTTCTCCTTCTCTGGAGTGAAACTAATGCCTGTTCTGTTGGAGTTGCTATAAAATTAACTTGGAGATAATTACTAGCAAACAACTAGAATTTGTGTTTGGTTACATCAAGAGTAACCTCATGGAACAAAGAAAAAAGTTCACTTCTGAAAGCAATCAGTTTATTCCCTATTCACTAATGAGCTTTATGTTAAAATGATGCTACTTTGCCTTTTAAGACCTTACTATCAGATATCACAATAAAGCTTGCTCATTGGATATTGGAACAAGTCACACAGTACAGAACCATTTAGGCCAATTCCTGCCTTATTTCCACTTGGAAAATTTTTTGAATGGAACATTTATCATTCTGAAAGAACTTCATGTGAAAACTCCATGTTTTACTTCCTGATTCTCAAGAATTTATTTAGCATTTAAGAATTTAGAAGTTATTCTAATCAGTCAAGATGACTTAAAAAATGTGGCCTTATTTTCACAAGTTTTAGGTCATTAAATAGTATATGCAAATGGGTTTCTAAGTGGGTTCAACTCATGGCAACACTTGGGAAATAGCTTTATTCTTCTCTCACTACTGCTCTCAAGTGACATAGCATCAAAGGATATGGAAATAGGTCCTAGAAGATTAAACAGAAAAGTGGTTAGCCATTAGGAATATCAGTTTCCTCTTCAGTCATTATCATTTTTAAATGAATATTGAGGAGAATCAGATGCTACCTGTGTTTGATAGGACCCAAGAATGATTCTCTGCTAGGCAAAATAGTCTTTTTCAACAAAGCATGTCAGGGTGCATTTGAACCTTGGAGAATAATAAAGTCTCAGGATGATCTTTTCCTGGAACTCTGGAAGTCCTGACACCTTCACAAGATGTTTTTTTTTCTTCTCAGGGGAAGCAGATGGCATTAACAGACTCCATTATCTGCTATTCTTAGGCAAGCTAAACCACGATTTGTGCTCCCCTTTCCCAAGAGGATGAGATACTTTAGCAAAAAAAGATAAATTTTTTTGCAAATGCAGTTAAAAGTCTCTCTTTAGAAATTATAATCACTGTTTCTGTTTCTTTTAAAAAGAGTATAAGGTTTACCTGCTCTCCCAAATGATGAAAGAGGATGTGATTGGATGTTGTCGTGAGCCACAACTTCTGCCCCAGGGAAAATAATTACCCTCTTCGGAATAGTCAGTTGGTTGCTCCTGAAGTGCTTGGCTATGGGCTATGAGTAAAACCCAGCCACATCAGCTTGAAGCCTAGAAAGATTGGATACATTGAAGAATCCAATCTTTTACAGAAGGTTAGAAGCAGTGTGGGTAATAACAAAAGATTGTATTTGAGAGGGATATTTAAAACTTTTGTTTTTTCTCTTTTTATATCCTGAATCTTCCAGAATCAAAGGAAGGTATAGCCCAGAGAGGAAATCATCTGTAGTTTTGGCATGTTCTATCATAGTGAATGAGAGAAGCAAATCTAGCCAGCCAAGTCTAGCCTGATAATGAATGGGGCAACTTCCAGATGGTGGAAGTCAGCACGCACCTACCTACCTATATTGTTCTCTAGGACAATATAAAATAGTTTAGTAAGTCACAGAGCTTAAGTGTTAGAAGAATGCAGCATTCTCCATATAGTTGATGCCTGGAAAAACGTTTGCTGTTTCAAGGCTTGACAGAGGTACTGACATATGTCCTCCTTAATCTAAATGTAATATATAGCACTTCATGGCATATCATAAAGAAAAATCTCTAGAGCAGAGGGAGCAGTTATATAATGGTAAGGCTGACTTCTCCATATGGGACCAAGATAGGTCAGTTATATTTTTGCAAAATGAGCCTAAAATTACAAGCTAAATTCTGACTTATGTCTGGTGATAGGAAATAATTCACATTTAGATTTCCTCACAGATATGTTATCCTTCTGTCAGCTGTTTACTGACATGAAACCTCATTGTAGAAAAGCTAGAGGTTCATTTTTACCTAGCTCAGCAACAATGTGTAAAATGACTATTTTCTCCTGTTTGTTTTATATTCCCTTTAAGAATAAACTGCATCTGTCCAAACAAATTCAACTTGTAAAAAATCAGAAAATCAGGAAGCTATTCCTAATCATTGAAATCAGCTCTTAGAATTTTAAATATGGAAACTACGTGTTATTATCAAATGAGAAGCAGTCGTGACCGTTTGCAACAGCCGCTGTTCTGCAAATCTGATATACCAGTTCACTAAAACCCCTATTTATAAGTGTCACATTTGCATGCATAAAATTGAACTGCTCATTCCAATTCATGCTGCCAGTGAATTTTGGAAGGAGGAATCATGAGATTTTTGAGAGGCTCTTTATTTTATTTAGTATCCATATGTTATGGAGCACATAGATGGAAATACAGTATAGTTGTACTTTAAGCTAGCCATTTGGTGATCAAAACAACGTTTGAGTCGAGTTTGGCATATTATTCTGATTTTGTCATTATTAACAAAATTTGTGGTTTTGAATTTTTATAGCAGTTGTCCTTGGGTCCTCAGGGGGCTGTTTTGTTGTAAACTAGTCCACTATTGCTGGAAGGGGAATACCAGACTCTTTTCATTCTTTATCTCAATAATTTTTTACATCTGTATCATTATTAATAAGGATAAAAAGAACTACCTTATATTTTTAGAGAGCTTAAGATTTAGTCATACTTAGTGTTTTTTTTTTTTACACCCAACATGGGGCTTGAACTCACAACCCTGATATCAGGAGTCACGTGCTCCAGTGACTTAGCCAGCCCAGCACCCCTAGTCATCGTTATTGTATCATGTAGTTTCTTCACATAAAATTGGTGATACAGCTAAAGCAGATATTTTGAAGGAGGGAATTGAAGTCTAGAGAGTAAATGACTGGTCCAGGTTTGAAGAATTAGTTAAGACTAGAGCCAGCCAGCCAGAAACCCTGCTCCTTCTGCTCTTACAGGGTGCTAGCATTCTTTACAGGATGGTCTTGACAGAGTTGATGGGGGTAGATGGTTGTGTCTGCTTCTCTGCCAATTTTAAGTCTAATGAATTCCTCTCTTGCTGGAGGGCTGCAGCAGCACCCTCCTTTATGCTTTCTGAACCTTAACAGGTTGCACCATGCATTTTGGTACTTGATTAGAATTCTAGAATTGGGGAACAAAAACTTAGATCATCTAGCCAAGGCCTTTGTTCAAATGAGTGGAGTGAAGAAGCTGCTGTGTTTGAGATGCAGCAGCTAATAAATAGTAGTCCTGGAACCAGAACTCCTCTATCCTATCTCTTTCCACCACATGAATTGTTCTCTGTAGTTTCATTTCGATAAGCCAGACTCCACACCAAGAATTTAAGCTTTTGGAGGACAGGGACTTCTTAGATCTCCCCATGACCATTCCACAGTGCTGAATACATTCCCAAGGTCATGGAAGTGCATACTGAATTGATTTCGGAGCAAAAGAATTCTGCTAGTTGTGCTGGCTCTGGCTCCCTCCAACCAAGTGCTTGTGGGGGGGAAGGGGGGAGATATTTGTCTCAGTTTGACAAGTCCTTTTCTGGCTCTGCTGTGAATGTGCTATAGCAATGGTGGCTGTGGGTGATGGATACAAAGTCAAGTACTAATTTCACAGGACTGCACTCTTTCCTAACTAGATGGTCATCATGAAAATATTCTCCTGAGCCTCCTTGTTTGTAGTACTGGGTGTGTAGAGCATGGATTGATAGAGGGACTTCTTTAAGAGGCAAGGCACTCATGCTTGTTTCATTTCAAGTATATTCCAAGGAGTTGTTATAGCCCTATAAATAATCATTGATCCTTCCAGGATGCCTCACAGCAAGTGTTTCTGTTTTGCAGATGAATCAAGAAAGTGAGAGTTGTTAAGTTTTCTACCTAAGGCAAATGGGTTGATACTGTGCAAGCAGATAGATACTCTGAAGGACGATGGGGCAGGAGGCCTTTCTCTGCATCTTTGCCTTTGCCAGATGTGTGTACAAGGAACATCCCATGCCTGAAGGGAAGATAGAAAACTCTAACCTGTGTCACTTTAATACACCAACATCAGCAAAGGCCCAGAATCAAAGCTGGCTGTGTTATCTCTTCTAACCAGAAGCTCTCTCAGGAAAGTACAGTTGGAAAAGCAAAATAATTTCCAGTTGTGTCTTTGAAGTTGTCTGGTGTGTTATCATGGGTTTTTAATACCTACTGTGGATATTTTTAAAATAGAGAGAAATTATAAGGTGATAAATAGAGGAACTGTTTGAACAACTACATCTGAGGCCTAAAAAGTAACCTACATAAAATTTTATTTTCCTCCTTTACTTTGCAGCTGTGTCTGTATTCTGATGCTGGAGAATTTTCTTTTTAAATTAGAGACTTATACATGCTGGTAGTGAAACTGTTATACATTATGTGATTTTTATACCATGAAGTTTCTCATTTTTATGAGATCTATCATTTCCTTTGCGCGTGCGTGTGTGTGTGTGTGTGTGTGTGTGTGTGTGTGTGTGTGTGTGAGTGTGTTAGTGATTAACATGTCTATAAGAAAATCTATTTGCTTCAGTCTTCTCCTGTGGCTGGTCAAATGAATCTTGCCACTCATGGCTCATTTTAATTGGTGACTATATGAGTTTATTATACTAATTTTTCTGTTCTTTTGTCAGGCCACTACTGGGCAGTTCAATGGTTTAGTTCTATTTTGGGGCTCCTACACGAGCAATACAGCAAGAGAAGAGTGCCTGGCATGTAGCAGGTAATAGGTGCTCAGTAAATGTACATTGAATGAACTAAATAAACTGCAGAATGAATAACTCCAGAGCCAATCACAAAATATGGAATACATCAGTTAATGACCTATTTTAGAATCATAGAATGCTATAGCAGGAAGTGACATTAGAGGTCACTTAATCTAGTTTCCTGTTAGGAGATATCAAATGAACTAGATCTGTTTGCTGTAGAAAAGCTTTTTTTTTTTAAAATATTAATTTAATTTTGAGAGACGGAGGGAGAGAAGAGAATGAGTGGGGGAGGGGCAGAGAGAGAGAGGGAGACACAGAATATGAAGCAGACTCCAGGCTCTGAGCTGTCAGCACAGAGCCCCTGTAAGGCTCAAGCTCAGAAGCTGTGAGATCATGACCTGAGCCAAAGTTGGACGCTTAACCGACTGAGTTACCCAGGCACTCTTGCTCTAGAAAATCTTTTTAAAGAGATTTGGAGTATTGGAAAGGATTCTAGGTTTACAGACAGCTAGATGATCTAGGCGCCATGCCAGCTAACCACTTGCTTTTTTGCATGACCCTGGAGATACTACTCAGTGTTTGCCCTCTTAAGGATAAAATGAGACAATGGATGCAAATTGTAGGGTTCATGTATTTCATCTCCCTCCTACCCTTTTGCACTTTTAGCAACAAATGACACACCCATCCTGAACACTGGGCACAGGGCCTGGTACCTCACCTCAACTGAACACAGCTATTGGTCTAGGAGGTGGAAACATGATTGAAGCAGGACCAGTGTTAAAAAACAAACTTCAACCAAGTATATTTGAAGGTTGAGTTGGCTTTGTTAACGCTTCATGAATTGGGCAGCATCCCATCTAGCAAGTAGGTTGGGAACTCTTGAGGAGTTCTTCAGAGTGTAAGCTTTTCCGTAGAAGGAGGGTGAGTCAAGAAAGTCAGTAGCGAAAAAGGATTGTTCCAGGCAAGGGCAGCTAGCTTTCCCTTAGGGGAAAAAGCAAGGGATCTTATCACACAGCTTACCTCATCTCTTTTGGGGGATGGAGAGGGCTCAGGAGGCAGACTCTTTGGTGCTGATCAAGAAATTCCTGACTGACCAGTTAAGACTACATTTCTGGGGGAGGTTGAAACAAATTGGATTATGTATTAAGCCCCAGTTTGGGGACTCTGCCAGAGTGACACCATTTTGGGCCTGTGGTTTTCTTTTTAACACCAGTTAGTCTTTCTGTGGGATTCTTCAAACCAAACCTGACAAGGCCCATTCTTTTAGTCCTCAGTTGCAGTAAGGACTTGAGCTTGGAACCGCTAGTGGTCAGCCCCAACTTTCCTACTCCCACTGTTGGAGAGAGTAAGAGGACAGACAGTAATAGAGATAAAGGGGAGGGGAGGCTTAAGTTCCTTGGCCCTGAGGAAGCCTCTTGTTTTTGCTGCAGTTTT
Source organism: Panthera onca (assembly GCF_046562875.1). Lineage (NCBI taxonomy): Eukaryota > Metazoa > Chordata > Mammalia > Carnivora > Felidae > Panthera > Panthera onca. The sequence goes on along the minus strand of NC_138347.1, from coordinate 104,178,322 downwards.
CCTCCTTGCTAACCTCAAAATTCCTATTTAGGACGTAAGGTGTAGGGTATTAGTTTACTAAGGCTGCCAAAATAAAGTAGCACAGACTGACGGCTAAAGAGCAGAAATTTATTTTCTCACAGTTTCAGATGCTGGAGGCCAAAATCGAGGTATTGGCAGGGTCAGTTTCTTCTGAGGCCTCTCTCTTTGGCTCGTAGATGTCTGACTTTTCTCTGTGTGTTCACAGGGTCTTCCCTCTGTGGGTGCCTATGTCTTAATCACCTCTTCTTATAAGGGCACCAGTTATAATGGGTTAGAACCCGCCTTAAGAACCTCATTTTAACTTTATTACCTCTTCAAAAGCCCCGTCTCCGAATACAGTCACACTCTGGGGTACTGAGGGTTAGGACTACAACATATGAATTTTAGGGAATACAACTCAGCTCATAACAGGCATTTTGTTGGATTTCTATGACTTCCTACTGAAAGAGTGTCAGTTAATCTGGTAACCATAAATTGAATAAACAAGATTCATGGGATCTAGTCAGAAAGCATCTTTTGTTTCCCACTGCCCATTAGAATCTGTTCAATAGAGGAAGTTCTTTCCCTGCCCAAGCATGAAAACTTGGGCAGTCGCATGACTTTTCTGATAATTTATAAGGAATGCACTTGATTACAGTGACTTTTAAGTTATAAATACAAGCTCAGATCAGAGAGTAGAAAGGCCAGTTTGATGAGGTAATGAAAACTTCAAACTTGATTTGAAATTAAATCTTCTCTTTGCTTCTGTCCCCCCACTAAGGCTTTTGACAGTTGGGAATCCTGCCTTAAGTTTCTGATCTCACTAGGGTGTAAGCTGGAAAAGGAAGGAAAAGAAGGAGAGAGGGGCAAGGAAGTGCTTCTTGATAGGTTAGTGACACAAAATGGCTTTATGCTCTCAGTGTCTCATAAGTGCTTTCTCCCCTGGTTTCTTTGTGAGTTTTTCAGCCACAGCAGTAGATGCCCCTATGTTTTACTTATTTGTAATGCAAGCAGTGCATTTTCCTTACCTCCTGGTTTTTAGCAGGTCTGCTCCATACAGGTGCCACTGTGGGGTCCTTTTACCCTTCGAGGCAGCCCTCTTGAGCAGGACCTAAGTGGCTTCAGTCTAGCTCTCTCCCCCATGTGGCCCACATCTGTCCCAGGAGGTCATCTGTTCCCTGGACAGACTGATAGAATAGGCCTGTCTGGCATGGTCATGTCACCCACCTTCAGCTCTTGCTCCCGTCCCTTTTCCAGGCAGGAGTCAGACCTACTTCCCCCATATACTCCTAACTGGGGCACATGCTAGGCTTTCTCAGTGGCCCTCTCAAAGCCCCTCTGTCCTGACCCGAAGCGAGTGGAGATGCATCCTTCCTTCTGGGTTATGTGTGAGAACGGACACATAACACGGCACTTTCCCACGAAATCGCCCTCAGAAACCCTTCATTTTCATTCTCTTGACCCTCTCATTTTGTATGTGGGTTAGGGCTTTTTAGAATCACAGGGCGGGTTGTTAAATGCTGCTCTGACAAATGTGGATGTGGGCCTGGACTTCAAGTTGGAATGTCTTGACCACTATGTCTTGGTATCTCGGTTGGAACTTCCAATTTAACAGATGTTAAACAAAAACAAAAAACAAAAACAAAAACTGTGTAAACTGTGAAGTGCTACAAAAACGTAGGGAATTAACTCCCTTTGCCTTGAGGAGGTACTCAATAAGATAGAACAGAGAATAAGATGTGGCTGTACTTCTTGAAGAAGCAAACATCTCCAAGAGATTTATGTAGGTTGGTCTGGGCAACTTCACTTTCTGTCTAATTAATACATACCTCACTACTTAGTTAAGGTAGAATTGTTAATAATACGCACACTGCTCTCCTGACTTTATGTGCGAATGGCAGTAATCAAGACAGTAGGGGACAAACATTTGAATGAGAGATGAGAGTCACCCGTGGAGCCAGCATTTCTCTCTCAGTTTACACAGGCTGCACTTTGCACAAACACACACCATGTCCACCCATTCAGTGTGTTTTGGTGGTTATGGTGCTTTGCAAAAGCGTATAGACTGAACATCTCATACTTCACTCAAAGGAGCACTTTCTTCACTGAAGGGTTGGAGAAATTGTCAGAAAAGTAGAGAGCCCGTGGGAAACTGCACCAATCACTCGGAATCCACAAGTCCTCATTCATCCATTTAGCTCATTCATGTAGTTATTTACTGGACACCTACTTTTCCCAGGTGTTTATGCTAGCCACTCAATCTGTAGTGGTCAGTTAAACCCGCAGGGCTTGCAGTCTAATAGGGGAAACAGACAAACACTTAACTGTACAGTGGCAAACTCTGCTAAGTGACAAGAAGAATAATGCCAGGACAGGGGAGGGCAGGGATCTCCTGCCTTCATTTGGGGTTTAGGTGGGGGAGGCATTCTTGGCAGAGGAAGTATGAAGGGTGGGTCCCACTATCTGTCCAAGCCTGTGGTTCCCATGTATTCCTAATTAAATAGTAGTAGCCAGGGGGCGCCTGGGTGGCTCAGTCGGTTAAGCGGCCGACTTCGGCTCAGGTCACAATCTCGCGGTCCGTGAGTTCGAGCCCCGCTTTCGGGCTCTGTGCTGACAGCTCAGAGGCTGGAGCCTGTTTCAGATTCTGTGTTTCCATCTCTCTCTGCCCCTCCCCTGTTCATGCTCTGTCTCTCTCTGTCTCAAAAATAAATAAATGTAAAAAAAAATTTTTTTTTAAGTAAATAGTAGTAGCCAGTAATTCTAAATGAAATATTACATTTGATTAGGACATGTGTTTTTTAAGGGTACCACTCAGGCCTTTTCTTCCAAATGTTATTTTCTTCAGTTGGTGCTCTACCCTTTTCCCACACAGAGCTTAGAATTTGTTTAAAAAGACTACTCTGGGAGAGATCGTTGTTTATTGGAATAGAAGTTTATGTGTAATATTTTCTCTAAGTGGTCAAATCTCCCCTCTCAGAGCTTCTTGTTATCAGAAATCTGAAGAGCTGTCCCAGAGGAGTTATTCTTTTGTTTTCCACTTTCTCATTCTGTGTAGTTAATCCCTCTTATTTATTCCATTTCAAAGCAGGGAACTCAGGGAAGGGGAGGGGACGGAAGGAAGAGTGAGGAAAGCCATTTTGACCATGAATGGTTTACTAATAAGAATGTCTTCTCCAAAAACAAATCACTTAACGTTTTCTTCAAGAAAGCAAGAAAGTGAATATGGTTACGAACATATTGTGAACACAGAGCTATTTGGCTAGACAGAAATGTGAGGTACAATGTCTGCTTGACATGTGGATGATACCTGCCCAAGCTATCAATTGTCAGTATTATTTGATAAAATGATTCTTGAATGCTCTCTGACATGGGAGAAGTAGCACTGGGAAGTGCATTAAGAAACTTGGTTTATAGGGGCGCCTGGCTGGCTCAGTCAGTTGTGCATCTGACTTCAGCTCAGGTCATGATCTCACGTTTTGTGGGTTCAAGCCCTGCATTAGGCTTTCTGCTGTCAACACAGAGCCCACTTTGGATCCTCTGTCCCCATCTCTCTCTGCCCCTCTGAGACTCTCTCTCTCAAAATAAATAATTAAACTTAAAAAAAAAAAAGAAACTTGGTTTATGACTTCTGTCTTGCCACTGACTAGTGGTTGTCATTGGTCATCACTCGATGGTATCTATCTCCACGTCCTTAGCTACAAGATGAGGGTAGTGGTAATACCTGCCACACTACCTCTCAGGTTTGTTGTGGAGAATAAGTGCAGTAACCTTAACATGTTTTTGATAATAAATACTTTCACACTGGATAAATCATTATCATTACCATCTGTTTTTAAATTTTTTTAATGTTTATTTTTGAAGGAGAGAGAGACAGAACGTGAGGTGGGGGGGTGGGGGCAGAGAGAGAGACACAGAATCCGAAGCAGGCTCCAGGATCTGAGCTGTCAGCACAGAGCCTGATGAGGAGCTCAAAACCACAAACCACAAGATCATGACCTGAGCTGAAGTCGGACGCTTAACCGACTGAGTCACACAGGTGCTCCCTGGGCACTCAGTCTTATACTGATTGTGATCACTCTTCCACAAAGTCCTCCTTTTGGTTTCTAACCTTCCTTGCCTTAGTTTTCTTATTTCCTTTTTCTTTTCACAGAAGTAAAATTTAGAATATATTTGATTTATAAAGCCACATGTGAGTCCATGAAGATAAGGTTCCATGGTTGATATTACTTTGGCTCTGATGTATATTAGCTGTTAAGATGCTGGAGCAGTTGTCTGCCATTTATGTTGGGCTAGGGGATCTTTCTAAGATGCCTTCCATGGTTTTTCTTGTTCAAATTCAGAAGAGTATCATTAAGAACAAACCCAAAGTTGGGGAGCCTGTTTCAGATTCTGTGTCTCCCTCTCTCTCTGCCCCTCTCCCTCTTGCGCTCTGTCTCCTTCTCAAATATAAGTAAACATAAAAAAAATAAGAACAAATCTAAAGCAACACAAATATTGGCAGGTCTGGCAAAAGCGCTGAAGATCATAGAGAACGACAAACTGATGAATTCTAAAGTTGTCAATGATCAGTGGAAATAATGCCGTGGGACCTGGCTAACATTCTGTTTCTATTCAGTGGGTGGATATCACCCTTACTTGAAGACAGAGTTCAGTTTTGGTCACTGCATTTAAAGAGGGTGGTGGAGAAAGTGGCATATGATAATGAGTAGCAACAGAATGGAAAATGGGTCCTTTCCATAGGAACAGGTCAAGTTTAAGGGGTTGGATATAACATTTCTTGGTTGAACCACCCGGTTTTATAATTCTGTGGCTTCTAGTTATTGCTTTACTTTTTCTATTTTTTAATTTCTTCTTTTGACTAATATACGTTTTTATTCCATTCCATTGCTTTATTGTGCTACTTTATTTTGTTTTGTTTTAAAGACAGAGTGTGCATACATGGGTGGGGGAGGGGCAGAAGGGGAGAGAATCTCAAGCAGGTTCCACGCTCAGCACAGAGCCTGACGCAGGGCTCAGTCCCTCGACCCTGAGATCATGACTTGAGCTGAAATTGAGAGTCTGACTCTTAACCAACTGAGCCACCCAGGCGCCCCTGTTCTACTTCTTTATCCTGTACTCATTTATTATTGTCTTTTGGATGCAATTTTAAGTTGACACTTCTTTGTTCAATTTCTTTAATTTCTCATTTACTCAGCACTTAATTTATTTTCTTGTTTTTTATTCATATTGTTATAATTTTCCCCATTCTCACGCACAATCTGTTCTGTTTTTTACTTTATCATTTCTTTATTTCCTTGTATCCCCAGTGACAAAAGAGGGACGCTGGTATCAGGGTGAGCCCCAGAAGTTCTAATCCAGGGTTTATTCACTGCTCTGGTACAGTGGGGGGCACAATATGGAATCTGGAGTAAAATAGCAGGAGACAACTAAAAGTTCTAATGACAGGGGCTCCTGGGTGGTTCAGTCGGTTGAGGGTCCGACTTTGGCTCAGGTCATGATCTTGCAACTTTTGAGTTCGAGTCCCGCGTCGGGCTCTGTGCTGACAGCTCGGAGCCTGAAGCCTGCTTCGGATTCTGTGTCTCCCTCTCTCTCTGCCCCTAACCCACTTGCATTCTGTCTCTGTATCTCTCAAAAATAAATAAACATTAAGAAAAAAAAGTTCTTATGACAGCTTAATTTTTTAGGTAATCACCTGGGTCAATTTTTCTGGCACTCATTTTCCTCATTTCAAAAATACTGATTCTTTGCCTTTCAAAGAACTGCAAAGATTAATGAGATGATGAGTATGACAAGTCTTGCCCAGTGGTTGGTACATAAGCCTTAATTAAATGTTATATCTTTCCCTTAATCACACATACCTGCTCATTTTAGTATCTGTGACACACACACACACACACACACACCTTTCTCTCCGGATTGACAACCTATATCAGTTTTCTTTCTGTCTTTTCCTCTGATCCCTGTATACTTACTCTTTTTGCCTAGTTACTACATACTCAAAACCAAAGTCAAATGTATGAAAAAGATGCAAAATAAAAACATCAGGAAACAATCAGTTAAACAAATCCTTGGTTGATTTTAATTAGCAAGACAGATTATTTAGAGTATGTAAATGTGGAAATTTACGTACTCTATTCTGATAATCACAGCTTACCTACAATACTTCATATCTCCCAAGAACTAATATGTAATCATTTGTTCTAACTTCTTTTTTTTTTCAAATCAAAAAGTCGCTCGGCTTCTAATCACTTAGACTATTGCATAAATTAAGCAAACTGTCCCTTTACTAAAGGTAACTTCTAAGTGTTATGTGTTTAGGATTTTCCACAGGCTGGAGAGGATTTTTTTTAATGTTTATTTATTTTCGAGAGAGACAGAGACAGAATGCGAGTGGGTTGGGGCAGAGAGAGAGGGAGACACATTATCCGAAGCAGGCTCCAGGCTCTGAGCTGTCAGCCCAGAGCCCTATGTGGGTCCTGAATCCATGACCTGATAGAGCATGACCTGAGCCTAAGTCGGCCACCCAACTGACTGAGCCACCCAGGTGCCCCATACCATCTGTCTGTTTTTGAGTTTTCTGTTCATGACTGATCTTAGCCTATAAAACCATTCTCCCCAAGTTCATTTACCTTGAGGCTGAGATTTCTGACATCTTACCTGTGTACCTGGCTGGGTAAAAGTTTTCTGACATGGCTGCCACTCATGCAGGGATCCCTCATGGTGTATATGACAAAGTATACCTTTTGAAGCACAAGAGAACTGGGTTTGAATCTCAGCCCCGTTATTTACTGCTAAGTGACCCTGGGGGTGGGGGAATTACTCTTTCTGTGCTTCAGTTTCCTCATCTGTGAAATGGCTGTGAGGAATGAAATGGTACAAATTATGAAAACACTTACCACACTGCCTGGTGTTAGGATAGGCTTTTCAGAAATGCTAGCTCTCTTCTTTAAAACAAACAGTGTGGAACCCAGGATTTGCAAAACAGGTTTTTGTTAAGTAAAAGGTTCCATCCATGAGGGGTTATGATGAATACAAATTCAGTTTTTTTTCAAATGGTGCTGTAGCCAAGAAAACGAAGCACTCTGTACTAGCTTTCTGATAAAATCATATTTTAAAATATTTTAGTATTTAGAAATATCAGAAGAGGCCATTTATTTTTATGTTATTACAATTTGAAATTTTACCACTTGAGTAAATTAATTTTTTTTAAACGGGGTTTATCTCTTACCATTTTTCAGAAAAGTTTGAAAATTGTTTACAAAATGAAGCCCAACAGAAAACAAAGCAATTAAAAATGTAATTGGAAAAAAAATAAGATAAGTGGCTAGCTATCCTCAGAGGTCTGATGACAAGCCACAAAAAGTACCTCCAAGGGAAGAAGACAACGAGAGCCCTTGTTTTTTGCGTGTCTTGTGCGGGCAGTTTGCATTGTCCTCCTCGGAGTGTGCCCCACCTCCTTCCCTGCCCTGCCTCTTCACTATTTGTGGGAAAGGGGGCCCGGAGCTCTTGAGGTCGGTGGGAAATGAGCCAGAGCTGACCAAGAATTTGCAGCACACAAATAGAAAAGTGTACATTCTTTTTGTTGCCTTGACACTTTTTCCTGAATTGAGAGCTTCACATATTGCATCTGCATGTGTATTGTCTCTTGCCTGGGATATAACCGAACTTTCTTTATCTGAAATGTTTCTGGGCCAAGAGTGGTGAAACAGATGACTTCAGGCAATCCGATCACAAAAAAAAAGAAAGAAAGGACTTTGATACATAGCTTTCTGTTTATGAACTTAAAATGACTGAATTTCTCTTTTATAGAAGTGCCTCTTGAGGAATGTGTTTAATGGAGGTTTATGCTCTTATGGATATTTCAACCTAATGGTGTAATTACCATATGTCATTAATCCTATTCCTACAGGGAATTTGTCTTCTCCTTTTTTTTTTCCCAAAGCTAGAGGGTAACAAGAGCAAATATTTTCAACTTTAGCACATAATTCATTTTAAATGTAATTTGACAAGTTGAGGATATGAAAAACAAGAAGTCAAGATGATCAGTTTTTTAAAAAGTGGAAACCATTAAACTGTGTTACAAAGAATGCCTCACAGCACCCTTCCCCCGTGCTGGTATTAATGTAAATGTAAAACAACTTCTAGCTGCATCTTCTATTTTTAGACTTTGATTTTCTGTAGGTTGCTTCTGTGCCAGCTCTGCTCTTCCCCACCCCAAATACTTTTTTGGTAGGTTTCCTGCTGCGACCAAAGTCAAATGACTGGAAATGAGGGAAAGTTAACATTTAAGGGGTACATTTAAGAGATTATACATTCGCTGTTCCTTTGCTCACTCTTTGGGAGAAGGAGGTAGTATGGGTCTTACTGGCTTTTTTTTCTTCTTCTCTTCTTTTTACCCGAGATTCTTTTATTACAAAAGTAATACGTACTCAGTGCAGAGATCCTAAAAAGTACAGAAAACTTGAAGGAAAATAAAATCACTTGTAATTCCTCCACCCGGAGAGAACTGCCATTGATCGTGATTCAGTGTAGTGGTATATACATCCTTGTTTTATGTGTCTGTGAGTTCACACCATAGGGCAGTTTGGTAAACTTTCTTTTTCAACTAGCAATATACTGTAAATATTTCACGTTGTTGAAACTTCTTCTCCATCACCATTTTTGACGGCTATATGGTATTCTGTCATTTCGATGTATCTAAATATGGACCAAACATATCTACCTGAAGACAAAAGCCTTTGTGTCCTGAACCCCGAAGGTAAGTCACAAGCCATTTAATTCGGGCACTAGTGAGGACCTGTGCATGAGTTGCTGAAGGCTGGGCTGCCGGGGCGGCCCAGGGGAGTCATCGGACTTTAACAAGGGACTGCATTGTTCCGTCCCTGTTTTCTTATGCCTGGTGCCTCACTTCCTTAATGGCTGAAAAAACCCTGGGGAGAGGGTTTCTCAGGTATCATTGCTTAGAGTGAGCAAGATAATTTATATACAATTTTTTTCCGCCTTAAAGCCCTGAGAATGTGTACTCTGCAGGGACCGTTCAACTCCTTTTAATTATAAATAATGACTCCTGTGAACTTGATACTGATAGTCATTTAATTCTGTCATTCTGCAGGATGTAGTTTAGATTCTAATCTATTAATCTAATCTCTGCTCCAGCTCTATCTTTAAAGGATTGGGTAATTTTGCAACAGCCAGGATAACCCTTCTGGTGGGGAGGAGGCTAAGGGAATGCCTGGCTGCGTACATCCATATGTGTATATCAACGCCTCTTTCCTGTATTTGGTTTCTTGTAGTCAAGAGAATAGTGATCCGTCAGTTACAGTTTGCCGGTGCAGAAATGCTGCACTGCAGCAGAGACACTGGAAAATGTGAAGATAGCATGTGCTCAGGCAGTGCTGAAGTAGCGTTGTATAAATAGCGGATGCTGCCTTGTCCCGGGGCCTGGCGCTGTGCACCTCAGGAACCAAGAGGAGAATGGGCCTCAGTAAAGGAGTCCTAATTGCACCAAATCAAAGCTCATTGAGTCAGCCAGGTCATTAACTCCTTGATATTTAATTACTGGCTGCTCCACTGCTGGAAAATGTCATCAGGCCCTTGTACTAAATCAGCTCCTAAAGAATGCATTCTCCCTTTGAAGGGTTCATGTTTTTTTGTACTGTAGAAAGATCAGAAAAACATTTTGACAATCCGGTAAAGCTGGAGGTGCCAGCTGCTGTGTCCCGAGCCGCCATTGCTCTCCCAGGCCTGCCTCTAATGGCTTGCAAGGCCATGCAGAAGAAATTCGAAGATTTGGCAATAACCTAAGACTCACCCTGGTCAAATTTGAGGCGGATCCTTGATCTAGGCATTTTGTCTGTTCCTCTCCTCTATTACAACTGTCTTGTGCAGGGAATTGGGGGAGAATTTTTAACTGAATTTCTTGACGTTACTTTAATGGCCCATATTCATTCAATCCTGGGCATATCAGTCTCATGACACATGAAGAACTTTTGCGGTATCTTCTCTACACAGCTTTAAGTGAACAGAGTCGGAAGAGGTTTTTAGTATTCCCAAGGGTGTGTTTGGTTTCGTGTTTTGAAAAATGATTTCAGTATCAATTGTTTTTTAACATACTACGTATTTTACTTTGTGTAATTATACCAGATAGCTAATGGCACAAACATTATAATGTAAAACAATCTAAAATATGAAGCATTAGAAATAGTTGTGAGATTTATGTTTCCCAGATGGGCTTAATAATTCCTGCCTAATAATGGCATATTTCTTTTTTAGGAGAGTTTAATTAATTTGCACCATAATTATTTTATTGGTCATGACCTTTTAAATTACTTTCTTATATTTTTTATCATTTTGCATAGCCGGAGCCCCATATGTATTAATAATTATGCAATGTTTGACAGAATAATTCTGAAGTAGAGAGAATTTCACTTGTGGAATTTTTGTGCTAAGTGGATATTTTTCCCTCCCAATTTTTGTTTACCTTCATTGCAGTAATACATGTATGGTTCTTAGCTCGGTGCCTGGCCCATAGTAAATGCTCAATAAATGTTAGCAGTTTTGAGCATTTTCATTATAGTCACCAAAATATTTCAGTTCATTTTTTTACCTCTAGTGGCAGCTCGTGTGTTTTTGTTTGAAATAATTAAATTTCTGAGTATTTACATAGTCTCACAGAATTAAAAGAAAAGTAAACTCTCAATAAATTTTAATAAAATATGTTTCCCAGGAGCTAGTAAAATAATTTAAATTCATTCCAGAGTCATCTCTGAATTATAACTCTTCTCATTTATCATCCATTTCATTTGATGATAAAAGAATGCAAAACCACGTAAGGGAAATCTTTGACATAACTGGAATAAAATGTCTATTGTCTTGTTAAAACATTTCAACACTTTGTACTATTTTAAAAATTCTATATTCATTTAGCTCCCAGATGTTTTATGCCCAAAAGTGCAATAAATTAGCATGAGTCATTGAATGGTACAAACTGTTATGCCACACATTCAGGTTATCCTTCTAAGTGTGTGTAATTCAATATTTAAAATATTGTTGAATATCATTTCTTACAGGTATAGATCTACATAAAGTTGAGAGTGTGTGGTTTTTAAGTTTGATGATTTCAATTTTTTAAAAAAAGGTTAGCATCAAGAGTGTTTACCCTAAGTGTTGTTTTTTTAAATTTTTACAAGTATTTCTTCTGCTCTACTCTTAAATCCTGACTGCTTATTAACATCATACTCTTGTATTGTTGAAAGCCAGTCACACTAGGTCTCATTTTTGCTGCCTTAGTTAAGACAAGAGAATTGCTGTTCTTTAAGAAATGGATTTGTTCATTGCTGCTTATGTGACAGAAGGAATTTGAAGCCATGTGATTTCTTAGCTGGTTCTGTTAATTCAGTATTGGCTTCATACTGCCAGTTGATGGCTTCTAAGTCACTAAAGCTAACACAGAGGTTTGTGAGAAATTCTGTTCCAATGATACATGAAAATATGAGCATATTTTTAACCATCTGGATGATCAATATGCCTTCTGTTGGTTAGGCTTATATAATTTAACCTGGAGAGATTACTACTTAATATGATACCTGCAAAAGAGAAAGTTTGCAAAACAGTTATTAGGAACCTATGAACTATTATTTTTCTTCTGCTATTTTCTACCAAATTATAATGAACTCTCAGGCTTTCTATGTTATATAGATCTTACACATTCTTTGTATCCTGACTTATATTACTCACTAGCACCTCCAAAGTAGGATGGTATGATAAAAGGAAATAATTAATGATTGATAAAATTTTAGAATTCATAGAATAAAATTTAAGACACAAAAGGATTTTGAAGATCCTCCGACTCAGCATTTTCCCTTCAGCCCACTCCTCTGTCTTACCAATGAGGATACTGAAGGCCAGAGATGTTCAAGAGCACACAGCTGCAGAGTGGGCCAATTGCAGTGTGACCTCGAACCTAGCTTTCCTATCTTGTTGGGGACTCCTTCCAGAAGAAGCTGGGAAATGGAACCCTTCATTGTCCCACATTTTACTGTGGAATAGAATGAATTGCCCAAGGAAAGAATGCCTAGCCTACTTTCAAAGGTTTTTAAAGTAGGTGGGTGGTGGGAAGAGACTATGGCTAGAATGGGTCCCTACTGGGAAAGAACCCAAAGACAGACAACAGCACTCACTGCTCCACCATATTGTTTAGGATGAGTTCTGCGAATTAGCTGAGCAATTTATTTCTTAAAAAAACATCTATCTGTAAATTGGTTCAACTCTTTTTTTAAAGTTAGAGAACAATAACTCCATTTTTTATATACTCTCAAGCTTTGATCCATTTAATTCACAAGTCTATGAAATAGCTCAACAAGAATGTTATATTTCTTCCTTTTTCCTCTGAGTATATTAGAAAAATGTTATCTATAGGTTGTTTTAACTCATTTCTTCCTTGATTATTCTGTACTTAAAGAGCAAGTGGATTCTACGGTTGAAATTTGCTAAGAGAGTAGAACTTAATTGTTACCACAAAAAAAAAAAAAAAAGAAGAAGAAGGAAGAAAAATGTGAAGTGATGGATGTGTTAATGAACTAGATGGGGGGAATCCTTTCACAATGTATTCACATATCAATTCACCATGAAATGTGCTACTTTAAATATCTTACAAATTTATATGTCAACTATACTTCAATAAAGCTGAAAAAGGAACTGAAATTTGATTCAATAATACCTTGGAATTTCTCTGGGAAGTATTTAGTTTATAAAACCCCAAAGCATAATTAACTATGCAGCCTGGAATTTGTCTCTAAAAAAACTTTTAATCTCAATATGATAAAGTCCGTTTAAGGGCCCTGTTAAGTAATTGTGTTTGAAAATAATTTATCTGTTTCCATGTGATTTAATTTAATGAACTTATATATCTACTTCAGGTCTTTCTTCTGCCAGACTTTCCCCTTATCAATTCATCTTTCACACTGCTGCCCCACTGTATGTTTTAAATCACAAACCTGGTGGTCTATTCTTTTGTTTAAAACACTTTAAGGAATTGTATATATTGTAGACTTTACAAGAAAATCCATTACAAACGACAGATTTAATAATTTGATCTCAGAACCAAATAGTGACTTGGGTTCAAATCTCAACTTTATCATTTACTAAGCTAAGCAAGTTAATTAACTTTTTTGGACCTTATGTGAAAATGGGTATAAAAATAGTACATATTTTTTAGAGTCATAATGAAAAGTAAATAAGATAATGAATTTGAATACTTGGCTTAGCATTCAGCATATAGAAACGTTTCAATAAATATTAGCTATTGCTGTTTATTATTGTTATAGAATTTATTTACTTATTTAATTTATGAGAGAGAGAGAGCATGCGTGCATGTTCAAAGGGGGAGGGGTAGAGGGGGAGGGAGAGAGAATTCTAAGCAGGCTCCATGCCCAGTGCAGACCCCAATGCAGGGCTCAATCTCACAACCTTGATATCACCAATTGATCTGAAATCCAGAATTGGAAGCTTAACCGACTCAGCCACTCAAGTGCCCCTATTATTATAGAATTTAAATTCGTAAGTATACATACGGGGTTCCAAGTATACATACATGATTCTGCCTTTTGTTCCACGTTTTCCTCTCCCTTGAAACATACATATAGACTCTTCACTCCAGCCCTTAAACCCAATTTAACCTCAAACATACCGTGTTTTTCATGCCTTTGTGTGTACCCTGTGTTCTTTGTCTGGGTTGCTACTCTGCTTATTGTTCTGCTCTAACCTTACATCCCTCAAGGCTCAGCTCACATATGTCATGTGTCATGGTGTTTCCAAGACTTCCCACCTACAGAAGTTTATCGTACTCTTTTGTAGTTGTTTCTTTACCACTCATCTGCTTCCTTAAATCATAAGCTTTTTGAGGGCAAGGATTCTTCTTTTTGCTCTCTCTGTTCAGCATAATACTAGGAGAATCGTTAACACTCAGTAAGTGTTGAAAGAATGCATACTCGAATGAATTACTAGGCCTGCTTTGTAACCCAGTACAGGCAGCCATCTGCATTTCATAACTGAATTTTGACAGTTGTTCATCCAGTAGACAGGATGACAACCACACCTTACTACATTTATTCAGTTTCCCTCTTGAGTATCATGAAAGTTGGGCATTTCGCTTGATTCATGGATGCCATCTGGTGGAGGAAAGAGTAACTACAGGTGTGTGTGTAACCAAAACCATATGGAAGTGAACATGAGTACTGTTCATTAATATGGAAGTTTCCACAGTTTTACAGTGGTTTCTAGAAGCATAGTCAGGAATAACTCCCTGGTTTGTTCTTTAATTCTTGTGCATTTGTTTCCTTAATATTCGAAGAAGTTGTTCATTTACAAGTAATGTTTGAAAACATTACTTTGGCTAATAAGATTATATGACTAAGTATTGTTCATCTGTTCCAGTATGTGATAGAACAAAACTGGAAAGTCTTATAATGCATGTTTATAAAAAGATTTAAACTCTATGAATTTAGGAACTTCCCAGACCCTATTTCTAATTGCTTTAGCTCATATAGAGAATAGCGAAAAAGCGTGGCAGAGATCCTAGAGTAAATGGGCCATCCATTGTATACAACTCTAACTTCCTATATTGCATATGAATTTTTTTAATAAAATTGAGAAAAATCTAGTGTAAGAACTTAAGTGAGTTAAGGTCAACTGATTATCTAAAATTTAGATACTGAATTTTAAAAATGCTTCTGTGATAATGAGGTCTTTTGATTCATTCATTCCTCAAGCAGTGAGCATGTACCTAATGCCTGATATTGTACAAAGTACTAAAGAACCAGAGATGAAAGTCATAGTTCTAATTTTGGCCCAAATAATGAATATTTAGGTAAGCATAAAGCTAAATAACTTTTCATAAGACAAATCATACCAACTCCATTTAGATTTTCATGAATTCCTTATATTTATTGACCCATCTATGTGAATCATAAGCATCATGGGTATAAAGTTACTAGTTTTATTCTTGCTATTTTGATGGATTTTCTTAGAGTATATGAATCTAAAGGGAAGTTCTTTATGATTTTTAATAAGTAGATATGCATTCAATATTCACATTTTTAAATTACATTCTATCTGAAGGATAGACTCTCATCCCCCCACCCCCTGTTTCAACTATCTGGAGCACTATAATGAACCAGGCAGTAAACAAAAAAGGACTAAGGAGAAAATGATAATCATAAAGTCCATGAAGAGCTTCCCACAGCAATCAGAGTGGTTGGATGTGGGAACCAACTTCATGTATAGGAGAAATGAATGTTTCCACCTTTTGTGTTCTAAAGATGGTCTTAACAAAAAATGCTAGATTTTCTTCTGTATTCTCGTTGAAAAACTGTGGAAGTATGTGTTTCACTTCAGAAATATATCCATCAAAGGAGGTTAAAATAATTTTTCATCATTTAGAGTAGTAGAGTTAAATGGGACATTCACTTATGTGGAACTCTTCATTCCCTGATGACACTTGTTAAATGAGGTATTACAGAATTGAGCTATCATTTATAGAACTTTCATTTGAAAAATTACATAGGACACACATACAGCCAAATCTCATTTTCTCTTTAAAGAACTGGAATGGACCCTGAGAATTTACCTAGTTCTTGGGAAGGATACCATTAAAGTGTTACATTAAAATGTGTTATATATAAAATTTTGTTTTGTACAGGTCATTTCAAACCAAACTGGCAACTCACTTATAAATAGCTATTCAAAGTTAAAATGGCCAGCTACCTGTCTTCTAAAGTTCTGTTAACCTTCTATTTAATTATCTAAATGAAGATACATGATTGGTATTAGAACAGAAAGTTTGGTTTGTTGAGTGCATCTTGTAAGTCACGTAGACTTATTTAATGACCTCTTCATCCTAGGGCACTTAGATCAACATAATATGTTTTGAAGAAGACTCATAGGTACTACCTTGTAGAATAAAAGGAGGGTGTAGATGGCAAAGTTTATACTTTTTATAGTCTGATTACTTCCATACTAATTTATGACATTTGGAAATTGCTTGTTGCAACAATAAATCTTTAGGTGAATTTCCCTTGGATATGGACTATCTGGATACAGGACATAAAGATAGGCCCCTGCTCCATAGTAAATGGTTTTTGCTTGCCATTTCATAGACACCAGCCCTTACTAAGCAATTCATTATTTTCTAAGGTTGAAGCAGCTGTGGATTACTATAATTATGAATTTATTATGTCCCTGCCAATCTACGATGAATCCTAATTCAAACTTTACATGTCTCTTTGGAACCTTGTTAATTTTCTTGTGATAATGTGGTTCTGACATATGACAGTTTTGAGAATCCATAGTTGCTTAAGTTAGTTTTTTATGATGCATTGCCAGTTGCCCATTGTTTCTAGAATGCCTAATGACCTTTTCATTTTTAACATTACATCATGTTACAGCAGCTACTCTTTATAATGCCTGGCTGCATTTTTATCTACCCATTTCCTCTGAGGATTGCTACTGAGCTGCAGTTGCCTCTGACTTTTTAGGTTATGTGGTCAAGTGGAAAGCTATAGAATGTTTAAGAAATCTCTCTGGAGTGTTACAACCAACTTTATTGGGTTCACATAGTAAATTTGCATGTACTTACATTTTAGAGCTGATCAGATTGTTTTGTGATTATCTCTTTAGTCAATTCTGTAGCTAGATTGTGACGTATTTCTAGGTAATGACTCTGTACAACTTATTTTTACACACCTAGAGCCAACACATGATTAAGTACATGAAGGCAAATAATAAATGTGAGTTAAACAATATCAGTAATATATATACATATATGTAATGTGTATACACACACACACACACACACACACACACACACACACATGTCTGCTGATTTTCTTTAGCTTGGCCATTAATATATACCAGGGTTTGGCAAACTTTTTCTGTAAAGAGCCATATAATAAATACTTTAGGCTTTGTATATCATATGTACTCTGTCTCAACTGCTCAACTCTGCCAATGAAGTTAGAAGCAGCCATAGACAGTATACAAACAATTGTTTGGGGTTGTGTCCCAGTAAAACTTTATGTACAAAGGCAGGTGTTTGGGCTGTAGTTTGCCGCCCTGGATTTAGACTAAGGCACATGGACAGGTTTCATCTCTTGTGCTAACTTTGATTGATTGCTGGCTGCCTGGAGTACAGTATTGAGGGGGATTCTCAGTGTGGGTCTAAGCTCAGTGACAAATCTTTGACCGAATAATAAAACATTATTATTATTGTTAAAGTCTTTAATAATATTATTGTTAAAGATGTTAATTCATCTTAACATCTTAAGATGGAATCTTAAGGCATGTATTTTATGTCTCAGCTTTATCCCTGGCTTCATCTCAATTTTACTATATTGTTTTTCTTAGCTGCAAATTCCTAAAACTTGCCCACATGAAATATTTATGAAACTATAGATTTTGTTGAAGAACAAAGGACTATGAGAGGTGCAAGGGCACATCTGCAAAACACTGACAGATCCACCTTTCAGGGTTGTTGTGAGGATTAAATGAAGTAATTTATAGAAAGTACCAAGTATAGTGCCTAGCACACAGTAAGAATAAATGGTAGCTGTCAAATATATGCCTACTAAAGAACTGGGTCAGCCCGCCTAGATGGGTAAATTATGTTACTTATGATTCTCTAGCCATCTTCCCAGGTAGGTGGAAAAAACTCTGAAGATGTGAATCTTAATTACTCAGATTTTATCATTCTGCATTAAGTCTCTGCCAGTGAGAGATACTAAGCTATAATATACATTCAAGTCTTTTTTTCTATTCTTTTGTTTGTGGGGAACTTTCCACATGAAATAGGACCATGTATCCACATAGAGGGAACATGAAATGGGGGGACCACTGGCCTTCTTTCTTACCCTGCTGAGGCAACTTGCATACATTTCTTAAAAGAAGTTTAATTTTATGTATTTCATTTTACTTTGTTTTAGTTTTATTCCTCTGACTTTTTGGGCAAGAATTTTACAACTCAGGACAAATGATTCTAAGGTACTTTAGGCTTATTAGTTGATGCTATTTTAGCTCACACAGTTCCTTTTGGAAACAGATATTTTCTCTGACTTAAAGAAAAAAAAATAATAGAAGATACCCAGAAGTATTATGATTCTGTGTATTATTGTAAAAAGGTCAAAACTTGGTGTAAATTTAACACTTGAGATTAATGTGGAAGGAGAGCAAAGACTCTACCAGTTGCCTGTACTAAACAAAGACAGGCAACAGTGTGAGGACTAGGTGAGAAAGAAAAAATTAAAAATACACAAGGCATTGGGGCACCTGGGTGGCTCAGTTGGTTAAGCGTCTGACTTCATCTCAGATCATGATCTTGAGGTCCGTGGGTCTGAGCCCCATGTCAGCCTCTGTGCTGACAGCTCAGAGCCTGGAGCCTGTTTCAGATTCTGTATCTCCCTCTCTCTCTCTCTCTGTCCCCTCCCCCTGCTCACACTCTGTCTCTTTCTCAAAAATAAACATTAAAAAAAATACACGAGGCATTATTAACTGGGAGGTCAAGAGCTTGTTGGGTCCTGATTGTCATTCTTAACTCAGCTTCTTTATAAGAAAGTCATGTTAATGAAAAGAAATTCAGAAACTAACCCCCCCTCCCCATCCCTTGCCCCAACACAGAAAATTATTACTGGTTTTATTTGGGCAAGTGTAGTGTGTATTGCTCCCTTCCATATGTTCCTCAACAGACTCAGTGACCTGTATCTAACACCTCACAGTACAGGTCCATCGTGAAGCCTTCCCTCCTATAAAATTGCAGCTTCTATTCACTCATAGCTCTCATTGATGCACATTTTAGAAATTCCATATCAATGAAATATGCTCTTTTTGCTGCCTGTATTGACCTCTTCTTTTTTTGTTATCTTTATTATTATTATTATTTTTATTTTTATTTTAAGAGAGGGAGAGACAGCAGGGAAGGGGTAAAGAGAGAGAGAGAGAGAGAGAGAGAGAGAGAGAGAGAGAATCACAGGCAGGCTCCATGCTGTCAGTACAGAGCCCGGTGTTGGCCTCGATCTCATGAACCTTGAGATTATGACCTGAGCTGAAATCAAGAGTCAGATACTTAATCAGCTGAGCTACCCAGGCACCTCTGTATTGACCTCTTCTTACTTCCTTACTCTTTACTCCTTTACCTGTGAACCTCCTAATTTTTAGATCTTGGCTCAAGCATCATTCTCTCAGGGAAGCATCCCTTTTCCCCCACTAGGTTGTTTAGGTTTGTTTGTTATATCCCCTCAAAGAACCTTATTCCTTTCCTTAGAGCACTTCTGTTTATATTTATACACTTACTTAAGAGACTACATATTTTGTTAATTTTTGTCTCCTCACTAGACCTTAAGCACCATGAGAGCAGAGACATGTCTACTTTTGCCCACCATTATTCCTAGCAACTAGCACACTGCCTGGCACATAGTAGACAAGTAGTAATTGGAAGGATGTAAAGGATATAATTCTAGCCTGTGACTGCATGCCTGCTCATCCAGCTCTTGTTCGGAGTTGAAGCAGGACTTGGGAAAGGGTATATTTTTCTCTGTAAGGTCCATGAACTATTCGCCCATTCAAATTTATTTTAGTTTTTTTTAAAAAAAATTTAAGTAATCTCTACACCCCACGTGGGGCTCAAACTCACGACCTCGAGATCAAAAGTCGCTCACCCTTCTGACTGAACCAGCCAGGTGCCCCTGCCCATTCAAATTTTAAAATGTGTCATTTTATATTTACATAAGCAGGTGTATTCACTACTAAATTATAGCTGTGCCATGCAACTAGGTATCCCATTTTCCTCTTGCTAAAATAAGATACCCTTTCAAACTCTGTATGCAAAGTTATGCAACACTGCTGGTGATGCTGATTTGCTTTCCTTTCTGCTACATTTTGCTGCCACTCTTCAGGCTTCAAAATTCCACTGGCAGTTCCTGGCAGAGGTCAAGCCAGTGTTCTGACCATGCCTGGGCATGGTCAAGAGGATATCACTATGTTTTCAAGGTGCTTTGCCACAGGTCATTTTGTGGCCTGTTTCACACAGCTTGCTGAGACTTGCTTGATTGCGCACAAGCTGTTGGGAAAGGGTTCCAGGTGCTCCTGGCATCAGAAGTACTCAAGGTCAGTTAGCTTGCTTTAGGGAGGGCTCAGCCTTTCAGAGGCCGAACAGATTGGTGATTTTATACAATAAAAAAAGCCTGTGGCACGGAGGGTAGACAGGCCGTGTGGGAATATCACTGCATACAGTAAGGTTTTTACAAGAATTAAAAATATTTATGCACCAAACTGAGTCCTGGGGGATGCAGGAGGGCTTTATTGTGGAGGCTCTGGTATAGCTCTGGATATACATCAGAATTTGTTGTATAGCTTTGCAAAAATACACGTGCCTACACCTTATAAAAAACAGAACTCTAAGGGGTAGAAACTGGTAGGTTTCTCCCTACCTCGTTAAAATATAGTACAAGTTTAAAAAGCAGATTCTAGCGTCCCACCTGAAATATCTTGATTTATCAAGTAGGGAATAGAACCCATAGTCTACATTTTTAAGAAGACATCCCCTACCCCTGTCCCAATTGATTCAGAAGCAGTAACATCCCTGAGAAACACTGATCAAGTCCAACCACCAAATTTGTAGAAAAAACTAAAGCCCTGTCCTAAGTGTCCTTTCCATGAGTGGATCTAATAAGGCTTCTCTGAGACCTCGTTCATGAACTTCATACTTGGGTTCCTAAAATGGGACACGAGATATACATTGTGTGTGTGTGTGTGTGTGTGTGTGTGTGCGCGCGCGCGCGCGCGCACACATATGTACACAAGAGGATCCATTGCTCTCCTCAGATTTTCATTTAGGTTCAAAATGATACAAAAGCAATAAGAAACAGTTTCTTAGTTTGAGATACAGCAAGGGCTGGCTCTGTCCAAACTAGCAAAACTAACAGTCCTGTTTCCTGTGGTATTAAACAAGATTTGGTGCTTAAGTGTAAAATAGTATGACATTTGTATAAATGGCAGAAGAGTGGCAAATGTCAGAGTAATAGAAAGAAACACAACGGGCCCAGTCCTTTTATGTTTGTGATCAAAAAAATTAACATTCATAGAGCATTAAGCTTAGTTTTCAAGTACCCCCCTCTCTACCTTTTTCTCCTGGCATGCCTACACTGGGTTCAATGTTATGTGTGAAAACACTTTTGTCCCACCTGTTAGTTGCTCATAAATTTGTGAGGTGGCAAATAGGTGGCTGGATGCAGACCATGTGAGTGGTTGAGAGCTGTAGAGAGGTCCAAACAAAAGACGGTGCTGTGGCAGTACAGGGGAGGGAAACCATAGCTTTTGTTCTGGAACACTCCTTTTGCAACCTAAGTAATGACTCCTGTCTGTACAGAAGTTTTAAAACTATGGGCATGCAATAGATGCTACTGAATGCATTCTTTCCTTCCCTATGTGTGAGATGGAACAAATTAAGGTGGTTTTTTTGTTAGGTTATCCTCAAAAAAGTTTTGATGGTAGGTCTTGCAGGTGAAGCCAGAGATGGAGAAGAGTAAATTAAACCTTAAAGTAGTTCAGAGTTTTGTGTTTTCCTCCATGCAGAGTTAAATCTCAGAGTACACAATGTCTGTCTGTCCTGACCTTCACTTTCCCACTTTATGCCTCATTCCTAGGAATTTCTCTCAGTGCTTTATTGCTTCTTATTTTACCTCCCTATATATAAAAACCTGTTCAACTTGTCCACACTAAGACTGAACATTTCTTAGTGTATTACTCCTTAAAATATTTGCCTTTTGATAGGGGAAGAACTAGCATAAACCAGAGATTGAAAGTTCCGTGCAGAAATTGGAATGGCAGAATAAGACAGTTACCAGCTTCCTGGACAGAAGGATGGACCCTTCTCCACACCACCACTGCACATACAAGGAGCCTAAATGTAATACTGATTTTGAAGGCACTTTTTAAAGTCCTATCAGTCTGGGGACATCAGCTCGATTGGCATTGGCCTTGAACTTCTCTGCCACCTGGCCACATCTGTTCTTTGGAGGTGCTCCCTGAAGAGCCTGATGGTAGCTGTGGAGCAGAAGCCAAATGAGGCCCAAGAGGAGTTCTCTGGCCCTATTGCCCGACAAGGAACATTTTGTCTGACTATGTTCTGGCTGCCTCCCTGAGAGACTGCTCTATTGTTATAGAGTTCTTTTTGATTAATTAACTCATGAGTGTTTTATAATTCATTTATAACAGTTGGTCCCATTGGCTTTCTGAATTACCAAGGGCATTTTCAGTTAGTATTCTGCATGGAACTTTCTAGAACACATTTGGAGAGCATCTAGGGAAATTAGTATTTACCCAAGCCTAAGATTCAGAAATGGAAGGGAATTTTATCAGTAATTAACCATAATTTTCTTTGAAATATGCCATGTTTTCCTCTCTGTAAACAAACATTACCTGGCTTTTTTCTTCTATAGATGTCAAGTGTATAGAATGTGAAATGATTTCTTACTTCTCTCTATAACTGCTGAAATGATAGGAACTCACCTATCAAAAAATTGAACAAGACTGCTTTGGCTGAGTGCTGCTTGTTTTCTCAACAGATTTACAAGACAGTTCACCAGCAGACTGTTTTTATGTTGCCATCTCTCAGGAGAACTTAGATGTGTGTATGTGTGCTTTAAGAAAAAAATTAAAAGGACCATGGAAATTGTATAGTCTATTCTCCCCTGATTCTCTAGAATGTGTGTGGTAACTGAGGGGCAAAGGCTTCATTAATCATCACTTTGATAGTAGAAGATAACTTCAACTTTTCTTCAGACTGTAAATAGATGAACCTTTTTAATTCCTTAGAGTTTGAGTGTAGATTTTTATTATCAAAGCAGTAAGATTAGGAAAATAAATCACATGGCTAGACAGTGTTAGATTCCTTGGCTAATAATATCTTACTGGACTAGAGAACGGGGATCTAGAAAAGGAAAGTAAGGGCACCTGGGTTGCTCAGCCGATTAAGCGTCTGATTCTTGGTTTTCAGCTAAGTTCATGATCTTGCTGCTTCATGAGTTCGAACCCCATGTCGGGCTCTGCGCTGGCCTTGTGGAGCCTGCTTGGTATTCTCTCTCTCTCCCTTTCTCTCTGCCCCTCCCCAACTCACACTGTCTCTGTCTCTCTCAAAATAAATACATAAACTTTAAAAAAAAAATAGAGAAGGAAAGTAATTTGGTATATATGTATATATATCCATCTGCAGTCTGGGAAGCTATCACTTAGGGAGTGGAATTTGAGTTATATTTTCACACTCTGACATGCTTGGTGCTACCACATGAAAATGGCCTCAGATCAAATATGGATCAGATGACTGATAAAATTATTAAAGGTTTGTCACTTGAAGAATCCCAGGTGAATTATCCTGAATAATCCATAACTTAGCAGTCAGCACCTTTATGATTAAACTAAATGAAAACTTCAATCTCCATATTAAGTAGGTAATATGATTTCAGGTCCCTCACTTGCTGAGTGTTATGCCCTCTGTGATGGTCATTCCATCACAGACTGACTAACATTTGCACATCCACAGCTCTGGCTCTCCAGAGCAATCTCAAATCTCCATAATAAGTACAAGATTTCATTTATATATTTCAGGGTTAAGCCAGGAACTTTTTCCTGATGCTGTCTCTCTTGGAGGAATCACATTCGCCTTCTTGAGCCAGGATTATGAATTCAGGAGTGCAAGATGGTCCTCTCAGAGATGTCTTTCTTATTTAAATAACCCCCTCCAGGTTAGAAGTGGCAGAGACTAAAAATGGCAAGAAATGAGGCTTTTGGCAGGTATGAGAGAGGAACAGCTCCCTTGCCTTATGTCCTCTTTCTGGTGGGCAAAGGCACTCACTCTGACTTTGTTTTAAAGTGCCTGGGGCCAAAGAGCAGTTGTCAAAAGTTAATGATATGTAACCATAAGAAAGATGGATTCCACGATGGACCTAAGTAAATTAATGTGTGATCTGTGTGCTGGCTGCTGCCAAATCAGCCCATGCACATTCACTTCCCTTCAAGGGCAGGCAATCCTTGTCTGCAATAAAAATATTACTCCCTTCTCCCTTCTGTCTTCCTGTGGCACAGATTTTGAAGGGTCTCCTTTATGGTCTCTCCTTTATCTTGTGAATACCTAGCTATCATTCCTGGGTCACCATTTCCCAAAATTCAGCTTTTCTTCCTACTCAGTATTTGCAGAATTGATTTCCCATCTGGGCTTTCTTGTATGTCGTCATCAGCACCAAAGTCTACCTCTCAGCTAAGGGGTCGCTGGTCAGATGCCCTTAGAGCCAGATCCAGCACCATATTGTGTGTGATGAGATCGCTGTTAGCTGTGGGTAATATGGATCCAAAGATCAGCCCATTAGTCTTCTTTTGAATCAGTTTTAGAAACCTGTGTTCATTTATAATCAACACTTATTTGAAGCAGTAGCACACTGTGTTCCAAGTCAGGCATATGTATGGTATAAATATAAACTGAATGGGGCTGCCATCAATTATTTGTCCCATTCACGTCAATGGAGCATTTCTTTTCGCCAAATTACCGTTGTGTGTGTGTGTGTGTGTGTGTGTGTGTGTGTACACATTAGGTAAAATGAAGGGGGGTGGGGTAATTTATAAAATCAGATAATTTGAAATTTGAGAGTTATTAAAATTCTGAAACTTCTTTTTTTACTTGGCAAAAAATGCTCAAGACCATCATTGAGGCAAAAGTGAGTGTGTGTTTTTAAGGTGCTTTTCTCAGATTTTGTAATCTTAGAATCTCATTTGTTAGTTTTTCTAAGTTGCTTTGAAATTGGGTCTTTACAGCAGGACTAGCATTTATAACACAGCTCATTACAAACTTAATATTAAAACCCATTCCTTGGGGGCTGCCTGCCTGGCTCAGCCTGTGAAGCTCATGGCTCTTGATCTCAGGGTTGTGAGTTTGGTCTCCATATGTATTAAATAAAATGTTTAAAAAAATCATTCTTTGGTTTTAAAAATATCTTCTAAGTAAGAATTTATTGAGTTTAGAAGGATCTTTCTTTCTTTTTTTTTTGAATATCATACCTAAAATTTGTAAATATAAAATTGCATATGATAGACTAAGTCTTAGACTTGGTAATAAGATAGACTATTTGATTAGAAAGTAAGGGGCAAAATACTAAAAACTCCCACAGCCATGAAATATACAGTATTAAATAAAAAATGTAAAGCATATTTTCATTAATGACATCAGAAGCCTGTTTTTATTTTAAGCCTGTCAGAGGTCAAAATGGATATTAACTTGACCTCTGCTAATTCTCAGAGAAAAATACTAAAAGTAATTTGAACATAGGTCTAATTTGCTTGTGATCTTTCTCAAATGGTGGCTCTAGTAGAAGTTAATGCAGTATCACTTAATATCTTTTCTTGGAAATAGCTTTTGCCTCCCTAGAACTTGTAACCAAAGTCATTTGTCTGGTATTCTTCTTTCAAGTTCTATAAAATAAGTCTAATACTTTCTCCTTGTGGAGGTTTTTCCTTTTTGAGGGGAGGTGGTGTATATTCCATAGGTTATGGAGAGGTGGATATTCTCCAGGCTTACAGTTAAATGTTTAAAAGTAAGTTTATTATGCTTCGCTTTACTCAGTTTTCCCATTTACTCTTAATAGCACCACCTCATGTTTAGCTTCCAGTTTTGCAACATCGAAGCCATTTTACACATTTTTCTTCCCCACCTGTCACCAAACTTGGATCAAGTGCTCCTTTGTCCTCTTCTCAGGGCCCTTATCCCAGCCTGGGGCTGCTTTACCTTGTAAAGGAATGACCACAGTAGGCATCGCCCTCTTTTTTACAAAAACTTTTTTTCTCTTTTGGCTTGCAAACAGTTGGTGTTTCCGGCTCCAGCACTCACTGCGTAGCCAAGAATAAATGACTTAGCCTCTCTGAGTCAGTGTCCTCATCTGTAGAAACTTCTTAGGGTCACAGTGAGGATTAAATAAGTGAATACACATAAAGCATTCAGCATGGTGCCTGGCACATAGAAAATGGGCAATCATTTCCTACTGTTTTTATTTTAGAAAATTTGGAAAATGCAGAAAACAGCATAGAGAAAAAAAATTTAGTATCACCTGAACTCTTGGTACTCTGAGATAACTTTGATCCATATTGATATAATTCAGCCAATTTTCTCCTCCCACGTGTAGTATACAAACTGTTTTGTAATCTGCTTTTCATTTTGAACATTTCCCCACATAATTTAGTGTTCTTTCATAATATGATTTTTAATAGCCACACTGTATTCCATTGCATGGATGCCGCATAATTGAATCAACCAATTTCCATGAATAATATTTCGGTAAACATGTTTACACCCAAATCTTTTTCCCCCCTGGAAGAGAATGTAAACTTTTATTCAAGCAGTGATGTCACAGAATAAATGGCAGTTCTTCCAGACCGCTAACCACAATCCCAGGAGTTCCTGTATGAAGAATAAACTCCATCTTGAACATACCACCATAACAGTCTGCCCCAGCCTTAGAGAACCTACATAAATGAGAGGGATTTACATTCAAAAACATTACACCCAAATCTTTAACCTCATATTTAACTTTTTCTTAAAATAAGTTCCTAGAAAGGCTATTACTAGGTAAAAGCTACACACTGTTTTAAAGTGGTTACATTTTTTCATATTCTGTCCAAATAAATTGTCCCATTTATACTCCAACCACAGTATGGAAGGCCAGTTTTCCTGTCCTTCAGACTTTTTACTTGTCTCCGTGCTTTAATTTTATTCAAGTGCCTCTGAAACTCAGCTCCAAGCACATTTTTTCTCAAAACAAGATGTGATTATTTATTTCTCTCTTTGAGATGGTTAGTATTTCCTTTTACTGCTGGTACAGATCCAAACAGTGTGGTTTAACGGGGAGTTAAAACTTCTCCAACTGCCGGGGCGCCTGGGTGGCGCAGTCAGTTAAGCGTCCGACTTCAGCCAGGTCACGATCTTGCGGTCCATGAGTTCGAGCCCTGCGTCAGGCTCTGGGCTGATGGCTCGGAGCCTGGAGCCTGTTTCCGATTCTGTGTCTCCCTCTCTCTCTGCCCCTCCCCCGTTCATGCTCTGTCTCTCTCTGTCCCAAAAATAAATAAAAAACGTTGAAAAAAAAAAATTAAAAAAAAAAACAAAAAAAACTTCTCCAACTGCCAAGCTCTTTCTTACTCCTAGTTTTCATCTTCTTCATTTCTTAATATTTCTTCTTATGAACTCGCATTCACTACTTTCTAGATTGCTTTTCTTTCCTCCAGTAAATGCTTCTTCAAAACTGATCTTTAAACTCCAGTGATTTTTCTGGTTCTTATCTTGTTCCCACTCCTTAATTTTTCTCCCTGGAGGCCATTCAGCACTTAATATGGCTCATATATTAAATAAATATGTTAATTTATCCCAAGATTCATGCCTGTTTTTTATTTCTTTGTGAAGTGTGTTTTCCCAGTATTTCATGTGTGTGTGTTGTTTGGACGTTAAACTTGCAGGTTCCTTTATGTCAGACGTTTGTTCTCCGAGCGGTGTTGGGTCTAATGCACTTTACTCAGCAGGCATTCAAGAAGTTGGAATTGGCTGGCTGACAGGTTTTTAAGATGAATTGTGAAGCAGTTAGCAGCTTTTAAAATACTTTGCACCCCCGCCCATTCTTTCATATATATTGATTACTTCCTAAAGAACATATACCACTGTAATAGTAAAGAGCTTTTTAGCCGAATGACCAGTAACAGCCTTCTACCTAGTAGGTTCCTGAATTTAGACACTTAGTCATTCTGCTGCTTTTCTTTTATCCTTTTGAGTATTTTTTACAAGGTCTGCTCTAGCCCTTTACTGTCCTCCAGACCAAAGTTGCTATGTATGCAAATTCTGTAAGAGGGTGCATTGGCAGGGCACCTTTTGTGTCCTGCCTCACCAGTTTTTAGCTCATCTTTCCAGCTGTTGACCATCTTCTCAGGTGTAATCTGGAGAACATGTGAACTGTGTGTCTTCCAGTTTCTGCCCTGAGGCTTCTCTGCTACCACCTGAACAAGCACAAACTTGAACATGTAGGCAGATTAACCCCCACAGGGCAACCATTAACTGAGAAGCCCAGTTTTGAGCTGCATTCCACATGACTCTTCAGAGGGTCCCTAGCAGATTCAAGCCCATTGCCAAATGAAGAAATAAAGGCAAGAATGGAGAAGATGGAACAATTATGGAGAGAGGAACACATTAAATAAAGCTTCCTATACAGCTTTGTATGTGAAGTACATAATTTGCTATTTTGGGTTTAAGCTGTTTACTTTCCTACTGTAATGACATCAATGATAATTAAAGACTAAGTGTAGTAGCATTTTCCAGTGGAAAATGACTCCTAGGCTCTATCTAGAATCGTGAAAGCAAGTTAAGATTGCAAGCAAAGAATTATGAACTGTCAGAAGGTTTTCTCTAAAGGCTATCTCAAAATACCTGATTCTTGGCTAGAGCCAAGATGTTAAACTTCTTGGTGCCAAGCACTGAACCAGATGCTGGGGGAACCCAAGGGTATGTAAGATACAGTTCTTATCTCAGCCACACTGAGGAAAATACTTACACCTATACAAATACCTACACAAACACTTGAAAGACTGTTGGCTACTATTAGGTGTGTTCACTAAAAGAATTTGTAGCATTTTAGCCAAACTTTGAAGGATGTGAAGGACTGGCCAAAACCAGTAATTTGTCTACTTTCATTCAAAGTTATTGTGAACATACAGAATGGTAACAGCATAAATTGCTGGGGAAAGTGTAAAGTACCACACGAATGCAAGATACTGATATTGCTAACTAATATTATCGTTTCTGGAATGGTTGATTGTAAGAGCATGTAATTTAGGATTTAAACTTCCAGTAGCATTTCTCATTGATGAAACAATAGATAAGTAATCTTAAATTTTAATTTTGTTTTTCACTTTTTTAGAATTCCAATGAAATTTTTAAATTTAAATTTTTCTTTGTATTATCTGTTACCTGTGGAATAATTATAATCTCAGTTAATAAGATAACAGCTTGGTTTTTTATTGAGATATAACTGACAATTGTTTCAGGTGTACAACATAATGATTTGGTATTTGTATATATTAGGAACGATTACCACATTAAGTCTAATTAACATCTATCACCACACATAGTTACAATTTTTTCTTGTGATAAGAATCTTTAAGATCTACTCTCTTAGCAACTTTCAAATATACAATACAGTATTTTCTTTTTTTTTTTTTTTAACATTTATTTATTTTTGAGACAGAGAGAGACAGAGCATGAATGGGGGAGGGTCAGAGAGAGGGAGACAAAGAATCTGAAACAGGCTCCAGGCTCCGAGGTGTCAGCACAGAGCCTGATGCGG
This sequence comes from Panthera onca, assembly GCF_046562875.1. Taxonomy (NCBI): domain Eukaryota; kingdom Metazoa; phylum Chordata; class Mammalia; order Carnivora; family Felidae; genus Panthera; species Panthera onca. The sequence continues at coordinate 104,148,914 of NC_138347.1, read as the reverse complement.
GGCTTGAACTCACTGACCGCGAGATCATGACCTGAGCTGAAGTTGGCCGCTCAACCGACTGAGCCACCCAGGCGCCCCATGCAATACAGTATTTTCAACTGTAGCCATCATGCCAAACATTATACGCCCAAGACCTATTTATTTTATAACTGAAAGTTTGTACCTTTTGACCACCTTCACCCATTTTGACCACCCCATCCCACCAATCTGTTCTCAGCATCTATGAGTTCAGTTTTCTTTTGTTTTGTTTAAGATTCTACATATAAGTGAGATCATATGATATTTGTATGACAGCCTCTTTTTTAACATAGATTCATGCTTGAACATAAGGTTTTAACTGCCATTTGAATACATTTAGAGCATTGCCTCAGTATGAAGGTGATTTCTTGAAATATCTTGACAGAATCTAGTATTTTGCCAGAATTGCTTTCTTTCTGTTCCTCTTAAGAATCTTTCCCACCGGAAGAACTCTATACATGCACATGCAGTTATACCGTTTTAGAAATGAAATGCCAAAGTATAACAACAACATAGTAAAAAAAAAAAAAATTATAGGCCCTGTTCAAAGACCTGTATCATGATTTTAATTAGAAAAGTAAATCAGTAGTACAATTGGAAGGAAATGTGTATGCTTTCAATAATAGAGAGTACACCACTATTTGTAAAATGTGCATTTTAAATTACTGCTGGTACCTCATAGATTATCTCCAAGGAAAAACATTAATGACAGATATTACACTAAATAGCAAGGTAGTATGAGTCTAAAAATAGTTATTCTGCAGTATGTTTGTTTTCCAGTGTCAAGAGAAAATTGTTATTAAATTCTAGAATTAAATATGTTGTGCCAATATGCTGAGTCCATTTACATTTTATGGAATAATTTTATTTGTTCTGCACTAGATGGCTGGCAGAGAAATTGAGCAATGTTTGGTGATATTTTAAAATTGTAATTTCATCAACAACTGACCTAGGAACTCTAAATGTAAATGTGGAAAGAAAAAGTGTTGTGTGCTATATTTTGCCATTCTGAGGACTGATCTATAACTTTTCCCCATCATTTCCCAGTAGACTTTTCCTGGGAAATTAATTGTCATTGTTCTGGCAAGTTTCTCTTCCTCTTAAACTGTGCTAACATTTAAAAAGAAAACTCTGAAGGTTACAAAAAAAACATTTTAAAGATAAAAATTATAATAGTAAGAGCAGTGAAACAATTCAGAAATGTGGAGAGTAAAAAGTGAGTATGTTCTCTACAATTGGAGTATAGCCCTCCCTACCTTCTCCCAGGCACATATGATATTACAGATTAAATATATACATACATATATGTATGCTTTCCATAAAAAGGACATATTGTCACTGGTATTCTGTAACTTTGTTTTTTAATGTTAAAGGTAATATCATGATGTTCTTCCTTGTCAGTTCATGCAGACCTAGCTCATTATTTCCAAAGGCTATAGAGCATACTGTTCTATAAACGAAAAAACAAAACAAAACCCTGTTGATGAGCATGTACTATATATGTGTTTGTGTGTGTGTTTAACTCACACTTGTCTTAAATTATGCAATGAATAGCTGTATCAGAATTTAAAAATATATATATATTAAACTATGTGGATGGGTCTTCTAGGCACATATCCCAGAGACAATCCTTTTTAACAGTTTCTTTTATTTAAATTTATTAGTGGTTGTGAGTATAATTTTAAGCAGTATATGTATGCATTTGTTTATTTTATCACCTTCAGTCCCATGCATGTGAGGCAGAACTGGACCGCCAGGAGATGCCAAACTCTTGGTTTTCTTAAGTGATGTGTTTTAAGAATTTCACAATTCCCCTGATTCATACATGCCGCTGTATCACTTAATTTCTCTCTTAAAGTTCTGTTTAATTGTGATTCTCAGCTGGGAGGGAGAAGAGTATGCTCTCTCCAGCCCAGCAGCAGAACATACCAGAATCTTTGGGGAGGTCTTTTTCAAAGTATGCATGCCTTCCTTCCTACCTCAAATGGAAGCTTGCTTACCTGGTTGAAAAATCACTGCATGCAATTTCAGGTGTTACTAGTTAGGAGTGCTTCCTGCAGATTGTGTAGCCGAGAAAAAATAAGCTAAGAACGATCTATTTCTATGTCTATATATCTATATCTGTATCTATATATCAGAAATATATATGTGTATATATATATATATATATATATATATATATAGGCCAAGACATTGAGTGGTAAACAGTTCTTTTTTCAGGTTAAGGGCATCATTGCCTTAGGTCTCTTCATTCTGTTTATGCCATTATTCCATTATCAGCCCCAGCAGAGGACTCTCTATTCACTTCACAGGAGTTCCTGCGTAAGCATTAATGAGCAGAGAACATCAAAGCAGAGAAGTGGATGCCGTGGCATAGGTGAGCTCACCGCTGGGATGAGTGACTAGCTTCTGCATTCTAGACAAGGGCAAGTCAGATTTATAGCCAGTAAAATTACTATCACTGGGTCCTCAGAGTTCAGCGGAATAGTTGGAACTCCGGGTGATAACTCTTTGTATGCCAAACCCAATCCATCATCTTTTGTACCTTTAAACCTGGTAGAAAATTCCTAGAGGTCTGTGAGTCTATTTGAAGGCCCACCGTACTTCGTAGAGTGGAGTCTAACAATGACAATGACAAGAATGTGCTTGTCTAAAGGGTTTGTGTCACAGTGCTTTCGGTTTCACTACAGCACTTGAGGGGAAGGGAACAGCCTAAGATGGCTACTAATAGGGTTCTCTACCTGTTTTAACTGCAGACTGCAGCAGAATATGTAAAATCGCGACTCCCAGAGGCCCTCAAACAGCATCTTCAGGACTACGAGAAGGACAAAGAAAATAGTGTTTTGTCGTACCAGACCATCCTTGAACAGCAGATTCTGTCAATTGACAGAGAAATGCTAGAAAAATTGACTGTATCCTACGATGAAGCAGGTATGTTTGTCTTTAACACGCGCGCACACACACACACACACACACACACACACAAATGCAGAAATGTCTTTATAGACTTTGGTTTTCCCTGCAGAAATGTCTTTTTTTTTTTTTTTTTTTTTTTTTTTTTCCTGCAGAAATGTCTTTATAGACTTTGGTTAAATTTAGGCCCTTTTCTGAGGTAGAAGATGAAGGGCAGACTGGATTCAAAGTTACATAACATGGATTAACAATAAATTTCTGCTCTGCAGTTTTAGTATCAAAAATTTCATCAAGAGATTCCTAAAAGTGGCTCTTAAATATCAAATCCCTTTAAATTTTTTGCTTTTTTTTTTTAAATGGAATTTTTCTGGTCTCTTATCCACCATGCACTCCTGTTGATTTAATCATTTAAAGTGTCACTTCAACTTTCGATACCAACTAAAACCTTTTACATCTGACAATCCAAGGATTGTTATTTGCCTCAAGCATTACTTTTTAATTTCAGAGACTTTCTTTTCTAAAGAGGTACCATTTTTTTTTTCCTTCAAGTTTCAAGCTGAACTTAACTTTCTTTTCCTTTAGCTCCTCAGATGAATTCTCACCCCTAATACCACATTGTAGACTTGGGTTCACTGCCTGCCATAATTCACCCATCTAAGGGAGTTTCTTAATGAAGGCATGGACAGGCCTCCTTATAAAACCATTTTTAAATATTACAAGGTCTGTCAGCTAGAACTCAATTTTAACAAAGCCAGTACAGTATTACTTGGAGTTTTAAAATCTTTAATAAAATTAAACTTGGGAGAAATATCTTGGATAAAATTGTCATTACTTACCCCTTATTCTCCCCTCCCAGATTTAGGAAAATAGGTTGCTAATGGACAAATGTTGGTAATATTAATCCCCATTTTAATACCAGGAACTTCTGTCTGTATTTTCACAAGGAAGTTGTTAGTTTGCATCTTATTTTCTTCCTCATGATCTAAGTAGTCTCAATGCTGACATTCTTAACATTTGATTTCAAGCTTGAATAGCAAACAGAAGAGCAAATTTAAAAAGCAAACATTAGGGGCAGCTGGGTGGCTTAGTCAGTTCTTGATTTCAACTCAGGTCATAGTCTCAAGGTCATGAGATCAAGCCCCGTGTTGGAGCATGGAGCCTACTTAATATTCTCTCTCTCTGCCCCTCTACCCTGCTTGCTCTCTCTCTAAAATAATTTTTTTTTTTAAAAATCTAAAAAACATATATTATATACTACATATGTCTAACCACTAAAGCAGTTTTCTGGTTACCAATCTGTTCCCATTTACATTCCATCCTCTAATCCCTTTACACCCCTGTCAGAAAGGATCCATATCTCTACCCTTGCCCAAGACATTTGCCCAAGACATTACTACTCTCTCTCAGTCTCCTTTGCTTTATTAATTTTCCAAACACATTGGCTTTCTTCTGCCTGGTGAGTGGTTAGTTATTTGATCTTCATATTTATCTTGTTTTTAACATTCTTTTCTTTGGAATTCGCATTTATCTCCTCTCCCATCCCCAATGAAATAAAGTAAAGCTATGATTTAGCCCAATGAAAATACTATGAATATTTATAGAATCTTAGAGATTATAGACCTCATGTAGTCCACCCACTTCCTGTTCCCATAACCATTTTATGGTGAGAAAACCGGGACCCACAGACCTGCCTAAAATCACACACCTCCTAATTACTAATCAAGCTGGGCTTTCACCACACTCCTGCAGGTTCTCATCCCCTCAGTAGGCATTTGTTGAGTGCATAGCAGATTTCTAGGCCATTGGAAGAAAGAGGAAAAGGTATCAAAAAAGGCAGGGAGGAATCTGAGATATAGAAAACACAGGTCTTTCTTGAAGTCTAGCTGGCGAACTAACACATCTGTGTATGACTTCTGGAGAAAAATTCCCAAGGAGTTTGGGAATAGGCACACTCTGGAATAGCTGCAAGCTATCAAAGTTAAGCTGAAGGGAGTAAAGGAATAGTGAAAGCGGCTCAGATTTTCAGTGGGACTCTTTTGGGGACAGCATTAGTTTAAACCCTGAAGGACAAATGATGAACATGGTTTTATGAAGAGAACATGGTTTTATGAACATAGTTTTAGTCTGCATGCATGAAAGGGCCCAGGTGGACACCAAGCTGGCAATGAACATCAGCCTCAGCCTCCTACCACTCAGTTTTAACTTCTTCAGGAAAAATTTTCCACTCACCTGCACTCTTGTTGAGTAACTACTCCTCTGCAGAGGTACCCTTGTATGTGGACGTTAGGGGCAGATACTCTGGCATGGAATTTATCAGTATGAAGGATTTATCAACTTGAAGCAGTGGAATGAATACAGGATTGGGACCCGAAGAACTGAATTCTGGGACTTTCCTCTGGCTTAACAGTGGTGTGATCTTTAGCAAATTAATCTCTTAGAGCCTCTTTCTGCATCTATAAAGTTGGGCTAGTAATATCTCACAGGGTTATTATAATAAAATACAGCATGTTTGGGGAAGTCCTTAGAAATCATATTGCAAATGCTGCTAATGTTGAATGAGAACAGATTTGGATCTTGTCTGTCTCTCAGACCAGTTTAAAATACTCTTAAGAGGGTTTTCTTGGCATATAAAGTTCGGGGAGAGAGAGGGAAATTTTTAAAAATGATCTTCAGATGCTTCTCAAAGTCAAACCACATCTATCTGTTAAATTACCCACTCTGGGATCAGTTTGCCCTTGGTCATTCCTGCATGAGGTGACACATTTTGTGGGGACTGTGTATATGTATATGAATAGGTGAATGTCACTGTGTGTTATAAAATCAAAAGCTCATTCACTGCCTTCTCCTTCACTACCCATATATTTAATATTTCATTTAAAGAAAGAAGAGAAAATACAAAAATACTGTTATTTAATAGAAAAATATTTCATCATAGTACAAAAGAATCAGGATAGAAAATCGGTAAAAAAAAAAAAAAATAGCCAATACCTTCAGATATAAACATCCTATACTAAAATACTCATTTGCTTCAAGTATTGAACTTATTTTTTTTTTAATTTTTTATTTATTTTTGAGAGAGAGACAGAGTGCAAGCTGGGGAGGGGCAGAGAAAGAGGGAGACACAGAGTCTGAAGCAGGCTCCAGGCTCTGAGCTGTCAGCACAGAGCTGGACACGGGGCTCGAACTCACGAACTGTGAGATCATCACCTGAGCCGAAGTTGGATGCTTAACCAACTGAGCCACCCAGGTACCCCAACTACTGAACTTCTTGTGCTATCCCAGGTTTGATGTCCTCACATTCTTTTTTTTTTTTTTTTTTTTTTAAGTTTATTTATTTATTTTGAGAGAGAGAGAGACAGAGAGAGAATGAGAACACGGGTGAGGGGCAGAGAGAGAATCCCAAGCAGACTCTGCTCTGTCAGAACAGAGCCCCATGCAGAGCTCAATCCCATGAACTGTGAGATCATGACCTGAGCTGAGATCAAGAGTCAGACGCTTAACCGACTGAGCTGCCCAGGCGCCCCTGATGTTCTCACATTTTTAATTCAGCTCTCCTAGTTTTAAGACGTAGTTGTAAATTAGACACTAGCCTGGTCTCTAGAGAGGTTAATTTGTTTTTAATGCTCATCCACGGATAAATCAGCCTGAATGACTTAATGACAGTTGCCACCATCTGTGGCTTCTAAACTTCTAAATACCAATTAATGAAAAAATTCCTTAGATGCTTGTCTAAAACCAGTGGCTTGGAGCCTTTTCTCTCTCCCTCCTCTTTCTTAGTCTTTCCTTCTTAGCATCCTCTCTTTTCCTTTAAGTATATACATACCTTAATGCTTTACTCACCTATAATTCAAGTATCTGGCAATCTGACATACCTGAAATTTAGCAAAGAAATGGAAAGTAAGGAAACACCACATGCAACCATACCATGTCACAGAATTTGTGGACAAACCCATACAACAGAGGCTTTAGATTCTCACCTAGAATCTATATATTTTTATTTTATATTATTCTGAGCAGTTAGGTTATATTTTCCAATGTGATATTTTCTTTTATAAAATTCTTTTTCTGACCATGAGTGTTACATTTTTATTGCAGAAATAGAAGTTAAGTAGAATGGTGTAAGAGACTAGTAATTATAATAATCCTACCATTGTGAACATTTTGGTGCATTTCCCTCACTCAAAGCATTTTTGAAATATGGTTGATAATTCTGCAGTTTTATATTCTGCTTTCTTCACTTAGCATTAGTACGTAAGTACTTCCTCATTTCATTAAAACCTCTTTATGTGAAGATAATTTTAATGGCTGCACAATATCCTGTCTTTGAAAGCACTGCTAGCTAACTAAACATTCTCCTATGCTGACACTTAACGGTTTTTGTTTTTGTTTCTGCTATAATGAATCATGCTGCAATGAATATGGTGGGCATTCGTCTGCATTTCATATTACTTTAGAGAATAGACTTTAGAAAACATGAGTTTAAGATTAGGATTAGAAGGTGGGGAAGGGGATGATAATTGGAGCAGAGACCCTGAGGGCAGCAAGGAATACGAGTAAAGAGTAAATCCACAGACACCTATAAAAAGAAGTTATTCGTATTCCCAGCGTTGCACTACACTCTGTGAAATCAGCATCCATAGACTCTATATTATAGGGTTGACATCATTGATCTTCACAGTAGTGACCTTGATTCACAGAGAATGTTAATTATATTTTGTATGTAAAAATAGTAATTGTGTAAACCAGTTTAGAAATATTTTCATCCAAGTGATTTATTTTTAAGTTTTGACAGGAATGAAGATGTTTTATGGTATAATTGAAAGAGGTTTTGGAACTAAAAGACCCAGACTGTATTCTAACTCTACTGCCAACCAGGTTTATGATCTTGAGTGAGTCACCAAATCTTCCTAAAGCCCATTTTCCCATCAATCAAAGGCATGGACAGGATCTCATAGATGTCTTCCATTTCTAAAACTGTAACTCTGGTCTCTTGACACTGGAAAATGTAGGTAGCCATAGTTTCTGCAAGGTTGCATGTAGCTTCATCTTGAATCTTCTGCTTGCTCTATTGCCTCCCTCTTGTCTCCTCACACATCCCATGTAATTTGTATGTAATATCTGACTAAAAGAAAAACATTACTTAACTTTCCTGGCATCTGCATATGAAAATGCCTAGACACACTTTTGTTCGTGGGATGGGAAGTGAGACGATAAGAGTCCAGCAACACTAGATTTTGGAAGGAGAGTTTCTGAGCCATCATTCATGGGTCCTCATTAAGACACCTTAACTTAGATATTTTTACTAGCATTTGTTAATGCTAAGTAAAATTCAGAGTAGGAAGTTTTACATTTGATCTATTAATGTTTTTACTTGAATTGAAGTACAAGTTCATACATATTTCAATAGGTTGGGTTTAGCAATAGAGAAATTTCCAAAGAAAGCAGTGGCATGATTTGAGAAGAGATCAAAATAGCATTTTACATTGTCTCACTGACTACCATTATGTAAATTTTCTTAATTTGTCATAGTGGGCAAAAGTTGAAGGGCTAAAAGAGCAGGAAAGGGAATCTTTCTTTGCATTGTTTATTTTTAGGCTAGTATATTCTTCATATTTCTTTATATAATCTCAAATCGTTTCTAAGGTTTTTGTTTTTGTTTTTTTGAGTTTGGGCATGAATAAATAGCCTACATATTCTCTTGTTAAGGATAAAGGAGTATGGCTTGTAATGCTTTGTGTTTGAGGGAATTCTGAGGAGAGTAGGCCGATATTCTCTGCCTCACATACAGGAACCCTAAAACATGGGAAATGGGAGTAAAGAGCTGCCCTACCTCCCCTTTTGGGAAAAGCCAAGTGTAGGTCTGTCCAGTGGTGCCCTCTTGCTGCAGGCTTCAGAGACAGTTGCCTGATTAGAGCTTCTTCTCAGAGTTAAACCAAAGACCAGTCAGAATTTTATTTTTATTCTTACAGTTCACTAGAAACCCATATGGCTTTCCAACGAGCACAGGTTTTCACCTCATAGAAAGAGCACTTACAAGTAGAAAGTGAACCAGATAGTGCCGATGAGGGAAGGGGAGAACCCAGCTGGCTGTTTATTGCGTTCATTTACGCATCACTTAAAGCTGGGGACCTGAAGATCCACTTACAAGTGTCAGGCAATCACATACAACTTTCCCAAAGGAGGTGAGAAAGAAAGAGCAGCTTTAATTTTTCAGCCTTTCATTTGTGATTCCCTGATGTTGCTCTGCATTAGAAATTTCCGAGAGCTGAGCCCAAGCAAAGCTACCTGCGGTGAAGACACACCAAGTACTATAATGGATGTTTTGGAGAAATAGCTTTTTAAAAGGGTGGCGAATGAGCTCTGTGCAGTTTAGGAAGTAGCCGGAGGGTTACTTCCTATCGAGCTTATTTTATTCTTAAAATAGACGGTACCTAAAAGTTACACCTACGATTTAATTGAGCCATTAGTGTCAGCGTAATCAGTGATCTCAAAAAGAAAGCCATTTACTGTCATGGGGTAAAAATTGAACACACATCGGGAAACCAAACCCAGGAAAGAGACTGTGAATTATTTAGGGACCTTTCAAGTTTTCTACGAACATAAAAAATGCAGTAAAAGGCATTTGCAGGAAGTTCTTCACTCTAACAAATAGAGTGAATTTCTCAGTATGTTTCTCAAACATGTCCTAAGGGGAAAGTAACACTAAGGTTTCCTTACTTTATATCTTCAATCACGACCTCGTTTCCAGGCTGAAAAGATACACTTGCCAGAGCGTTGCTGACAGGTTTTCGGAAGAAGGAAAAAACAGGGACCCAAAAGAAACTTAAAAAGGGAAATTAAGTCCTGGTGTGTAACCTCTGACACCAACTTCTGAATTTCTGTAAAAAATTCAAATCTGTTTTATTTTTCCATTATAAGAGCAATATAAATACATTTTAGCACCTTTTTTTTTTTTAATGGCAAGATAGAAGATGAAAAGATATCTCTAATTCCAGCACTTACACATAACCACCATCTTTAGTATAATTACTGCCTCTCATTTTTCTGTTGGGTTTTAGTTCTTTTTACCCAATGATATATGTTTTTTTCATTTAAGACTGAAATGTCCTATTTTTCTGTGTTCTTTTAAACTACTCAGAAAAGTAATTGTTCATGGTTGCATAATAACCTATTGAGTGGATATGCCATAGTTACCATTCACATAACCTTTTAATATTTCCAGCATGGTCCCTACCTTTTTTATCCACGTTCTCATTACCATATAGAATCCCTGAATTTGAAGGTCTGCTTCTAACCTGTGAAAAGGTGAAAATAGGTAGTATTATTAACAAAAACATAATGAGGACTTTTGTAATGCAGCCAATTATTAGTCATACAACAGTGGAAGCAGAAGATGAAAATAGGTAGTCAAAATCCACTTATAATCTGAGAACTTCTTTCTGGCCAATAATAGCAGTCTTTTTAACCATGCTAATTTAAGTTTCAGTTATAATTCTTATATTTCCCCCTTTTTATCATGAATTTCAAAAGCCAAAAGATAAGCGTTCAGGGAGTAGTAACAAAGTGACTTTGTCAATTATAAACTAGAAAACTCTGTGCCACAGCCTTTGGAAAGTATCCAAACATGGGATTCACAAGCCCTGGGGCTGGTTTCCATGTCTATGGCGGAACATAGCACCTCTCTGCTTGGTTTCTTCCATTTTTAAAAAAGGACATTGCATTAGGTATTTTGTTAAGTTTTTTCAGCTTTACTAATGTGTGATTCTGTCGTTAGTTCATTTAACATTTATTGGTTTATTCATTTATTCACTCTAAAAATTGAGCACCTGTGAGGAGGGTATAGTGCCTGCCACTGGGAATGCCCAGATGACCATGTGGCCCTTCACTGCAGGTGTGTGTGGATGCATAATGTGTGTAGACACGTGTGCCCAGTAGTAGGAGGCCAGAGGGACAGAAGTAGAAACATATAAGTGGACTAGAGTGGAATCAGTGCTCTAGAGGGTATGTTCAGAGGACAGTAAATGTGTAGAAGAGGCAAGAATCACATTTGGGATGAAAAGTATTCTTAAGTAAATCAGAAAATCATAAGAGAATCCCTAAGCCTCTTAGAAACTGTTAATCTGGAAATGTAATGTCAGTTGCATTTTTAAAGGCAGGCTTAGTGTGACTAATGCTTTATTTCTCCTTTGCTTCCTGTGATGATGTGCCAAAGCCTCATACAGACCTGTTCTTGCCCTCTGCCATAGTATCACCTTCCATATTTTAAATGTTGCTCTCCAACTAATATTAATTAGCTTATATTAATTAGTTTACATCAGGGGCGCGTGGGCAGCTCCGTCGATTGGGCATCTGACTCTTGATTTTGGCTCAGGTCATGCTCTCACATTCGAGAGTTCAAGCCCTGCGTTGAACTCTGCGCTGGCAGTGTTGAGCCCGCTTGGGATCTTCTCTCTCCCTCTCTCCCTGCCCCTCCCCTACTCATGCTGTATCTCTAAAAAATTAATAAACTTAAAAAAATTAGTTTACATCAATATGTTATCAGCATTGCCTGTTTTCTTATGAGATGTCCAAAATTAAAAAAAAAAAAAAGATAATTCAGACTCAATTTTATAAAAGTGATATGATGGGGAGTTATTTTTTTAAAAAGTCACATTCCCCTACTTCCTCTTGATTTTTAACAGAAAGCTTCATATCCACTCTGAGAATACGTTGCTCCAAGTTTTGTGGTGTGCAGAATAAAATTTTAAATTTTGAAGAATTTGCTGAGAATACTGGAAACCACAAGCTAACACTGGGATTTAGAATCAGGAAGTGCCACCTCTAGTGATTAAAACATTTCAATGGGGCTGTGTTTATCTTTCTAATCAAGTTGTCATTGTTTGCCACAAGGGAAGTAATGTTATTACCTGTTCTAAAGTAGTATTTGATTACAAGGACTGAAGAAAATGTGTACGCTTCAAAGAAAATAATTGTACCAGGTGGTCACAATTTAGACTGCATTGGCCAGGCAGAGACAGGATGCCGATGCTCTCAGTATCTCTTCCTTTCAGCACTATCGGAATTTTGTAACCAAGATTCTATAGACTTTGTTGGAATGCTTGTAATAAATTTTAATGAGATCCAAGTTAATTGTAAGACCTTCAGTCTGTAGGGAAAAATAGGATAGGTTTTAAAGTGCCAGAATTTCTAATGTACCGTGACTGTCCATTTGCAGTAGTGAGATGTAAGCAAAATGCATCCTCTGGCTGACTTTCAGACTGGGAAGATCTGTAATCATAGGCAGCTGGACTACTGTTTAATGTCATTTTGCAAGAATGTTAAATTTAATCTTCGGGAGCTACTAGACACTCCAAAGTTTCATTTGGTAAATTGCCTTCTGAAAGGCACTGTTTTCAAGCCACCCTCTCTCACCCAGAGGAATTCTCTTTGTGTTTCTTTCTTTGGTTAATGTCCCCATCTCAAGGCTGTGTGGCTTAGGCCCTTTCTGGTGAGGCTGGTCTGATGAAGAATTTCTGCAGTGCCTGCCCTCAAGAAGCACCTGAATGTGCTCTTGTAGTTTTGTCATCGGTCCAAGGGAACTGTAAATCAACCAAAGAGAAATCACTAGGACGTACACTGTTCATTCAACGCAAACATTTATTGTGTACCGGGTTCTGGCTAGGTGCTGAGAGTCTAAGAAATGGGGAAGGACAGTGGACTTAGAAGTCTTTCCCTTTGAATTTATTGCTAATGCTGACTAATGTCTCTATAAATCCATCTTCTAAGACCTGCCTCAAAATGACACCTTAACTGGCTTCTTCCTTACCTGAGTCAGGGCTTTCCGTTCCTCTGACCTCAGCCCTTCTCATCCAAGGAGGTAACACATTATCCTTTTGTTGTTTATTATTCTACTTGCTTCCTCAAAGTTTGATTTACATACAGTCGCTATTTACACGCATACAAGAATGATGGTGCAATAAAAATAGGAAAGTAAGGCCAAAAAGGAGAAGGAAGCAAATGTATTAACCATGAAAAATAGACAAAATGAAAACGTTTTCCAATGGGGACAGCTTCTCTTCTGGTACTAAAGTGTCTGTGGACTTTTTCAAAAGGCACCTTGTAAACAGGCCATTGAACAGCATTATCTCAGCTTGGGTTCCCTAAAAGCAGAGTCTAGGGGCGCCTGGGTGGCTCAGTCGGTTAGGCGGCCGACTTCGGCTCAGGTCACGATCTCGTGGTCAGTGAGTTCGAGCCCCGCATCGGGCTCTGTGCTGACAGCTCAGAGCCTGGAGCCTGTTTCGGATTCTGTGTCTCCCTCTCTCTCTGACCTTCCCCCATTCATGCTCTGTCTCTCTCTGTCTCAAAAGTAAATAAACGTTAAAAATAAATAAATAAATAAATAAATAAATAAATAAATAAAAGTAGAGTCTAGAACAAAAGCCTTGAGTGCAGATAGTTAATTTAGGAATGCAATCCCAAAGAACAGGAGTGAGGGGCATGGGGAGTGGAAAAGGAAGCAAGGGAAAAGAGAAACATGGGAAGCTAATATGAGGACACATTATGGGGTTGGCCTCCCCTGAGGGTGACTGACTGCTGCCTAGGTCCACAAAGGAAGCTTGTGAACAGCATGCTGGAAGCATCCACCAAGAGGTGAAAGGGGAAGCATTTGGCTACTAGTCCCACTCCTCACTTGTCAAGGGTTGCTCCACAGACATGAACTTCATGCTTTCTGGTTTACGTTTGCCTGAGTGCCAAGTGGGTTTGGTGGGCGTCCCATACCTTAGTGTCAGGGAAGCTCCCAGGAAGGAAGCAAATGACCAATGGCTCAGGCAAGGCTATATCTGGACTGAACTGGGTTAAGAGGTGGGACCAAGAGAGGGCAAAATGGTACACAGGAGATGTCCCATACGAGTACAACAAATGAAATCTTATAACAACTTAATAAGAATTGCATGTGAGTTTGTCTTACTGTCATTTCTTGCATAACAGCCATCTATAAAAGCCAAAGATACTTTATTCATATTTTTCAAACCTCTGGTATAGCATGTGGCTCTGTTCAATGCAGAGAGTGTTTAAATGCATTTATAGAAAAAAATCTTACGTGTAACAGGAGACAAAAGGAAAGGGTATTTTTGTTTGATGTAATATTGGCAGCTTTCCAGCTTAAACCAGAATAATTGACTAATCCTCATTTTTATGGCTAATGAATTCAAGTACCTAGGCTCTTCAACCTGAGTGGCACAGTGAGCTCCAGCTTTTCATATGTGTAAAAATTAATTACCTTCCATAGATAACTCACAATAGTGGTTACTCTGGAGAGGAGAGTACATTTTTATCCTCTTATTGTATTACTTGCATTTTTAACTTTGTCCATACATTTTCTATTTTTTTTTTAATTTTCAATAAATAAATAAAACTAAATAAACCTTGTTAGTACATTTCCCCTTATCTTCAGTGCTGGAAATAGAATATAATAAGACTGAAAACCATTCTCCTTGTTTTCAGTAAAGCTTTTCATGTATATCCATGGAATAAGTCAAGAAAAGAACTCAGCAACAGGGTCAGCCATCATGGAACTGCAATGTCAAGGTCAGAGAAGGTCAGTAGTGAGACAGGCTTACTACTGTGCCAGTGAACACCTGAACTCCAGGGATGCTTCTGCCATAGGGTTCTTGGTGGTCTTTATGCCCTATGTCAGCACTGGTCCCAGAGTCCCAGGAAGGCTAGCCTTATTGGGGGGTAAAAAAAAAGGAGAGAGAGAAAAGTTCATCTGAAATAGAATAGGACTCATGGCCAGTGAGCTGATGTGGATTCAGCATTTTCTGATCTTACTTCCTGGTGGTTGCCTCTGGTCTACCTTACCTTGATCTTCCTGTGTCTGACAAGTTACCTGACTTGCTGCTTTACTTGGCCTTTTAGTCTGATTCTCTTTCCTGAACTATAGCCAAACCTCTACTAAGTTTCTTGCAAGAACTTTCTTGCAAGAAAGTATAGCACACTGGAAAGAGCCTAGGCTTTGAAGCCAAACTGGCTTCAAGTTTATTACTTATCATGCCTTATACAGCTTGTTATGAGGATTAAAGATAGCATATGGAAAATGACAGACATAGGGTAGACAATGAGGGTAACAGTGTTCGCCTTTCTGCTATTATCTTTGCTGTTACCTAGGTTGTCATATTTTTAGTTTGTTATACAGGGGCATTTTCCCAACCCCTTCATGGTTGAGAAGATTTCCCATCTTAAACTGTGCATAGACTCATTTCCTACACGAGCACAACAGAAACCGTCAACATTCTGGCTCTGTCAACCTCCTCTTTCTTCTTTGTGCTGTCCTGAATGGAAAAGCAATTTCTCTACTGCATTAGTACTCTGTTTTTGGTTTTTCTTTCCTAATGCTGTGTCTTTGTTATCGCTTGCTGCATAAGAAATCACTCGAAAACTTAGCAGCTTTAAACAATAACTGTTCATCATCTCACACAGTTTCTGAAAGTCCAGAACCCTGGTTGGTTCTCTCGTGAGGTTGCAGTCAAGTTGTCAACCAGGGCAGCAGTCTTTGAATACTGGGGCTGGAAGTACTACTTTCAGGCTTATTCATGTGGCTCTTGGCAGGAGGCTTCAATTCTTTCCACATGGCCTCTCCATAAGGTTGTTTGCTACACAGCTTCCCTCAGAGATCTAAGAGAGAGCAAGGGAGTACCCAAGATTGAAATGGCAGTCTTTTATAACCTAATATTGAAAGGGACATACCATGGTTTCTGCCATTTGCTGTTGGTCCCATAGACCAAACCTAACTCAATGTGGGAGGGGACTGCATGAAGGTATGAATACCAGGATGTGGCGATCATTGGGGCATCTTGAAGGCTAGCCACCACAGTCTGAGTTGTAAAAATATCTGCTCTTAACTCTGCCAACTCCTTCACCTCCGCTCTCTATTATGATCACCCTTTCTCTCATTTTCTCATAGGTACCTTCATCCTGCT
This sequence comes from Panthera onca, assembly GCF_046562875.1. Lineage (NCBI taxonomy): Eukaryota > Metazoa > Chordata > Mammalia > Carnivora > Felidae > Panthera > Panthera onca. The sequence continues at coordinate 104,133,024 of NC_138347.1, read as the reverse complement.
TCCATTACGTCCAAAGCCAGAGTGTTCGGCCCTGTCCCCAGCCCTGGGGTGGCCTTAGGATTCTTTAGACTTAGCGTCCTTTCCCATAGCTGCAGATTGTGTTTCATTAGGCCATTGCCAATGCCCTCACTGTATCAGTTGCTAAATATTTTGAATTTGACTTCTGACTCCTCTAATTTGTGAAGACCTTTCCTTCTAGAGCTTCCTAACACAATACCCAGTATCTTAGTCCATTCAGGCTGCTATCACAAATACCACAGACTGGGTGGCTTATAAACAGCAGAAATATATTTCTCATGCTTTTGCAGACTAGAGTCTGAGATTAGGATGTCAGCATGATCTGGTAAGGGCCTTCTTCCGGGTCACAGACTTCTGACTCCTCATTGCAGTGGAAGGGGCTAGGGAGCTCTCTCTGGCCTTTTTTTTATAAGGGTACTAATCCCATTCCAGAGGGTACTGTCATCATGATCTAATCACCTCCCCAAGGCCCCACCTCTAAATACCATCATATCAGGCATTAGGATTTCAACATGAGAATTTGGTGGGGGAGGCAAACATCTGGACAGTAGCTCTCAGGTATTCTCTGTAGTTGCCAAACTGCAACTTAGTTTTTCACAATGGTATCCTAACTGCTTTGAGATGAAAGCATTGCTCTCTGGATAGTTATAGTTTTCTGTCTCTCTGTCTCCCCATCTCTCTGTCTCTTCTTTCATCATTCCCTCACTCCCCACCCCTCACTTTATTTTTCTTTCTTTGTTTTTTCCTTTAGCTGGCTATGTTCTAAAATTTATCTCATTTAAATTTTTTATATTTATTAAATAATTTGATGACCTGTTCTGTTTTTAATTTTTAAAATAGATGAATAAAGTAACTAGAGCAATTATTTTTATATTTGATCCAGCAGTAAAAGAGTTTCCTGTCCGGGTGCCTGGGTGGCTCTGTCAGTTAAGTGTCTGACTTCAGCTCAGGTCATGATCTCACGGTTCATGGGTTCAAGCCTCACATCGGGCTCTCCACTCTCAGTACAGAGTCTGCTTCCTATCCCCTATCTCCCTCTCTCTGCCTCTCACCCGCATTGTCTCTCTTGGTTTCTCTCTCAAAAATAAATAAACATTAAGTGGGAAAAAAAATTGCTTCTTGGCTGCCTCTTCAAATGAAAAAGTCACTGAATATCTTGTATTTTCTACTTTTTATTCCATAATTTCTCTTGCTTGTAGGCTTCTCCTTTCCTACCAAATTCCACCTCGGTTTCTTTGTTTCTAGAGAAAACAACAGTAAACAAGTGAGTCTCTCATCATGTCGGCTTTAGTGCAAGAATGCAGATGGAACTAACAAGTTACTTCCCCCATTTCCTAGAGACTGCTTCATTGTGGCTACATTTAAAAAAAATGTTTTGAGAAAAGCTTTCTTGAGAGAACACATATATATTTTTTTTATCTACCACTCTTAAAATTGCTTTCTGATCTACACGAAATTCAAGCTGAGATTAAGCATTGAAGAGCTAGGAAAAATAGAAATGCCCTCACGAAACGAGAGATGCATTTGATTTTTGCACTTAGACCCAGCTTGTGGAAAGTATTGGCCCACATAAATAGAAGGAAATAAACTCAGCCAAATTTACCTACTTGTCTGCAGGCCTACATGTGTTTTAAAATCATACCTGTAAGTGTTATAGGCCTAGTGTAATTGCATTTGCAAATAAAATACAGGAAGGTCTAGTGCTCAGAGTACAATTAGATGTGTTAATTTTCCCTTTTGGCTCCAATGTCAGAACTTCAAGCTTCTTCACTTGACTGTACTTCCTTGTAACTTTACCCTGTAGGGGAAATCAGTATTCCAGAACCACCAAAGAAAATGAGCTTGTCTAAAAATAGTTGCCTGTTGACAAGATTTTAGCAGATTTTTTTTTTTTAATATGAAAGCTTTGCCAAATGGAATGAGGTCAAATGTGACAGATGTGGTCAAATCCACTTCTAATCTGTAAATCCCTGACCAGCTGCAGTTGTGTTAATTTTAAAATGGATATTTTGAAGTTGTGCTGGATTTATGACATTCTCAGCATTTTTCTATATCTCTAAGCATTTGGGGGTACTCGGCTGCATTCTGTGCTTCGGTGATCAGTGCACACTGTTCACTGGTGTCCATTGGGTCCTACTTACCAGAGTCTCAAAGGAGGTTCTGTTTTGCCCTGCTTTTCTTTGTCAGGAATTCTTCTCCAGCAGCCCTGAATAATAAAAATTGGTTTACTATAATACTCTACAGCAGGTGGTTCTCGACCAGGGGCAATTTTTAACCCATCTACCCCACCTCCTGACATTTGGCAATGTCTGGAGGCATCTTTAGTGTCACAACTGAGGAGGAGGAATGGGGGGTGGAGGGGAGGGAGATGCCTAGTGGTATCTGGTGGGTGGAAGTCAAGGATGCTGGTGAACTATGCTGGAAGGCACAGGGCAGCCCTCATAGCAAAGAATTATCTGGTCCAAAATGTGGATAGTGATAAGGTTGAGAACTGCTTTAGAGCAATCGTTCTCAACCTTTGTAGCATATTAGAATCATTCTGGGGAGCTTATACCCTGAATGCACCCGGACCAATTAAACCAGAATCTCTGAACAAAGTACCCAGGCCTCCATGATTTTTTAAATCTCCCCAGGTGGTTCCAGTACACAGCCAGGGTTGAGAGCTGCTACTTTAGAGCAAACAATTTTAGAGGGCAAGACTAGCATAGGCATCGTCCCAGATAGTTTCCTTTCTAAAGTACCTGAAAGGGCCTCATTGAAATGTGGCTTGACATATGGGCAGTGTCCCACTATAGTATTACTGTGAGGTTCAAATGAGTTTTTAATAACTTTTTATATTCTCTAAGGCCAGCACTTAAAAACTTGAGGAACTTCTATTCTCATTACCATATTGGAAGTTCATTTTCTCTTGGTTCTATGTAATAAAATATGTTCTTTTTTCCTGCTGGTGAGTGGAGATAACAAGTATTTACTGGTAGCTTTAGTCAGTGAATTTCTCTCAGATAACATTTGGGGTATTTGGAGCATTGGAGATTTCTTTTCCTTGAAGGTTTCTGATGTATTTTTATGACTTGATGAACAAGTCTCATCATTTGTATCTATCTGAACCCATGTGCTATGCAAAGGAGCTAAAGTATCCTTTCTAAAAATATTTTATTTGAATATTTTCCCTTTTGCATCCCTTTCCTAACCATTTTCTCTCACAAAACCCCAAATCTTAAAATGCGTGGACAGTCACTCTAAACTCTAGACAAACAAGTATTCTCTAAGTATTGTTAACATTTAACTTTTCATTTTATTTTAGAAGCCTCTGTTGATGGCACAGCTTCTCAGGGACCCCCCCAACCCTCTCCCCAAAAAACACAAATGTGTCTCTACCTTTTGACAGGTAGATTGAACAATTCTTAATGATGTATTACATGGTAGAAAGACTTCCATTTGTAAAAATCGGGACATACTTGCCTAGTGGACAATAAAACTCTCCCTGTCCACATTTGCCCCAGAGCCTCAGCAGAGATCAGATTGTCCATCTGCAGATCCCTTGAAGGAGTAGAGTGTGGTGTAACTCATGGAGAGCCATCTGAAACTTGGGTCATTAACATGCTCTTCTCCCTGCACCCCCCAAGCCTGTCAGTAGATGCTGGACAGTAACCACAGGGAATGGGAATAAGGAAGAAAGTGGTGGTGGCGGCAGAGCCCAGTGGCTGCCCACAGTTCTGTAGGTTTGTTAGGTTTCTCAGGCAGGACAGGGAGAGGTCCAGGTTTCCAGGGCCCTGAGGTTTACAACTTTGGAGAACCTCTTTAGGAAAAAAAGAAGAAACATTAGGTACAAAATGCAGATTTATTTAGGATGAGAAATCACAATGAATTGCACATTCAGAGAGGTAACAAATACCCAAATATTACAGAACCTAGAAAATAACAGTATTTTTATTAATTATCTGATACAGGCTGTTTAGTCTGACACATGCTTAATTTTTCCCATGTTTTTGGCAGCATACTCTTTGTTTGCCTTTTCCTGTAGTGATGAGTTTGTAACATTATTTCCTCTAGAGGGACTAGGAAGACAACTCAGTCTCTCCTTTAGAATAGTTGAATGAAATTTGTGGGATTTTATTTCGTTTTGTTTTTTAACTGATGCTGTAGAAAGTCTCTTTCAGCTTTTTGACTTGTTAGTGATGTCATGTCAGTTATGAGCATTGCTGCCAAACCTGGGAAAACCTCTATCAAAGTTTCTTGCATACCTGAGATGAAAGATTTTAGGTCATTTGAAGTTTTCTGATGCAGTAGCTAATCATAAATACTCCGTGAATTTGTTAACACTCGTAAACTAGTTGGTTATTATTGTCCTTATTGTAATGGTTCATTTTGAGTTTTGTTTATCCTCACTGAATGTCAAATGATCAATAAGAACCTGTTGAGATGTAATGGACGAGGTCATTTCAGGTCAAAGGAGAGAGATGGTGTGATCTGGCAAAAGCGTGGTGTCCAGTTCGGGCGCAGTGCTGTGTCCAAGTAGGGCAGCAGTGGTCAACAGGAGTAGGAGGGTGTGCTGGAGGCAGCCAGGAAAGTGGGAAAGTGTCAAAATTTGGCAGGTGCCTCAAGATAGACTAGCTGGTGTACTTTTAATTTAAGAAGTCCAGGGCCGTTGGTGGACCACTGAGTATGTGAAAGCAGCATGGTGTAATAGTAGTACCATTGGCCTCAGACCCTTCCAAATTCTGATTTGAATCCTAGCTCTTCCCCTGGCGGACCCGTGAGACCTTGCTGTCAAAAACTATATATGAAAGTAACTGCAAGCAACGTAAATATTTCACTATGCTTAAACTTGATATATCCTCGAGTGCCCCTTAGCTAGACCCCCAGTGGAGGCCAATATAAGCTCACTCTATACAAGGAAAATATAACCAAGGGGATGTCAGAGTAAAAAGAGACGGTGGTTTTACCTGATTACTTCTTACTTCTCCACATATGTTCTCCAAATTTTCCAAAAACATGAGCCAAGAAAGAGAACTTGTGCAGGGAGGGGCCCTCACATTTAAGCTGCAATAGCTTCAGGTAAATCTTCCTCTGCTCAGGACTTACTCTTTCCCTCCTCTATGGCTTCAGACTCAGAGATTATTTTTTAAGTTTATTTATTTATTTTGAGAAAGAGAGAGGAGAGAGAGAGAGAATGTGCGTACAAGCATACACATGAGAGGGAGGGGCAGAAAGAGAGGGAGAGAGAGAATCCCGAGCAGTCTCTGTGCTGTCAGCACAGAGCCCAGCTTGGGGCTCAATTCCGTGAGCAATGACATCATGACCTGGGCCAAAATCAAGAGTCGGATACTTAACCTACTGAACCACCCAGGCATCCCAAGACAGATGATTTTTAATGCAATTATTTAGGCAGTTACTATCATTTTTGACAGTCATGTAGGGAAGATATACTCTGATTACATTTTAGACTAGATCATAAAACCCAAGCAAAGGAACATAAATGTCTGATATCAACACTCAGACAGAAGGTGGGATGATTATTCAGGGCAGGGCAGGATCTAACCCCAGTCAAAACATGGTCAGCCACCCCCTTTATCCAAAAGTGAGAGTTAATGACAAGAAAAAGTCTATAGGGTGCAACAAGTGCCTCATAATTTAAGCAGTAGTTGATCTTAAGGTATCTAGAATAAAAACAGAGTTGTAGCAATAGGAGGCCCATAGCAACCAGGATTCTGGGCGGTTATATTTTGTCCTGAATCACACAGGTGTGACCCCTGCCCCAGAGGCCTGTTTAGCTGTGGGAAGCAGAAGCTAGGAAGAGGCACTGATTAGTATTTTAAAACAGTGGCCTTCAATAAAAAATACAACACTTGCATATTTTCTAAAAAATTTTTGAAAACTACAGACTCCTCTTGCACATTTATAAATTGACATATCAAACCTTTCATCATAAGTTTGAGTAGTAACAAAGGATATAATTTCTGGCATTTTACATATGAACTTTAACTATTTTAGTCCAAATCTTGAGCTACAAATTTAGATCATTAAATTTTGAGGAAATGGCTACTTTTTAGCTTAGTTGTTAAACTCAGTCCTTACTATCAAACAAAAGGGCCAAACTAGACTTACTTGCTATCAGAAAATGCCTGTTGTCATTTTTTCAACTCAAAGGTATAAAAACAGTTCCCTATAAAAATCATCCTATGTCTGAGTTCTCATTCTGAGATGGATAGCTAGATGATGGATGAATGGATGGATGCATAGAAGCAAAGAAAGGATGGTTGGGGGCAGAGAGGAAGATGGATGGACAGATCATTATCTAGGTTACACCTTGCCCTAAGTATGTTGACTAGGAGAAAGAATGCACTTTCAGATTCTTCCTTTCACCTCCAATAAGTTTTCATACTCCGGGCAATGTTATGTTGTAAGATTTTTGATGAATGTGGGAGATACTGTGCTCTTTTGTAATGTGGGAAGAGGGTAATTATGAAGGAAAGATGGGAAAGGAGAACCATCTCAAGACAACCTAAGTTACGAAAGAAAGATCTGGGAATGGGATCTGAAAATTGATTTCATTAAAACTCGGTGTACACATATCTTCTGGGAAGTTTTTATGTATTACTAAAGGTAAAATTAAAGACAAAAGAAACCATAATTTTTTTACTTGCCTGAACATCAGAGTCAGAGACATGTAGAGGGAGACTACCTAGATAAATATGTTTTGATACATTTCTCACTTTGGGAAGAAATTTATGCAGAAACTGATAGTGGTAACTAGGCTCTCATATCATAATCTGTTGGATAATATTCAAAGTCTAGTTAGACTATTGGAATAAGGGTTCCTACTTGATCCAAACTGGCTTTGAATCCCAGCCCAACCAGTTATCAGCTATATAACTTTGGGATAATTTATTAATTTTTCCAATTAATGGTTTTCTAATCTGTAAAATGGGACTAATAAAGAATGGTATCTTCAATATAGGATTGCTGTTAAGATTAAATGGCATAATACATGTAAAGTAGTGTGCAAGGAAGGGTTACATGCATGGGATTTATTTATTTGTTTGCTTAAGAGAAGGAGTGAATCTCTTTTTAAATTTGACTCCTAATATATGGGATGGACATGCACCTGAGAACACGGAGAGGTTGTGATAATGTCATGCTAGAAAATGCCTTCTGATTCACCACCTGGCACATCCTAGAACTCAAGAGAAGTTTCTCAAAGCTTAGAGTAATAGGTAGACTTTATTAGGGAAAGAGAGAACTTATAAGCTCAAGATTAGCAAGAGAAGGTCTAGGTTCCCTATATTCCAGCACCCCACAGAGAGTTGTGTCCCTGGCCAGGGCCCTCTACTGGATACTTCCTAGTGTCTATATTACAAAGAAAAACCACAGCTTCACACCCCACTTTATTTCCCTTTTTCTATAAGCAAATGTGAGAGATCCTTCTCAGTAATGGGACACAAATGTCTCAAGCAATATAGATTTAGGTGCCAGTTTTTTACAGTTATTGTCTGGGAATACCAGCTTCCCAGCGCCTAGAAACCTTGGGCCATGGGAAGTTGGAGCCCATCTGGCTGCAGGAGGAAACTCCAGATAGTATGGGAAGCTGAGCTGGGGTCAACTCTTCCTGGTGAGAGAATCCTTAGTCCTAAGTAGCTCATCCAGGCAATCAGTGAGCCCTCAGTATTGCTTTTGGACAGTGCTGCTCCTGAAATCACAGGTATCATCTGCTCTCTGCTTAACTCCTAGTCTGGATCTGAACTCCAATGGGAACAAAGATTTGGGAAAGAAACTTCAAGGAATTTAAAGTCTCTCTCTTGTGGGAAACTCTGGGCATAGTGCTGCTTTAGGACTAAAAGGTCAAGGTGCATTATAATAGAAGACCAGTTTTACCCCACTGCATGGGACTGTCCTGATAAACCATAAGCTCCTTGAGAATTGGCAGTTTTGGTTGTGACAGGAGATAGCAACTTTGTCATGGACAGCCTCATGATGGGCATTCCCTTACAGCACATTGTATTATAAGAAAGAAACCTATCAAGATAATCTCAAGAAAAAAGGAAGGTTTATTGGAAGAATAGAATCTTTGGGAGGAGCTTAAGGAAGAGCTGAATAGGCAGAACTAGAGCAAGATGTAACAAGGGCAGCTCTGGAAACTCTTACAGAAGTATGTAGATCTTCATTCTGTGGCACTGTCACTCATGTGGTTGGGTTACTACTGCTGTGTAACAAACTATCCCAAGCTCTGTGGGGGTGGGAACCCCACAACATTTTATTGTGCTTATGGATTCTAGGATTCCACGCATAAGGGGAGTCACTTGTCCTTGACTCTTCATGTGTGGGGCCTCAGCTGGGAAGACTTGCATGGCTGGGTGCTAGAGGAGCCACTTTCAAGATAGCTTCTTCATATTCATACTTCTAGTACCTTGATATAGGAATGGGCTTCATGGGTACTATTGGCCAGAGCGCCTACACATGGGCTCATTAGCATCCAGGCCAAAAGATAATCAGACTTTTTATATGACAATGCAATGTTTTGGGAGGAAGCATCCTAAGAGGGGATGTCCAAAGAATGGTCATTCCAGAATATCCAGGTAGATGTTGCATGCCTTATTTTTTAAGAAAAGATTTCTTATTACTTTCTTATTATTTATTTAATTTTTTAAATGTTTATTTTGAGAGAGAGTGTGTGCATATGTATGTGTGGAAGCAGGGGGGCGGGGGGAGAGAGAGAGAGAGAGAGAGAGAGAGAGAGAGAGAGAGAATCCCAAGCAGGTTCCACACTATCAGCACAGAGTCCATCATGTGGCTCGATCTCACGAACTGTGAGATTGCGACCGAACTGAAATCAAGAGTCAGATGCTTAAACCCATGAGCCACCCAGGTGCCCTACATGCCTTTTTTTACCTAGCCTGGGAGTCACTTCTGACAAATGCTATTGGCCAAGTAGTCAAAGGTCACTCTGATTCAATGAGGGAACAGAGACTCTACCTCTTCATGGTAAAGATGTCAAAGCATTTGTGGCCATTTTTTTCTAAATTGTTACACTGGGCTACCAACTTCACTTTCTTCCTTGGTGAAATTCTTGAACTAGGGAATCTGATTGGCTTAGCTCATTCTGTGGATCAGTTCCTCTGGTCCTGTCAGCTCTGGCAAAAAGGGCAGGCTTATGTATTTAGTAGAACTTTTCTTTCCTGCCTCTGAAGAGGGGCAGGCTCTCTAAGAAGAGTTCGTGATTGAGAAGGAAATAATGAGCTCTCTAGCGTGGACACTATCAGGAGTGGTAACCATCTTACTGCTTTCCACAAGCGGTTGGGGAATAGAGGGAACCTGGGCCAGAGAGAAGAGCAAGCTTATGAGGTGACTGAAGCTCATGGGGGCACAGATTCTGTCAAGAGCATGACACTTAAATTATTTGTGTTTATTGACATCTATAAGAAAGTGAGGTCTGGAAGCATTCAGGCTAAGCCAGAAGTGAATAATACTAGAAAATCAACCTTGTTCTTGAAAGGAGAACAGATTTGACCTTGAGCAAAATCAAAGAATGATAGAACCACTTCACAGCTGCTACAGATTTCTGACTTTTAGAAGCAGACGTTAAATATCAGATTTTCTTGGCTTTTAGTGTGTCAGTCCCAGTCAGTAATTAACAACACTGAATGAAACATCTTTGTTGAGATTCTCAAGCTGCTTAACTGATCAGCCTAGCTTAGCTGAGCATCCTGGGGTAGTAAGCAAAGGGAAAATATGGTTCCAGTTTTGGTGTGTGTGTTACTAGAGCAGCCACTGAAAAGAATTAAAATGTTTTTTCATCTTCCTTTCTGCCTGGGAGAACTAATTCATGGGGAAGTTAAGTGACTTTCTCAGGGTCTCAGAACAACTTAGTAGAATAGAATAGCCAGTCTTTAACTACCAAAGCTTTCCTGAGAGCCACAATTTTATGCTCTACCAACCTGCTTCCTCTGTTCAGATAGAATTTATAGTGGTAGTGCAGTTAGCTGAAGATGTCCATATGATTCTTTATGCTTGAGAAGAGGGCAAGGAATATCTGTGATTTCATAAATTAGCTCTGTGGCTCTCATGAGCAGCAGATTTTAAGGATGATCAGAACCTTTACTAGAAAAAATATTTGTTATGGAAATGAAAAAGGCATGGTTCTTTTGTAGAAAAGAGCAAACCAGACTTGGCTGATATAAAACCCAATGTGTCGATTAAAGAGAATGTTGTTACTTGTGTGAAGAAGAAGAAAGGAGGAGATAGACTGAAACAAACTGAACCATTGCTGAGGAAAGTCTGTCATCTGAAGAGTATGAGGACTTCAGGGCCTCATGTTGAAGTCCTGCTTTTCCTATCAATATTTCTTAATCCATTTAATTCTAATCTGTTTGCCACCCAGTTTTCCTTTTTTTTTTCCTCTAATTTTTATAGCACCAACTCCTGTAGACCAACATGATGATTGCCCTGTAATAAATTCCTCTAGAGTGGGAAGTCTTAGAGAAAAACAATTTAAGTATTTCTTTCCTCTCAGTTAATATGCTACAATAGTAATTCTCATCCTTGCAGAACCTACACTTTCTTTTTATAACAAATATTTTGTAACAGTCTATCATCTTGAAATGAAATTCAGAAATTCATGTGCATAATGTTAAAATTTAGTGAGATGCCCTGATGACACAAAGGGGGAGACAAAGGGAAAGTAATATATAATAAAATTATATGTATTTCAATCTGTAAATACTCAGGTACTAATACACAAGAAGTCATACTGGTCAGATGCCAGCACTTAGATGCTTGTGGCACTTCCATAAATACAACAGCTGTGAATACAGACAGCTGCATTGGTTGGATTGTGGTTGGATTGTTTGGACAACTCAAATACAATAAGTGGTTCTGTTGTGGTGAACTGATTTTTCCAAGATGGACTAACTCTTTGTAAAGTTCTAAACAGAACAAAGTGCAAGCTCCTCTTCGTTTTCACAGCAGTTACATTCCTAGAAAATTCAGTGTATAGCGAAGCCATTCCAAAAATATTTTTTGTTAACATGCAAAGCAGAAGACCCCGGCTCATGTGGTCATTAACAGGTTTTTCACTTCTGTTATTTGAAAGTTGTGTGCAGTGTAGGAAAGTCTTTGTTTTGTAGGACTGGCCATTGTGTTATAGAACATCTAGTGTCACTGACCTGTGTGTGTGTGTGTGTGTGTGTGTGTGTGTGTGTGTGTGTTTGTGTGTGTGTGTGTGGAACCCACTGTCCCTATGCCCCCACAAATATTCACAATACCCCCATTTGGAACCAATGTTGTAGAGTCTGGAACAGAGGTGAAGAATTAAGTTTAGGTGAGTGATGGGAGTCTTCCTGAGTCCATTTGTAATGTCTTTGATTAATTTAGGGGGGGGTTAGGATGCTGACAGCCACTGTTTCATTTTCAAATATTAGAACCTTAAGATCCTAGGATCTTCTCAGGACAAAGAAGGGTTGTGATGGTTAAGATGGCATGCTCAGCTTATAGCTTTCGCAAAACCATTAGAGCTTCATTTGAATCCCTAAGAAGGGTTTGGTCAGGGAAAGAAGACTCCAACTGCAGAAATGGTTCAAGCCTAAGCGACATCTTGAGGAACCTAGAAATAGGGTCAGTTATGTTTTGAGCAATAGTGTAACTGTCTTAGGACATTTTAAAAATGTTCTTCTTTCTAGGACTAATCTAGAATCTCCTGAAGGTCACACTGTCTCATTTTCTGAGGAGTCCTGGAAACCTGGGCCTTATGTGTAGTCCCAAGGGCTGTAGCCTGTAAGAATGACCCACAGGAGGTGCCTGAACCACTCATGTAATAAAGAGAATCCAAAGTGCTTAACTAGAAATTGATGAGCAGCCTAATAAGTCTATACCACTTATCTCATTACGTCGCATTCTGTATATGTAGTTACACATACGCATGTGCCTTTATAATAGATTTATGAAGAGAGCTTAATCTCGTTTCCCCTAAGTAATATAATAATAACTAATAATGACAACTAACAATTATTGAGCACTTCTGTGTGCTAGATTCTATTACATGCATTTCATATGTTCCATTGTCTCAAGAGCCATAAATGGGAGGTATTATTTTTCACATGGGGACACTGAGGTACAAAGATGTTAAGGGACTCGCCTAAGGTTCTATAACTGGTAAGTAGCAAAGCCAGAATTTGAACCCAGGCAGTCTGTGTTTCTAGAGCCCATCCTCTTCGCCATTATGCTACACGTTTTAATAAAGGATGTAGGTTGACAATTCATAATACACAAAGTGGTACTTCTTTAAATATCATCCTGCTCCCAGTCCTCATCAAGCTAAATGTTTGGAGGTGATGATGGTTAGAAAAAACTGGTAGTGCTGTTACAGCTTTATTCTGTAAGTGTCTACAGGAAACTCCCTGTGTGTATTCCAGTGTAACCAGAGCACATGAACAGCAGTATCTCTAAAACAGAAATGACTAGTGTAACCTTCACTCAGTTCATTAAAATTTGGGCCCAGGAGTCTCCATACCAACTGACAGACAGATGTTCAATTCTGACTCTATTAAGCAAAAAGAAAACAAAACAAAACAAAACAAAAAATGGAATGTGAAATTTACTGGGTCTGTAAGTGAAAAGTCCAGTATATACACTCAATTTAAAAATGGCTTGATCCAAGTCTCAAACGATATCAAAGCTATAACTCTCACTCCTTGTGCTCTGCTTTTCTTTGCTGTTAACCTTACTCTTGTCCACTGCAAATAGTTTCCTCCTAGAAGCCACAAAAGATGTTTGTTGTTTGCAATTCCAGAGGAAGAGAGGGACTCTTTTCCTGGTATCCACAGGGAAGATATTGATTGGCCAGTGTGGGTCACATGCTCATCTTTGACCCAAGAACTGGGCCAAGGAAGAAGAATTCTAATTGGCCAGCCTGAGCCATATGCTTATTTGCCTAATCCCTCAGCAGGAGGGTGGGCAGGAACTGGGGACCTCACGGCTTGGAAGATAGGTGCCTCCCCCCCCCCCCTGCCGGGGGAAAGCAATGCTGGACATTTATAAATGATAGGTCACTGCTTCAAGGACCCAAGGATCCAAGGAACCAGAAACTGACTGCTACTGTTTCTGCATTGCCAGACCATTGCATCTCCCAACTTGTAACTAAGTTGTTGATCCATGTACACTGTTTTTGTTTTTGCTTTGTTTTGCTTTTGTTTTGTTTTGTATATGAGGATGTAGAATTGTAAACAGTACCTGGCAGAGGGCAATAGTTCACTAATTGCTAGCTGATGTTATATGCTCATAAGTAAAAATGATATTGTTGCTATTGCCTCAATAATGAATGTCTGACAAAAAAGCTTATTATAATGTATACTGGTCTCAGGTGATGCTTATCAGCAACTACATGAATTATAGAGCAAGACTTTCTAATCTAGATTGCTCTTGAGTTTGATAAATTATTTGGTCTTCTGCAACAGAGTTGAGGGGAAAAGGAAGTCAGATAAGAAAATATGGGAACTGAAGTAAAACTTTCATGCTAAAGAGGGTCAAAATGGAGGGGTGCCTGGGTGACTCAGTCAGTTAAGTGTCTGACTTCAACTCATGTCATGATCTCACGGTTTGTGAGTTCGAGCCCAGCGTCAGGCTCTGTGCTGACAGCTTGGAGCCTGGAGCCTGTTTCAGATTCTGTGTCTCTTTCTTTCTCTGCCCCTCTCCCACTCACACTCTGTCTCTCTCTGTCTCAAAAATAAATAAACATTAAAAAAAATTTTTTTATGAGGGTCAGAATGAAATGGTCACAAGGTGGCAAAAAATTGTCTCTTGCCTGCCCTAGGTCCACCAATCGGAAAACATTGTCCTCCTAATGATTCTAAACCATTAGCATCACTCTGCCCACATTGGGTAACTTGGGGGAGCTTTGTAAAACTATAGGCCACAGGCCTTAACCCTGAAGACTGATTTGGTAAGTGGGGAGGGGCACAGATTCCTAGAGTAAGTCTAGTGGGCAGCTAAACATGAGAACTGCAATAATTAACCTCTGTAATTTATAGGGGAGTATATGCTATAGTAAGAACACAGAGCAACAGTTTGGGCACACCCAAGCTACAAAAACTGAACCTTCAAGTGGTGTCTGTGAACATACAGGTGTTCACATCTGCCCCTCTTTTTGATGACAGAGCCATTCTGGACTCTTAGCACAGCTAACATGTCCTGCTTAGCTCCTCATTTTTCTCCCATCAAGGACTGATACACAAAACCTGTTCTTTCCTCCTCCATTCATGTCTTCCCCACCCCCCATTTTCCCCTTTTTCTTTCACTGCTCAGTTAATTTCACTTTGAACAGTTTCTTTCTCATGCATATAGGCAAATTCATTCTGACACATTTTCTGGTCTCTTTTGCAAATCTTACTCAAGATTTATTTTGGGAGGAAAATATTATTCTGTTTATTCATGAATAATCACAACCTTAAATACAGTTAATAAATTATATTCATTTATTCAAAAAATAGTTATCGTGCACCTACTTTGTACCAGGCATGGTTCTGGGTACTAGGAATTAAACTGTGAATAAGCCAGACAAGTTCCCTGTCCTCATGAAGATTATAGGGTAGTGACAGAGACAAAATGATGAACAAGTGACTGACTGATAGGATGCCAAATGGTGATAAGTGCTATGGAGAAAAATAAAACAGAATAAGAAACTAGAGCTTGATTGATGGGGCATAAGAGGGACTGAGGTGAGTGAGCAAGCAAAGCTTCTGAACACAGGCCTGAATGAAGTGAAGTGAGCCCTTCTAAGATCTCAGGAAGAGCCTCAGGCCAAGTGACCAGGAGACACTGAGGCAGGAATGTTTGGCCTATTCAAGGAATAACAGAATGAACAAGGCAATGGAGGTAGGGTATAAAATGAGAGAGATGAGGAGATTCATGAGACTTACTTCAAATGCTATTAAATGGTGGTATAAGATGAACAACAAAGGTTGACGATTGGATTTGGCAAAATATAATTGTCGGTGCCCTCCACAAAAGCAGCTTTGTTGGCACTGTGAGAACAAAATCCTCTTTGAAGTGAGGTAAGCAAAAATTGTGGAAGGTGAAGAAGTGGAAATTTCAAGTAAAGACAAATTTTGCTTGCAATCTGCTATGAAGATAAGCAAAGAAATGTGCCCGGAGCCAGGGGGTTTGTGGTATTTAGGTCGAGATTTTTTAAGGTGAGAGAAATAACAACATACTGATAATCTAATGAATAATCCTCTAGAATGGTGAAAACAGCTGGTGTAGGAGAGAGAAGAATAAGAGGAAAGCTCTTGAGTAGGTGAGGGAGCCAGGAACAGGGAGGAAAGAAGGCAAGACATTTTTGTTTCTGTGGGTGAATAAATTGATCATGGGAAAACACCTCAGTTTTCTCTGATTGCATCTCTTTTCTAAGGAAAATAGTGGAGGTCATAGGTTGAAGAGTGAGGATAGGGGAAGTGGTTTGGGGGATTAGAGAAAATGTAGAAATATACAAAACAGTCAACTCCGACACTGAGAGATGAAATTCACTAGGAAAAAAGAATTAAAAAATGCAATGATGAATGTTGCGAGATTGATGGTCAGAAATTTAAGGTGAGAATAATCAGGAAGATTGTGTTTATAGAGTGCATACCTGAAGTCAAAAGAGGATTTAACCAGATTTGGATATTTTCCATGCAAGGCAACAGAAGGAAGAGCAAGGGAGGAATTTCAGTGATGTACTGCGTAAGAGAGATCATATGAGGATTTAAGGGGGGTGAGGGACAGTAAAAAAGTGGTAGAGCTAATGGGTCATTCATTCTCTTGGGCTGAAGAATTCTTGGAGTCCAAGTGCTCGTGAGAGTGCTGTGGAAAGTTAGGAAGTAGTGGTTGGAGAAAAAGATGCTTCAAGTAAAGATCTCTGAAGTAGTTTGAGGAACTAAGTGGCAAGGCTTCCAGTGGCTGGTCTGTGTGGATGGTGACAATGGCAGTGGTAGAGAGAGTGGTGCTAGTCCTTCCGTCTACCAGGAGAACAGTAGAGCAGATCTCCTCTGGAGATGCTTGAGAGGTGCTGGATGTTTATGGGACAGGAAGTGGTGTGGACACAGCACTGAAGAACAAAGAGCTCTGCCCTGCCTTGGATCTTTTGGTATTAGGGGTGTGAGAGAGGACAGATACCACTTCAGAAGGATGCTCGAGAAGCAGTGCCCTTGGCTTAGAGCCAGGCTTCAGGTGGAGCAAGAGGTGAAGGCAATGGTCAAAAAAGAGTTTTGAGCATCAGGAGATTTTTCTGATAAGCAGTTCTGGTAGACCTATTGGAAAAGTTGGAGGGGAATAGCAAAAGGGAGAAACAGGAAATGGGGGACACTTTAGCGAATGTATAAAGGTAAATTGGAATGAGTACTGGTAATGAGGCTTGGACTTTCCATGGTGACAGCATAAACAGGACATGCAAAAGGGTGAGTAATGATCTTTTGGAGGGACATGAGGGTAACCTCCTTTTAGGGATTGCTGTCTGGGCTAGAGACTGCTGACTGCCCACCCTAATATCATAGAACCTCCGATTTTTATTTGGACATTGCTGTCTAGAATAAAATAGTATTCCCCCAGCCTTCCTTGTAGCCAAATGGGGCCTTGTAGGACTTTGCATGATGGCTTAGATTCAGAGTCTAGGGCGGGTGTACCTGATTGCCAGGCCTGGGATATGTGCCAATTGCTAGCTGTCAAGGGGGCTGAGAAACAGAGAGCTGGACGATTTGCAATAGCATAAAGTCAAACAGTCTACATCCCCAACAATAGGGATAATTGGAGTAAGCTAAAGTTCAAAATAACCTGTAATATCCACCCATTGAGGATTAGTTAGAACAACTCCGGTGCTTCAAAATAGGGGATTAGATGGAAAAATGAAATGTCTAATAATTAGAATGACCTGAATTTACTCCAGCCTTATACATAAAAATTGAAAATGTAGGGGCACCTGGGTGGCTCAGTCGGTTGAATATTTGACTCTTGATTTCGGCTCAGGTCATGATCTCAGATTCATGGGATAGAGCCCCACTTAGAATTCTTTTCTTCTCTCTCTGCCCCCCTCTCTCCTTCTAAAATAATAATAATAATTAATAATAATAATAAATTAATAAGGGTAAGCAAACATAATTGCCTTAAAATGAATTACAAAAACATTTAAAATAGAAAACATACCACAAACCCCATGCTTTACTTTTTAATGTCTTATTTATTATAAAAGCAATGGATGTTTATTGTAGAGAAATCAGAAAATACAGATAACCAAAAGTATATTAAAAATCCATAATGCTATTTAAGAGACAAATCCTACTTCCACCATGGTATGTATTTTTTGCCAGAATCCCTTTTCTATACATACATAATTATAGGTTATTATTTTCTGTAAAATGGAAATCATTCTGTACATGCTGTTTTGTAACTTACCATAATCTATTCAAGCCACGCACTAATTTGGGGTATTTCAGTTATTCCAACTAATCCCTATCTATTGTGGGCCTTTAATTTGTTCTAATTACTCATTTATTGTTAGACGTTTAGGCTGCTATAACTTTTCACTGTTGGCAACAGCAGGTGTAATTGGTCAAACATGAATTAGGAATGAGAGAACAGCAATAAATAAACCAATACAAAAAACTGTAAGTCTATTTAGGAGCTTCTCCTAACCAACCTCCACTTAATTGACTTGTCAGATTAACTGACAAGTTTCTGTCCCCATGTAAAACTGATGCTGACTGACGCCCATGGAAGCCGAACCCTCACGGAAGACAGCTGCTCCCCAGCATATACTTTGCTGGAATGTCAGCTCCACTAGGGCTAGAAGTTTTATGTGTTTTATTTAATGGTATATCCCAAATGCTTTAGAACTGCTTGGCATTTATTGCATGACTGACTGAATGAACAAATAAGGAGAAATATGTAAAAATTAAGAAGGTTCTGCT
Source organism: Panthera onca (assembly GCF_046562875.1). NCBI lineage: Eukaryota > Metazoa > Chordata > Mammalia > Carnivora > Felidae > Panthera > Panthera onca. The sequence goes on along the minus strand of NC_138347.1, from coordinate 104,115,076 downwards.
CGCAGGGTTTTTTTGTACTTGTCTTTAAAAGGATGACATTTTGTTCTGCTTAGAGAACCTGAAATTGGATATCTGAGGTCAGTGGTTCTCAAACTTTAGCACACATCAGAATCCCCTAGAGGTCTGGGCCCTTCCTTGGGATTTCTGATTCAATAAGTCTGGAGTAGGCTCTGAAAATCTGTATTTCTGTCAAGTTCCCAAATGCTGCTGCTGCTGCTGCTGCTGCTGCTGCTGCTGCTGGTCCAGAGTCCACATTTTGAGAAGAACTGTTCCAGATCATACCTAATGGATGTGGTTTATGCAAAAAGATAATTCTGAACTTGGGTATCAGGCAAACTGGTACTGGAAGGAAGTTAAATTCTAAGTTCTGTTGTACTTAGAATTTGATCAGGTTGGGGAACCAGGCTTTAAAAATATGCAGGAATAAAGGAGATGGCGTATCAGAACAACAGCTAAAATATCATCACTGAAGTAATCCAGTAAGGTCTCTATTTTCCACGGTTTATATTACCAACACTGCGTGCTAGACACGATCACTGCCATTGTTTCTCCTGAAAACTGACTGATACTACCATTACCTAAAAGAATTCTTTCCCATCCCTGCAATTTTTTATGCTTGGCTCTGGATTCAGAATCCAGTCCAGGAGACCTGATCGGCTAAGCCTTGCTCGTGTGCAGCGTCCTGGCTGGCAAGGGAGACTGCAAAAGTGAGTGTCTGGGCTTTTCAGTTTCTGTAACAGGAATAGGACTCTGTCTCCCCTTTTATTCAAAAGATGAGTATATTCCCAAATATGTTAGATATCCACTGGAGATGATTTCTGAATTTTTGACCTTGACTGAAAGGGAGAACGATAATGCTGTTGGCAGAAATATGGATGCCAACAGGAGAAACCAGATTGGGAAAAACTATTTGTTGTATTCTTTTATACATGTTGGTTATGGCTGTTTAGGTACATCATAGAAAATCTGGGCACTTCTAAGCAGTCATGTTGTCAGATGCCAAATGGGCTGGTTTGATGACTAACTCATCATCTGAAGGACAACATTAGGTCAAGCTTGAACAAGACCAACTCCAAGCCTTTGTAGCCGGTCTTATTCTGGATCTAAAATTCTCTTGATGGGATTTTGAAAAAGTCAGATGGACAGGCAGGAAGCAAAAAAGCTGATATATTTTGCAGTTTTGTTTTTCTAGTATAGATTGCTTTTTCTCTTCTAGATTAAATAAGGACAGCCTATTACTAACAATCTCAAAATAAAATTGTGCATGTCCTAAAGACTTCACCAGGAATTAGAACAGCTAAGAACACAGGAAGCAGGATCCTAGTCTCATACACAAGGAAATAGGTTTGATGAGACACTTTTTTTTTTTCATTTCAAGATTTTACTTAAATTCTAGTTAACATATAGTGTAATATTGGTCTCATTGATTCATCACTTACATATAACAGCCAGTGCTCATCACAGGTGCCCTTCTTAATATCCATCACCCATTTAGCCCATTCCCCCACCCACCCCCCCTTCCAACAACCCTGTTTGATCTCTGTGGTTAAGAGTCTCTTATGGATTGCTTCCCTCTCCTTTTGTTTGCCTTTCCCCTATGTTCATCTGTTTTGTTTTTTAAATTCCACATATGAGTAAAATCATATGGTATTTGTCTTTCTCTGACTGACTTATTTTACATAGCATAATACACTCTAGTTCCGTCCACTTCATTGCAAGTGGTAAGATTTCATCCTCTTTTATGATTAATATTCCATTGTATATATACACCACATCTTCTTTATCCGTTCATCAGTCGATGGACATTTGGGTCTTTCCATAAGTTAGCTATTGTTGGTAATGCTGCTATAAACATTGGGGTGCATGTGCCCCTTCAAATCTGTACTTTTTTATATTTTGGGTAAATACCTTGTAATGCAGTTGCTGGATTGTAAGGTTGTTCTGTTTTTAACTTTTTGAGGAACCTCCATACTGTTTTTCAGACTGGCTGCACCAATTTGTATTCCCACCAACAGTGGAAGAAGGTTCATCTTTCTCCACATCCTCATCAACATCTGTTATTTCCTGTGTTGTTAATACTAGTTGCTCTGAAAGGTGTGAGGTGGTATCTCATTGTGGTTTTGATTTCCCCTGATTATGAGTAATGTTGAGCATCTTTTCATTTGTCTGTCTTCTTTGAAAAAATGTCTAGTCATGTCTTCTGCCCATTTCTTGATTGGATTATTTGTTTTTCTGGTGAATTGAGTTTGACAAGTTCTTTACAGATTTTAGGTAGTAACCCTTTATCAGATATGTCATTTGCGAATATCTTCTGTTCTGTAGGTTGCCTTTTAGTTTTGTTGATTGTTTCCTTTGCTGTGCATAAGCCTTTTATCTTGATGAAGTCCCAATAGTTCATTTTTGCTTTTGTTTCCCTTGCCTCTGGAGATGTGTCTAGTAAGAAGTTGCTGTAGCTGAGGTTAGAGGTTGCTGCCTATGTTCTCCTCTAGGATTTTGATGGTTTCCTATCTCACATTTAGGTCTTTTCCATTTTGAATTTATTTTTGTGTATGATGTAAGAAAGGAGTCTAGTTTAATTCTTCTGCATGTCACCATCCCAGTGTTCCCAAAACCATTTGTTGAAGAGACTGTTTTTTCCATTGGATATGCTTTCCTGCTTTGTTGAAGATTAGTTGACCATGTAGTTGTGGGTCCATTTCTGGGTTTTGTATTCTGTTTTATTGATCTATGTCCTGCTTTTATGCCAGAACCATACTGTCTTGATGACTATAACTGGGTAATATAGGTTGAAGTCCAGAATAGTGATACCTCCAGTTTTCTTTTCTTTTTCAAGATTGCTTTGGCAGGGTACCTACGTAGTCAGTTAAGCATCCAACTCTTGATTTTGACTCAGATCATGATCTCACCTTTTGTGAGTTCAAGCCCCACATCAGGCTTCTGCGCTGGCAGCAAGGAACCTGCTCGGGATTCTCTTTTTCACCCCCTCTCTGTCTTAAAATGAATAATAATAATAATAATAATAATAATAATAATAATAATAAAGGTTTCTTTGGCTATTCAGGGTCTTTTGTGGTTCCATACAAATTTTAAGATTGTTTGTTCTACCAGGCACCTGACTGCCTCAGTCAGTTGAGCATCTGATTTCAGTTCAGGTCATGATCTCATGGTTCATGAGTTCAAGCCCTATATTGAGCTCACTCCTGTGAACGCAGAGCCTGCTTCAGATTCTGTGTCCCCCTTTCTTTCTGTCCCTTCCCTGTTCACTCTCTCTCTCTCTCTCTCAAAAATAAATAAGCCTTAAAAAAAAAAAAAAAAGGTTGTTCTAGCTCTGTGAAAAATTCTGGCGGTATTTTGTTAGGGATTGCATTAAATGTATAGATTTCTTTGGATAGTATAGACATTTTAGCAATATTTTTTCTTCCAATCCATGAGCATGTAATATTTTTCCATTTCTTTGTATCTTCTTCAATTTCTTTCATAAGTGTTCTGTAGCTTTCAGAGCACAAATCTTTTACCTCTTTGGTTAGGTTTGTTCCTAAGTATTGTACGTTTTTTGGTGCAATTATAAATGGGATCAATTCCTTGATTTCTCTTTCTGTTGTATCATTATTAGTGTATAGAAATGCAACAGATTTTTGTCTCTTGATTTTGTATCCTGCAACTTTACTGAATTCTTGTATCAGTTCTAGCAATTTTTTGGTGGAGTCTTTCAGGCTTTTTAGAGTATCATGTCGTCTGCAAATAGTGAAAATTTTACTTCTTCCTTGCTTATTTGGTTGCCTTTTATTTCTTTTTCTTGTCTCCCTGCTGAGGCTAGCACTTTCAATACTATGTTAAATAAGAATGGTGAAAACAGACATCCCTTTCTTGTTCCTGACCATTGAGGAATGCTCTCGGCTTTTCCCCACTGAGGATGATACAAGCTGTGGGTCTTTCATATATGGCCTTTATGATGTTGAGGTATGTTTCTACTATCCCTGCTTTGTTGAAGGTTTTTATTAAGAATGGCTGCTGTATTTTGTCAGATGCTTTTTCTGTATCTATTGAGAGGATCATATGGTTCTTATCCTTTCTTTTATTAATATGGTGTATCACATTGATTGATTTGTGAATAATGAACCACACTTGCAGTCCAGGAATAAATCCCACTGATTGTGGTGAATAATTCTTTTTTAATGTACTGTTGGATTTGATTTGCCAGTATCTAGTTGAGAACTTTTGCATCCATGTTCATCAGGGATATTGGTGTATAATTCTCCTTTTTATTGGGATCTTTGTCTGGTTTTGGAATCAAGGTAATGCTGGCCTCGTAGAATGAGTTTGGAAGTTTTCCTTCCATTTATATTTTTTTGGAACAGTTGAGAAGAATAGGTGATAACTCTTCTTTAAATGTTTGGTAGAATTCCCCTGTGAAGCCATCTGGCCCTGGACTTTTGTTTGTTAGAAGATTTTTGATTACTGATTCAATTTCTTTGCTGGTTATGCGTCTGTTCAAATTTTCTATTTCTTCCTGTTTCAGTTTTGGCAGTTTATATGTTTCGAGGAATTTATCCATTTCTTCCAGATTGTTCAGTTTGTTGGCATTTAATTTTCATAATTCTCATAATTGTTTGTATTTCTGTGGTGTTGGTTGATATTTCTTTTTTCTCACTTGTGATCTTATTTGTTCATGTTCTTTCTCTTTTCTTCTTGATAAATCTGGCTAAGGGTACATCAATTTTATTAATTCCTTCAAAGAACCAACTGCTAGTTTCATTGACCCATTCTACTGGTTTTTGTTTGTTTGTTTCTAAATCATTTATTTCTGCTCTAATCTTTATTATTTTCCTCCTTCTGCTGGCTTTAGGCTTCATTTGCCGTTTCTTCTAGCTCCTTTAGGTGTAAGGTTAGTTTGTGTAGTTGAGACTTTTCTTGCTTCTTGAAGTAGGCCTGTATTTCTATATATTTCCTTCTATGACAGCTTTTGCTGCATCCCTAAGGTTTTGGACTGTCATGTCTTCATTTTCATTTGCTTCCATGTATTTTTTATTTTTTCTTTAATTTCCTGGTTAACCCATTCATTCTTTAGCAGGATGTGTTTAACCTTCATGTATTAGAGGTCTTTCCAAATTTTTTCTTGTGGTTGACTTCAAGTTTCATAGCATTGTGGTCAGAAAATATGCACGGTGTGATCTCAATCTTTTTGTCGTTGTTGAGACCTGATTTGTACCCAGTATGTGATCTACTCTGGAGAATGTTTCATGTGCTCTTGAAGAGAATGTGTATTCTGTTGCTTTAGGATGAAATGTTCTGAATATATCTGTTAAGTCCATCTGGTCCAGTGTGTCATTCAAAGCCATTGTTTCCTTGTTGATTTCTGCTTAGATGATCCATTGCTATATTGGGATGTTAAAGTCTCCAACTATTATTGTATTATTATCAATGAGTTTCTTTATCTTTATTATTAACTGATTTGTATATTTTGGTGTTTCAAGTTGGGGGCATAAATATTTACAATTGTTAGATGTTGTTGGATAGAACTCTTTGTTTTGATATAGTTCCCTTCTTCATCTCTTATTACAGTCTTTGGTTTAAAATCTAGTTTCCTGATATAAGTATGGCTACTCTGGTTTTCTTTTGACATCCAATAGCATCATAAATGGCCCTCACTTTGAATCTGCTGATGTCTTTAGGTTTAAAATGAGTCTTTTGTAGGAAGCGTATAAATGAATCTTATTTTTTTTATCCATTCAGATACACTATGTCTTTTGATTGGGGCATTTAGTCCATTTATATTCAGAGTGATTATTGATAGATGTGGATTTAGTTCCATTTTATTTCCTATAAAGTCACTGTTTCTGGAGAATAGAAAACTCTGTTTTCTCTGTTCCTTTCTAGTCTTCACTGCTTTTGGTCTTTCCTTCTTTCTCAAAGAGTACCCTTTAATATTTCTTGCAGGGCTGGTTTAGTGGCTATGAACTTTTTTAGTTTTTGTTTCTCTGGGAAACTCTTTATCTCTCCTTCTATTCTGAAATGCAGCCTTTCTGGATAAAGTATTCTTGGCTGAATATTTTTCTCAATCAGTGCATTGAATATATCATGGCACTCTCTTCTGACCTGCCAAGTTTCTGTGAATAGATCTACTGTTAATCTTATTTGTCTTCTTTGTCTTCTAGGTTAGGGATTTCTTTTCCCTCACTGCTTTCAAGATTTTGTTCCTTATCTCTGTATTTTGCAAATTTTACTATGATATATCTTGGAGTTGGCCTGCTCTCGTTGATATTGATGGGAGTTCTATGTGCCTCCTAGATTTGGATGTTTGTTTCCTTCCCCATTAGGGAAGTTTAAAGCTATCATTTGGTCAAATAAACCTTCTGCCCCTTTTTCCCTCTCTTCTGCCTCTGGGGCTGCTATGATATGAATGTTGTTATGCTTTATGGAGTCACTGAGTTCCCTAAGTTTACATTTATGGTCCAGTATTTTTCTTTCCCTCTTCTTTTCAGCTTCATTATTTTCCATAATTTTATCTTCTGGATCATTAATTCATTCCACTGCCTCTTCCATCCTTATGGTCATTACATCCAGTCACTTTCACATCTTGGTTATAGCATTTTTTTATTTCAGCCTGACTAGTTTGTAGGTCTTTTATTTCTGTGGGAAGGGACTCCCTGATGTCTTCTTTGCTTTTCTCAAGCCCAGCTAGTGTCCTTATGATTGTTGTTTTAAATTCTGCTTCAGGCAGGGGCACCTGGGTGGCTTAGTCAGTTGAGCATCTGACTCTTGATTTTGACTCAGGTTATGATCCCAGGATCATGGGATTGAGCCCCGTGTCATGTTTTGTGCTGAGCATGGAGCCTGTTTAAGATTTTCTCTCTCTCTCTCTCTCTCTCTCTCTCTTTCTCTTTCTCTTTCTCTTTCTCTTTCTCTTTCTCTTTCTCTTTCTCTCCCTCTGCCCCTCACCCCTGCTGGTGCTCCTTCTCTCCAAAAAATAAAATGGATAAGATAAGATAAGATAAATTCTGGTTCAGGCATATTTCTTACATCTGTCTTGATTAGATTTCTTTTGAGATGAATTCCTCTGTCTTGGTATTTTGTCTAGGTCTCTGTTTTCTTTTGTGTATTAGGAAATCATGTTATGTTTCCTTCCCCTGAGAGTAATGGCTATATTAAGAAAAAGTCATATGCTCTCCAGGGCCAGGCACTTTAATAAGTGTTTCTGGTGTATGCTGTGTGCACTCTGTTGTGTTTTGGCTGCTCTTTCCCTCAGGTCAGCCCTCTGCAGAGTTTCTCCTTGCCTGCAGTGGGAAGTGTTTGGACCTTGTCCAGTGTGTGGCAAGTTTTAACTAAGTGTGCTCTGGTCTGCTTGTTAAAAGAGGCCTGATCCTATTTCCACTAGACCCACTAGACCTGAAGCTTTGAAACACTTTATCGTCAGTAGACTTGGTGCATGAAGGTGGGGGGTGAGGGTGGGGTTGGGGGATGCTGTACTGGTCTTCTGAGGGAGGGGCCTGCTGCTGCTTTGACTCTCAGGCACACTTGCCCTAGTTAAAAAAATGCCTGCATAGTGCAAGGGGGTGGGGCTTGGTATAAGCAGCTGAAGCCTTACTGTGCCCACTGAAGTCCATCTGTGTTGATGAGTGAGAGTAAAAGTGGCATCAGCTGGCCCTCTTGTCCCCACAGAGCGGGGTTCACCTCTGGTGCTGTTCACAAAGCTCTCACAGAAGAGTGAACAATCTCCCTTCGTGTGTTCCAGGCACTCCTCAGATCCCTGCCTTCATCCTGTCTGTGTCCAAGCTGTCTGCCCACCCAGAGATACAGAGCTCCTGTGTTTTATTTCATGCCCCCAGCTGGGTTTCAGAACTCCAAATTTTAGGGACCCGGTGTGGCGCAGACCCACACTGATCCTCTGTGGGAGGGTCTTGTAGCTGGTGCCAGTTTGTCCCAGCAGGGCAGTCACAGGAACAAGCAGGGGCTTGGAGTTTATGGTAAAGTAAAGCAAAAAGCAGGTGTCCAGATTAGCTACCCTCAGCAGGCCTCCCTGATCATATGCTAATGTATGGGGCAGTGCAGTGGCACTCACCGGCTCTTTTGTCCCCTGAGAGGCAGTGCCTCAACTCCCAAATGAACTCCAAGAAGGGAAACTCACTTCCATTGCAACGGAGGAGATCCTCAGAGCACGGTGTCCAGCCCAGGCCTCTACCCTTCTTCTCCACAGGAGCACTGCTGCACCAACAAGGCTCCACTCCGTCAATGGCACCGACTGACAAAACTTCACTTTCAGCTCCACTGCTTGTAATAGCTTGGGATAATCAGCCCCTCTCGTTTTCTTAGTCAGTGGTTTTCAATGGTTTGGGGGAAGTGTTTTTCTTGGGCAGTCCCTTGTGTGCTGCTCTCTCCCTCCCTTTCTCTCTCTGTTCTCTCTCCATGGTCAGAGCTCTCTCCCCTCCACAGCACCTGTGATTCTTTTCTCTCCCAAATTATGTCTCTGCACCTCTACCAGCCACGATGTGGCCTCTTTTCTCCCTCTGATTATGCAGTTTCTCTCAGTCCTCAGATTGATTTCTTGGGTATTCAGAATGATTTGATATTTGTCTAGCTGTGTTCAAAGGGTGAGGCAAGCATAGGGTCCCCCTACTACTCTGCCATCTTAATTCTTCCCATCTTGATGAGAAACTTGAGAAGAGTTTATCACAGAACCTATTTGGAAAATATGATAGAAGAAAAGTGATATGTAACTAAGAGCTCCAATCATACAAATTACTTTGAAAATACAAGTAGCTTTTGCATTCAAGACAAATAACATTACTGGAAAAATTTCTCTCTGTTGGAAGACATTTCCGCATTCTACATTAAAACAACTTAATGAAAGTGCCCCAAATTGTATTCAAATGACCACAAACACCATACTTAGGCATAACAGGATTGATTGTCACCTGGGACTCACTATTCCAGTTGTTTACAACCAGCATCTGTTCTAATTGTTTAGCATCTGTGCCTTGCTGGTTGTTAATGTTTTTGTTTTCTCCCCTGCTAGAGTATGTATTTATGTGCCAACTAGCGAAAAGTATATGCAAATTAATAAAACAGGAACAAATCGTAAATATTGTTTAATCTGATGTGGCTCTTACTGTTATTCTTATGCTTTTCTCCCCTTCCCTCCCCCTTTTTTTTAAAAAGCAAATCATAGAGGTGACTTTGTTGTCACCTTCATTAGAGTCACAGAATTCTAAAGCACTTTCTTGAGGGAGATTTTTGACAGGCATCTTTGAAGAGGTGTCTGGGGAGACTGGGAACCCCTGAATGACATTTTAGGAAATTGAGCAAGAATGAATAAATGTTCTGGAAGTATTAGCAAGAGTATGAAAAGTCTTTTCTTTAGTATAAATTTTTATAAAGCAAGAATAAATAGTGACCGTTGAGTTATATAAGTAGAAAGGTGATCATTTGTAAAGCACTGTGACTGGAAAGTGATATGATCCCTATAAGCCTGGTCTACCTGAAAGTTATTTCATAATTGCATTTATTAATACTGAGTTACAAAGGTACATGGTCTTTTCAGTAAAGAACTTGACCTCGTAAGAGAATGGGTTTCCGTTTTTATGACTCCATTAAAAAAATTTAAAAAAAGGAAAAGCGCCACTTGTGAAAGGAGCCATGTTTTCTCAGTAAAGCCACTCAAAATATGACATGCATGGCAAAACACATGCAGTTTTGGTGGAACATGGAGTAAAAGGTAAAAACCTAATAATAGCTTTGATTTTTTTTTTTAGCACCTTCTATGTGCCTGCATCCATTTATGCATTCTAGATACAGTAACTCATTTAATCCTGATCGCCATCCTATGAGGAAGGAAGGAATAATTAATATGGCCATTTTTATTGATGAAGAGACCGAGGCACATAGAAAGGTAAAGTAACTTGCTCAAGACTACATTACTTATAAATGGCCAAGCAGGGCTCCTCCTGAGGACAGTCTCATTCCAGGGCCTAGAGTCTAGACACACAGCTTTATGCCATACTGTGTTGCATTTAGTTAAGCCATATTTCACTATCCTAGTCTATGACTCAAAATATACATTTTGAATCCAGATTATTGTGCCGTAGGCTCTGACTGGCCTGAGGGAAATAATGTCTCAAGCCCCAGCTCCGCTTCCTGGGGTACTGCTTCCCATGTGCTCAGTGTTTTCTTTCCAGCCTCTCACCTTGCTACCATGCTTCTGCTACACTGTTAGGAGATTGCTGCTATGCCAGGCATGATCATTTTGTGGATGCAACTGTTGTGATCCCCTAACTCTGACCTCAGGAAGGACTCAACTTTCATCAGTTCCTCAGAGTTCAGTTGAAATCACCCAGTGATTTTCAAAGTCCTGCTCACATGCCCAGTACACAAAGCCATTATCTCAGTCTGAAGCTTCTATAATCTGGGTCATTTTGCTTTGTTCAGGACTTCACCAAGGACAAAGCAAAGTCTCTTATCTTTCACTTCCTAGAAGTGTCCTTTCCAGAATCAAGAGGGGATGTGCAGCCCAATTCTAATTGCAGCCCTTAAAATTGGAGTTTTATGGATTCAAGATCTTTTGTGTGTTTGTATTTAAATAGTTATTTGCAGGTATTTTTCCTTCCCAAGACTCTGAAGTACTCCAGAGTACCTTTGTATCCACAGAATCTAGCACATAATAGACATTTAGTAAATGTTTGCTGTGTGAACAGATGATTGAATAAACAGGCCATAGAGAGGAACAGCTCTTTGGTACAGCAAATTGGTAGTGAAACATTCAAATATACATGTGCTTTGAGTAATTAGAGGTTAGAGGCCAGAACTTGGATAATAGGTGGGAGCTATACATGCAGACACTCAGATTTCCAATAAAAAATTCAAAGGTGAAGCTGTAATTCAAGGTGGGTCTGAAAGAGAGAAGCAGTGAAGGATGGGGAAGCAAGAGTGAGCGTGAAGGAACACAAGTAAAGTATGGGCAAATGTGATCTAACAAAGGAGCTAGAGAAGTATTATTCAGAGGGGCTTGAAGCAAGTCAAGAATGTGCACGCCTCAGAAACTAAAAAAGAAGTGAGTTTCAAAAAGTGACCAGTAAAAACAAACATATGACACAGATGACCAGTGAGCCGGGTCAGATATATAAGGCAAGTTGAAAAAAGCAAGGGACAGAAGGCCAGTGAATTTGGCAACAACAAAAAAGGTATTAGAGTCCTTTGAAAGTACATTTCCAGTGGAATAGTTTGTTTTTTCACATTTCTGACTTATATTGATTGCATCGATTTTTAACAAAAGTGATTTCTCAATATGTAAACTTTTTTGTCATTTTCATAAGATTTTTTAAAGATATACTGGAGAAATCAGTTAGAAATAATCATTTGGGTTGATATCAGGTTCACTGGAATAATTCTAGAAATTTTTCCCCATGAGCACTATATAGAGAGTACATTCTTTTTTTTTTTTTTTTTTAATTTTAAATAAACTCTATGTCACACACGGTGCTTGAACTCATGACCCCAAGATCAAGAGTTGCATGCTCTACCAATTGAGCCAACTGGGTACCCACAAGAGTCTATTCTTTAATAGGTCACTGGATTTTTCTTTTTCTGCAAACACTTTGCACAGCTCAGATACATCTGATTAAAACCTCTTTAACCCATCAGTGATGATGTTAAAGGTTATGCTGGGGGGTTCTTGCAGGCAATAATACCACCATGATAAGATTATTGAAGAATTAATTTTACTTCCTAAGGATCAGGTGTATTTTAAACTCTTTCTAGGAATTTAATTTTAGGAACATGGCTTGAGTCTACTTCAAACTATTAAGATTTAAGTTCATCTATAAGTAATTGTAATTTCTCATTAAGTCTCATAACAACAGTTATTTGTTCCCCTCAGTTGTCATCTTTCTAAGAATCACAGACCAATTATTTTACCAATTCTAGAGCTTTCTATAGACTAGACTGCAAGAAAACACCCAAGAACTAAAAGGCTATAGTTTTAAAGCAAATAAAATCAGCTTTTCCCAATGATAGGAAAATATATAAAACTCTATACTATATGTTTATATATCAGGCCCAGCCATAAAAAAATCTTACTTATACACCCCCAGGCCTTTTTTTTTCCCCTCCCATCAAATATTATGAGGTGTCAGTGCCCTCAAGCTCACTTTCTTCTCCCTATTATTAGAATTTGGAATTGGAAAAAGATTTTTTATCAACCATTCATAATGATGAATTTAATATGAACCCTTTCAAGGTATTTACATTTTAAGCATTTTTTCTAATTTATGTATTTATGTATTATTCACCCAATAAATATTTATTGAGCTTTCTGTGTGATACTAGTTTCTGTGAGAAATCAAAGGTGAATTAGATATGAAAGCTACCTTTTAAAATAGCATGAAATGTGTGCAATTAACTATGATCTAAGATAAAAAATAGTGAGTAATACAGATTATCTAGAGTTTAGGGAAAAGAGAGGGCCATCTTATGCTCAGAGTGAGAAAGTGTTATGAAAAGAGCAGTGGTTGACAGGGTGACACAGCATAATGATTAAAAACAGGATCTGGAACCAGCCTTGCCTGTTCTAGATCCTACCTGTCACTTATGGAATGACCTTCGGCAAGTTACTCAGTTAGCTGTCTATGACTCCATTTCCTCATCTATGAAATGAAAATCATAGTAAATCATAGTATTTATCTATGGATCCCTTTTGAGCATGGAGTGATAACATGTAAAGCACTTAGAATATAAGTCTTCAAAAAAGGATTTATTAGCTATGATTCTTTAAACTGGTCCTTGAAAGATAGGATACATAGGATTTAGGCATGCAAAAATGAGTCAGAATAAAATGAATTTTGGAAGGAGCAAAGATGAAAGTGTAAAAAATTAAACCATAGAAGAAGTCTTAAAAGAAATATGAACAATTTTTACTTATAATCTCAGGGTAGGGAAGGCCTTCCTAGGTATGACTCCAGATCTAGAAGCTATAAATTAAAGAGTTAATAGGTTAACCATTAAAATAAAAAAACTGCATAAAAAATACCATAAATAACACCAGTGTTTTATACAATCGAATACAGTTGACCAACAAAGATAAACTTAAGTATTAACTAACTGCTTATGTGATTATTTTTAAAAAGTAAACTTTGAACAAAAAACTATAAATCTCCTAGAAGGAAACATAAGGGGAAATCTTCTTGACAATGGATTTGGAAATAATTTCTTGGATATGACACCAAAAGCATAGGCAGCAAAAGCAAAAACAGACAAATGGCACTACATCAAACTTAAAAACTTCCACACATCAAAGGGAACAACAAATAGAAAGAGAAGGCAACCTACAGAATGGGAGAAGACAATTGCAAATCATATATCTAATAAGGAATTAATATCCAATATACAAAGACTGATTCTTTTTTTTTTTTAATTTTTTTTTTTTTTAACGTTTATTTATTTTTGAGACAGAGAGAGACAGAGCATGAATGGGGGAGGGGCAGAGAGAGAGGGAGACACAGAACCGGAATCAGGCTCCAGGCTCTGAGCCATCAGCCCAGAGCCTGACTCGGGGCTCGAACTTACGGAACGTGAGATCATGACCTGAGCTGAAGTCGGACGCTTAACTGACTGAGCCACCCAGGCGCCCCACAAAGACCGATTCTAATAACAACAACACCTGATTTTAAAATGTGCAAGAGACCTAAATAGACATTTCTCCAAAGAAGATATGTAAGTGGTGAAAAAGCAAATGAAAAGATGTTTAGTATCACTAGTCATTAGGGAAGTACAAATCAAAACAATAGTATCATCTCACAGACATTAGGATAGCCACTATAAACAACAATAAATAAACAAAAACCCAGAAAATAACAAGTGTTTGTGAAGATGTAGAAAAATTGGAACTCTTGTGTATTGTTGGACCTCTTGTGCAATGTAAAATGGTGTAGCTATTAGGGAAAACAGAATGGGGGTTCCTCAAAAAAAACAAAAAATACAGGGGCATGTGGGTAGCTCAGTTGGTTAAGTGTCTGACTCTTGGTTTCTGCTCGGGTCATGATCTCCTGGTTTGTGAGTTTGAGACCCACGTTGGGCTCTGCCCTGACAGAATGGAGCCTGCTGGGGATTTTCTCTCCCTTTCTCTCTCTCTGTCTCTGCCCCTCCCCTGCTTGTGCTTTCTCTCTGTCTCTCAAAAAAATAAACTTTAAAAAATGCAATTACCCAGTGGCTCCAGTAATCCCATTTCTGGATCTGTATCCCAAAGAACTGAAAGCAGCCTCTCAATGATGTATTTGCACAACCAGGTCCATTACAGCATTATATACAATAACCTGGAGGTAACGGTAGCCCAGATGTCCATCGGCAGATGAATGTATAAAGAAAATATGGCATAAACATACAATATTCAGCCTTTAAAAAGAAGGAATTCCCATCACATGCTGTAATATGGATGAACCTTGAAGACATTATGCTGAGTGAAATAAACCAGTCACAAAAGGAAAAATACAGTATGATTCCACTACATGAGATATCTATAATGGTCAAATTTGTAGGGGAAGAAAAAGTAGAATGGTGGTTGTAAGAGGCTAGGGACGGGGGAAATGGACAGTTGTTTGATGGGTATAGAGTTTCAGTTTTGCAAATGAAAAATTCTAGAGATCTGTTACACAACAATTTGAATATAGTAAATACTACTGAAAGGTACACTTAAAAATGATTAAGATGGTAAATTTTAGAGTGTATGTTTATCACAATTACAATTTTTTAAAAATTTAAGTAAACTTTGAGTAATTCTGAAGACAAAGTGGAAAAAACATTTTTTTTAAATGATCAGCTTTCTCCAAAATCCTATTTTTTTCCCCTTCGCTCTGGTTTTGAAGCTTTTATGCCGAATAACATGTTCTGAAATCCCACCATCTCCACTGTTACTCCTTTGCTTTTGCCATTAGGAAAATGTGCCCCTTCTAATAATTTCTCTTACCATCCCAGTTATTCATTCATTTAATATTTATTGAGCATATATGATGTGCTAGGTGTTGTTTCAATAGTAGAGATTTAGCAGTGAAGAAAACAGAATCCTTACAGCCCTAGACTTCTAATGGGGGAGACAGATAATAAACAACAAGTAAATATATAGTATGTCAGATGGTGTTAAGGGCTTTAGAGAAAATAGAGTGAGCTGGAAAGGAATGCCAGGGTATAGGAGGAATGCTATTACATACAATGTAATCAAGGGAAGCCTCACATAGAAGGTGACAATTGAGCAAGTATATCTGAAGTAAATGAAGGAATATGAATGTTACATATCTGAGGGTAAGACTGTTCCATGTAGAGGGACCATTGAAGGCAAAGGCCCAGAGGCAGGAATAGCTTGTTGAGTTTGGGGAAGAGCAAGAAATCCAGTGGAGCTTGAGGAGAGTGAGCAAGGAGGGAGGAATAGAGATTAGATCAGAGAAGTTGGGGACAGGGCATTAACTTTGTGGGCCATTATATAGACTTCATTTTTACTGTGAGATGGGAGCCATTGGAGGATGCTGACCAGAGGAGGGATGCTCTTAGTTAGATGGTCTCTTTGACACCTGGGTAGATAAGACTGTAGGAGGGAGAAGAGGGAAGCAGAGAGGCAAATCAGGAGAAAAACGGTGGTGGCGAGACCAATGAGACCAAACAGTAGTAGCAGTAGTAGCAGAGGTGTGAGAAGTATATGGGGTCTATTGTGAAGGTAGAGCCAGTGGGAATTCTAATGGTTTGCATGTAAAGTGTGAGAGAAAGAACAATCAAGGATGACTCCAAGTTTTTTGGCCCAAGCTGCTATCAGGATGGAGTTACTGTATTCTGAGGGAATACTACAAGAGGAACATGTTTGCTGGGATAATATCAGGATATTAGTTTGGGACATGTGAAGTCTGAGATGCTAAATTAGGTCAAGTAGGTAATTGAATACTTGAGTCTACAGTTCAGTGGAAAGATCAGGGTTGAAAATAAAAGTCTAGAAATAACCAGCAGAGAGTTGATATTTCAAGCCATTAGACTGCATGAGACCAACTAAGGGAGTATGTATTTGAGGAAGAGTTCTGTGGACTGAGCCCTAGGGTGCCCTACTCAGGGTGGGACAAATGAGGAAGAAGCTTCAGAGGATGAAGAGCAGCCAGGGTGGCGAGAGGCTGCTATCTCCAAAAAAAAAAAAATCCCTTTGCAAGGGACTCTGATTAATACCTATAAATATATATATATATATATATATATATATATATATATACACACACACACACATATATAATACCTATAAATATTATAAAAAATATAAATACCTACAAAGTACTACAGTACTTTATCAGTTACCAGTATGATCTGTACTTCCGGTTACATAGATGGTGTTGATCTTGGATTAGTCTTCAATGGCCCAGTGTTTTCCCCATAGGTCCTTTTTTGTTTCTCTTTCCTTTTGGAATGGAACATTTACTATTATGTAAGCACATGTACGGAAAGTTAAGATAACTTTATCCAGAAGTTAAAAAAAAAAATACAGGACTACATATTACCCATACTATTTAGAGATACAGTATTTGGCGTTTTGTTTTTTCGTAGTAGGATGCAAATCAACTCCCTCCATCATCACACTGAAAATAATGTTTTGAGATCCCAATCCAACTAGATTTGTAACCTAACCTCTGTTCTCATTCACCCCCCACCCTTCAGGGCACCCTGTTAAAATGCAGTGTAAGAACCTATTGATTTCACTTATTATTCTACCTCCCTCCCTTGCCTCTGGCCACAAATTAGTATGAGTCAGAAAAGGTGGTGAGATAAAAAGGCTATATATAGTCTGTCCTTTTCTATTCTTTCCAAAGCCTTTTTTTTTTAACTAGAAGGTGACAAAAGCCAAGCTCAAAACCAGCTGCAAGCTGTGTGTCCTACAGTCACTCGAAGTCCTTTATACTTTAAAAGCAAACACTGTGGCCTGCTATACCCAATTAGTTAAACACAGGAAGCAATACTTGCTATCATTTACCTGTTCCTCAAAGTACATTGTAAAAGATACTAAAATTCAGTGTGTCACTTAACAGAAGTAACTGTTTCTAACACTGACTCCAAAACGTAAAATATTCTTGTTGTTTTTATGTCCCTATTGTCTAAATTAGGGAACAAGGAACTGACACTATCAGCTCATAAAGCCAAACAATATCACTTTCTCTTTCCAAGGCAAGAGTTTTAATTGTACAGTAGTAGAAAGTAGCATAAGCAGTAACTTTTTAGATGTCTCCCTCCTTGCCTTCATCTTTCGGTTGAGGATGTTTGGGGGTTACATTATATAACCTCCAAGCCACTGACTTCTGCCGCTCATGGAGCAAAATGAGTATGCCTGAGTTTTGTGCTGGCATCTCCACTTCCACATTTAAGGAGCTGGCAAACAAGAGAGCTGCTATCCAGGAAAAGGTCACAGTTGTAAATCAAGGAGCACTGAGTCTAAGTGCGTGTGGGAGGAGGGTAGTTGGTAGGAGAGGTGTAAGGGAGAAATGGAGAAAATTGTTAATAAATTCTCTAACTCTTCCCCCATCCCGACACACACAAGAGCATAGAGCATCATAATATGTGTTTTATTTGGATATATTCTATTTTTTAATTAATCATGCACTATGGGGTGCCTGGGTGGCTCTGTCGGTTGAGCAAATGACTCTTGATTTCAGCTCAGGTCACGATCCTAGGGTCATGGGATTGAGCCCCATGTCAGGCTCTACACTGAGCATGGGGACTGCCTAAGACTCTCTTCTCTCTCTCTCTCTCTTTCTCTCCCTCCCTCCCTTTGTTCATCCCTGCTTGCTTGCAGGCTCTCTCTCTAAATTTAAAAGAAAAAAAGAAATCATTCACTATATTGGGTTCCATTTTCCAGATTTTGGCATTTTGGCCCTAGAATCCCATTGCAGGCCTGGTCTCATTTGTGAGATAATGCTGGTGATATCCTGCTTTCATGTCAGTGCTTCCAGACTAGCTGGAAAGCTAAGTAGTTATTTACAGGGTACCACAGTGAAATTAACAGTGGACTGAAATATGGCTGTGCCACGGTTATGTGCAAGTTCTTCATAAAACATCACTGCCGGAGCCTGGAGATAATGCAGTTGTAGAAAAACAATTTGTCAAGTGTGATCTGAAATCCTAAAGGGGATTTTCCAGCAGATGTGTTCTGTTAATACCGGTGCTGACCGAGTTGATCATAAGATGCGAGCTGCATCTCAAAACTGGTCATTATTTATATCCTTTAGCTTCTTTCACTAATTAAATCCCTTGAGTTATCTCTGACACCAACCACCTGGGACCAGTCTCCAGACAAAGGCTTTCTTGTGGCACGCAGCTGAGCCAGGTCTGGACCCTTCTGTTCCATGTCAGAATATATATTTTAGCTCTGATTCTTTTTGTCCAACTGGATTCAGGCATTTTCTGGTTGGTCTGCTTTATTTCTTCAGCAAGAATCAGTTTACCAGACTAGCTGCTGTTTAGACTGACTAATTAAAACCTGCTCAGTGTGAGTGCAGGCAGCCTCCAAGCCAAATACTGCCCTGCACAGAATTGGAGTGCCATTTTTATTCATTAGAACAGATGGGCATTGTGAGTTACCCCCAGCCAATCTGACCCCAGTGTTTGCGTTGTAATTGCACGCCCTTATGAAAGTATATCCCCATTTGAAAAGAGTCTTCCAGTCTTTGGGGAATCCTATGGAAAGGAGAGATGTGACCTGCGTGTTCCTGAGAACAGATGAGGAACTGCTTCATGAAGGAAAACTATTACTTTATCACGTCCCTGTCAGAGAAGTAAGGCATAGTACAAATAGGTTGTGATAGGAGAGAGAAATAAAAGGTTGAGTAGAGGACACATGCGACGCCACTAGTAAGCTTGTGAAGAGCAGCTTTACTAATTCTCAATTTTATTTAGAGTGGTCCCTATTTATAATATGTCCATGATTTGGAAACTTTCTGAGAGGTTATCTAGTCAATGAGTCTTTAAGAGAATAGCATATGCTCATGGATTGGGTATTCATTTGGAGGGGAAGATTCTGTTTTCCAATTTCTTAGAAGATGATATTTGGAATGTTATCTGAACCAAACACAATTCACTTTTTTTCTTTTTATTTATGCTGGTCTTGCCAGATCATAAAAGAGTTTGTTTGAGATATTTCAACCAGTATTTCTAGCTAGAAATGAATAGATTTATAGCATGTGTCATTATTTTTAAAGTAGAACTGTGAGTGGAGGTGATTCACAGCCTTCATTTTTGCATGTGACTCCTTAGAAAGAGGGAGTTGAGGGTGTGAGTCGGGTTATCTTAAGGAACATGGTCAAATTCTTCCCTCAGTGATCCCAAGTTAAAGAACATTTTTTGAATCATTGTCATGGTGAAAACTGAAGAGGAAAGGGAATGTCACAGAATACAATAAACTGCAAGTTGTCAGAACTATAAGTAGTTTTAAGGGAGATTAGATATAGAACAGAGCTGCATTTTTCTTTTTAGCCCAATTATGGAATCTGAGCATCTTGAGTCAACTGATTATGCTGATTGGCTCTTCACTAGCAGTTTCGTTTCTTCCCAATTTTCCTATTCTCCAAAGACCTTCAGGGGTCTAGCACATTGTTTAATGGCCTGCCTGCATTTTGGTGTTCTATTGAAGGTCCATTGGATTCCATCTTCATAAGTAAATGCCAATCTCAGAAGTAAGTGCCCATTATGCTTATTGTATTACAATTTTACTAAGCCCAGAATTGTCATGGGAGGTTGAAAACATTTCAGTGGTCAAAGAGAGAGGGTAATTAGCTCATTTAAATCCTCTTCCATGTTCCATTCTGTCCTTGGAGCAAAGGTGCCAGCCTGTCTTTATAAGAATAAATGGGGCATATAGCCTGGCATTATTTAATTCAGCTATCAATCTTAAAAGAAACTGAGCAGATTATAAACCAAATCAAATTTGCATGTAGACTGTGTGTCAATGTGTTTGTCTCCTCATATACATTAAGTACTGGCAACCCCATTTTTTGTAGCAGTTCGTCAGGAAGGGCCATCTTTATAGAAGAATGCTCCATGGTACATCACAAATACAGGATTTGCAGTGACACACAAAAGACCATGACGAGTCAATTTTAAGAGTGCTCTTTTCATTTTACAAGTAAATTGGCTCTAAACAAGAATTTTTCAAGTAGAAATTTTCAAATATATTTTGTTTATTCAATAGTAATAATATCAAGTGGTTTGCCTTGTCTTATTTTTCTTTTAACATGAAAGGTAGCATAGATATTTTTATAAATGAAATTCTAATATTATTGCTCTGGGCTTTTTTAAAAATTTGGATTTAAGGTACCATATTATGTAAGATGTGAAGCTACATTTGATGACAACATTTCATTAGTTTAGGAGTAGTTTTAATTAGCATTTTAATGAACTTGAATTGTATCTTTTTAAAAAGGAATTTTGGGGGCGCCTGGGTGGCGCAGTCGGTTAAGCGTCCGACTTCAGCCAGGTCACGATCTCGCGGTCCGTGAGTTCGAGCCCCGCGTCAGGCTCTGGGCTGATGGCCCGGAGCCTGGAGCCTGTTTCCGATTCTGTGTCTCCCTCTCTCTCTGCCCCTCCCCCGTTCATGCTGTGTCTCTCTCTGTCCCAAAAATAAATAAAAAAAAAAAAATAAAAAAAAAATAAAAAGGAATTTTGTAGAGTTTTAGGAGTGTGAATATTTTTCTAGTATTGCAAATATTTATTACACACTGTCTATTATAAAACTGGTATAAAATTTAAATCCAAGAATAATATTTCCAAAATATACAACAATAGAAGAAATTAAGAAAACAAAGATTCTTATTATTGTAAGAAGCTGGTGACAAGACAAAGCAAAGCTGCACATTCTCCAATGTATGTTTCTTGGGACTCAGGTATTCCAGGTATTCTAGGCTAAAAAACATTTGGAGTATGTTTCACACCATAGCTCTTCTTGGGATCTACCATTTGACAATACGTTAAAGGATCTATAAAGACCAATAGTTTAACTGGTTTAACTTTGATAACTTGGTATTTCCCATACTTACTAAAGCATGAACCCTTTTACTGAGTAACCCCAGCTAAATTGGTACTCCATGGAAACCACTTTAGGAAACTCTGAAGTAGAAGATACGATTATTTGA
The DNA here is from genome assembly GCF_046562875.1 of Panthera onca. Classification (NCBI taxonomy): domain Eukaryota; kingdom Metazoa; phylum Chordata; class Mammalia; order Carnivora; family Felidae; genus Panthera; species Panthera onca. The sequence goes on along the minus strand of NC_138347.1, from coordinate 104,093,948 downwards.
GGAACTCAGTCATTGATTATCAGTTTTAGATAATACTATATATGATGCTGAAAATCTCAATCCAAAATCAAACATTTTTGATAATTCTGGTTTGTTTTTTTAACTACTAAGTTCTAGATACTTTTTGGTGAAGTAAATAGCTAGTTTTTAAATATTACAAACATATGGAAATTGATTTAGAAGTAAAACAGAATCAAAGCACCATTTAGTGGTAAGGGATTTGTATATAGAACAAATTCATGAGTAAGTAAATATGAGTAGGTTTGTATTTTCTGCCATTGCTGTATCATCAGTCTGCTCATACTTGCTGAGTGTCTACTGTGTGACATACATCCACTAGGACCACAGTGACACATTAACAAGATGATGTCTCAGAGAGTACATTGACCTTATCCTCTAAAATGTTAAAAAAAAAAAACTAACCATAAGAAACAAACAAACAAAAAACAAGCCATTTCATGACTCAGTTTTTTACTCTAATATATTCTAGCCCTTAAAAATATTTGAACATGTACTTAAGTCCTGAACTCTCATATAGTCAGATTTGCTCTTTATTTATTGCTTCAGGAGGACATCTAAGATAATACTCCCTTCAATGATTTCAATGATTATGATTTCAATCAATTATGATTTCAATAATCATAATAGAAAAATAAGACATAGGAAATAGTCAAGTAGCAATCAAAATAACAGCTTTATTTTTTCTTTAAAGTTTATTTATGTTGAGAGAGAGAGAGAGAGAGAGAGAGAGAGAGAGAGAGAGAGAATCTCAAGCAGGCTCTGCTGACATCGTGGAGACCAACACAGGGCTTGATCTCCAGAACAGTGAGATCATGACCTGAGCCAAAATTGAGAATCAAACATTTAACCGACTGAGTCGCACGGGTGTGCCAAAATAACAGCTTTATTTTGATAGAGCTGATTGAGGAACCTGACTTTAACATGAGCTGGCATTTCAGAGAAGAGGAAATAGGAATATACCTTAAAAAAATGCTCAACCTCACTACTAGTTAGGCAAATGCAAATTAAAATCACCATGAGACACCATCTTATCCACATCAGATTAGCAAAAATTAAAAAGTCAGCAATAGGGGCGCCTGGGTGGCTCAGTCGGTTGAGCGTCCGACTTCGGCTCAGGTCATGATCTCGCACTCCGTGAGTTCCACCCTGCATCAGGCTCTGTGCTGACAGCTTGGAGCCTGGAGCTTGCTTCGGACTCTGTGTCTCCCTCTCTCTCTGACCCTCCCCCGTTCATGCTCTGTCTCTCTCTGTCTCAAAAAATAAATAAACATTAAAAAAAAAAATCTTAAAAAAAAAAAGCCAGCAATAATAAATATTGCTGAGGATGTGGAGTGACAGAATCACTTTGGAAAACAATTTGGCATAATCTAGTAAATTTGAAACTGCATATGCCATGACTCAACAGATTCATCCCTAAGTATATTTCTTAGAGAAGTGTATATATTTATTTGTATCAGAAAACATGTGCATCAGTATTCATAATCACTTGCTTATAATTCAAAACAAATTGGAAATAAAAATATTGATCACCAGGAAAATGGGTAAATTAAAAACCATGGTATGTACAAAGAGTGGAATACTATACATCAGTGAAAGGTGAATGAATTACAGCCATGTATGTCAACATAGATACATATCAAGAATATACTAGATGAAAAGAGTAAGTTGAAGAATACACACAATTTTGTAAAGTTAAAACATGACAAAATGAAACAGTACACTGCTTAGAGAACCATCCATGTGTGATTAAACAATAAAGAAAAGCAAGGGACTGATAAATGTCTGTTCAGGGTGGAAAGGAGCAGGGTAAGGTCAGAAAAGAGAATACTGAAGGCTTCCTACTCATCCTGACATGCCACCTTAGCCATAATCCACATACTGTACTGGTTTTGCATAGTATTCAGGTTGCCTTTTACTATTTTGGTGCTTAATTGGTGTTTTTATTAGATCTGGGTATCCTTGATAAGATTAAAAGAGATTTTCTTTTGTTGATGTGGAGAGAGGAGTTTCAAGCCCCACAACTGCCCAGAATCCCATGACTCTAGTTTCCCATTTACCTGGAGTTCTTTCATAAATAACTTTGTGGATTCCTCACCCACAGAAGTCAGAGAAAACCTCTTTTAATGACTAATAAAATTCAGGACCAACCACAAGGGGATAATCTGTACCTTTTCCTATCAAAGTGATGAATGAGTCAGCCCTCCTCTGACACTTGCCTCCTGTGGCAGTCAGAGCTCTAAGATGGCCCCCAAGATTCCAGCCTCTTGGTAAACACACCCTCTTTGCTTCACTCTTCTTTCTCTTTTAAAAAAAAATGTTTATTTATTTATTTTTGAGAGAGAGTGCGTGAACCGGGGGGAGGGACAGGGAGAGAGGGAGACAGAATCCTGAGTGGGCTCTGTGCTGCCAGCACAGAGCCCAATACAGGACTCAAACTTACGAACCATGAGATCATGACCTGAGTTGAAATCAAGAGTCTGATGCTTAACCTGCTTAACTGACTGAGACTCCAATGCACCCCATGATCCTTTCTTGTTAAGTGTGGAGGGACCAGGGAATATGCTGGGCTTGTGGTTGGATTGGGTTGTTATATGATCATGTTGATGGGGCAGTCATCCCATGATATTGTTATACAAGATTATTGCTCCTGCTGGCTTTAAAGCTGCAGTGTTATAAGGAGAGGGACCTCCTGCCAACAGACAGCAAGAAAATGGCATCAGCCCTACAACTTCAAGGAACTGAATTCTGTCACCAACCTGAATGAGCTTGGTCCAGATGAGAACTGCAGCTCTGCTGACACCTTGATTGCACTCTTGATTGCCCTTTACTGGGCAGAGGACCCAGTAAAGCTGTGCGCAGACCCTTGGGACCCAAAGAAATTATGCAATGATAGATTTGTGTTGTTTTAAGCTGCCAAATTTGCACAAGTTGTGACACAGCAACAGAAAATGACTACACTCCCTATTCTTGTTTCTAACTGCCAAAAAGTCTGGGCTGTCAACCTGGTCTGGCCCTCCTTTCTTTCCTTTCCCTCACGTTTTCATAAAGCTATCAATTTCTGGGGGCAGGCCAATGCAGATATCCTCCTCTTTCATCATGAAGAAGAAAGAAGAGTGCCACAGTTTAAAGCCTGCATTCCAGATAGTCCTCCCTCCAACTTCTTCCCAAGATACACCCTTACCATGTGCCAGCAACAGGCTGCCAAGACTGTGACACTGTCACTAGACAACACAAGTCAAGCTTCCTTCCTCCCTCCCCCTCCCTGCCTCCCTTCTCTTCTTCCTTCCTCCCTTCCTTTCCTTTCCTTCCTTCCTTCCTTCCTTCCTTCCTTCCTTCCTTCCTTCCTTCCTTCATCCTTCCCTCCTTTCCTTCCTCCTTCCCTTCTTCCTTTCTTCCTCCTTCCCTTCCTTCCTTCCTTCCTTCCTCCTTCCCTTCCTTCCTTCCCTCCTTCCTTCCTTCTTCCTTCCTTCCTTCCTTCCTTCCTTCCTTCCTTCCTTCCTTCCCTCCTTCCATCCTCCCTCCCACCCTTTCTTTCCTTTCTTTCCCTTCCTTCCCTTCACAAACATTTTTTGAGCATCAGCTGTGCTGTTTCCCTCCCGTGCTTGCAGAAATAAAGAAAATACCATCTTTTCCTTTAAGGAGTTCACTATTTAATGGTAGAGACAAATGAGCCCACGGTGATTGCTCTGCTTTCTCTGCTCTTGGACAAGCAGCCAAAGAGTGGGAGGGAGAAGAAGGTAATTATGCTGGAATCTCCTCTTTCCCCTGTTGTCACAACGCCCACTGTCTCCTTCCTCTCATACGCACTTATTAGCAGCCTATATAAATAAAGTCTTTAGTCTCAGTAGAGATTGAGTCTCTGTTTAAATCACTACATTCGTGTCCAGAAATGGTAGGTGCTTTTAAACTGATATGTGAACCATTACATGGAAGGAAGGCAGGAAGTAGAGGAAGCGGATTTGGATTTTGGGCCTCCATTCCCCTAGAAGTTTGAGCCGGGCCATGGAGATCTTCTGTGCTTTGTCAAAGTGAGTTTGTCCTAATAGTCAGTTGAATATGATTTCAGAAATGTCATCCTGAAACATTAAAAGTGGCAAGACTACAAAATAGCCATTTGTCAGCAATGCTTGTAGCAGCTTCTGTGGCGGACACTTCCGGAGTTTTACACTTGCACTACGTCTTCTACCTAGAAATGGCCGTGTTAAACAGGATGTGGATAATCAGCTTTTATAACAGGTTCTCTAGATGTCTTCCCTGTACCTAGGCGGTTTTAACCAGAGACAAAATTAGATGAATATGATGAAAATACGTTACCACCAAAAACATGCTTAGGTTTTTTTAAGTGAAAATAGGGTCCTATCAAAATCCCTGGGTCCCAGTTGAGGAACAGCAAGCCCGGAGCTAAGCAAACTTAAACATTTCTTCTACTCTTCTAAATACCAAACCCATGTTCAATTGCTTATAGGTAGCATTTCTAAAGAGCCTTTTTAAAAATATATAAAAACAGCTATAGAAGAGAGCTTAGTTTGGGCTTTTGGCTCAAGGACTGGTTTTTATTGCTGTGCTTTTACCAATGTTCAGAAATAAATTGCTTGATGTCTCTGTGGGGTGAACATTCAGAAGATGAAGAGGCCCCCAAAGGCATTCTATTATCTGGGAATTAGTTTTCCTGACCGTGCTATGTAAGATCTCATATGAAAGTTCCACTTCTGTGGAGCCTTTCATTTCATTTCACAGTGATCATACTGCTATCCAAGCTTTAATTATAGACACTGTTACTAATGTTGCAATCCTCTGCATTCTTCTTCTCTGTTTGACTTAAATTGGATAAATGGGGTCATGTTCTACCATACACGCAGAAACTAGAATGGAGGGGAGAGAGAGAGGGGTAGCCCCTGCACAAGACATACAGTCCAAGTGGTCAATGTAAACAGCCACAGAAAGATGCAGTAATGAAAGATAACTCATCACAGACTCACAGCAGGGGTGCTTAGATTCTCATGCAATTATTGCTTCTACCGGATTTCGTTTTCTAAAGGAACAAATACAGTGTCTGACTTCTGCTTCTTAGCCAGGATTATTCAGGGCCCCAGGAGATGCCTTGAAGTATACCTGCTTGTTTTTCAATATATCTCTGAAACAGCTTTACTGATAAAATAATTCACAGGCCATAAAATTTATGCCTTTGAAGAATGCAGTTCAGTGGTTTGTGTTCTATTCAGAGTTATGTAACCATCGCCACTACTTACGTTTAGAATATTTTCATCGCCCACAGAAGAAACCTCATACCCTTTAACAGTCACTCCCTATTCCTCCACCTCCATACCCTCCAGCCCTAAGTAACCACGAAACTAATTTCTATCAGTATAGGTTTGCTTATTCTGGACATTTCACGTAAATGGAATCATACAATATGTGATCTCTTGTGGCCAGTTTCTTTCATTCAGCATGTTCTCAAGGTTTATCCGTGTCATAGCATCTATCACTACTACATTCCTTCTCATAGCTGAGTAATATTCCATTATACAGATATGCCATATTTTGTTTATCCATACATCAATTGATGGACATTTAGATTGTTTCCATTTTTTGGCTATTGTGACAAATATACAGTATGTACAAGTTTTTGTGTAGATATGTTGTTCATTTCTCTTGGGTATATACCTAGGAGTGTAATTGCTGGGCCTTATAACTCTATGTATAGCTTTTTCAGGAACTGCCAAGTTGTTTTCCAAAGTGGCTTCATCATTTCATATTCCACCAGCAATGTATGAGGGTTCCAGTTTCTTCACATCCTTGCCAAAAGGTGTTATTATCTATTTAATTTTAGCCATCATACTAGCTGTGAAGTGGTATCTCACTGTGCATTTGCATTTCCCAAATGACTAATGATGTTGAGCATCATTCTATGTTTATTGACCACTTGTACGTCCTTGGAGAAATGTCTGTACCCTTTGCCTTTTTTGAAGTTGGGTTTATCTTTTTATTGTTGAGTTGTAAGTATGCTTTATGTATTTTAGGTACAAATCCTTATCAGATCTACAATTTGCAAATATTTTTCTCCCATTCTGTGGGTGGTCTTTTCCTTTTTTGATGATGTCCTTTGAAGCACAACAGTTTTTAATTTTAGCGAAGTCTGATTTATTCATTGCTTTTGCTCTCAGTGTTATATCTAAGAACCATTGCATAACACAGGGTCACAAAGCTTTAGCCCTATGTTTTCTTCTAAGAGTTTCATAGCCTTGGTTCTTACGTTTAGGTCTACGATCCATTTTAAATTAATTTTTGTATATTGTGTGAGGTAAGGGTCAATGTGGATTCATCCCTTTTGCCTGTGGTTATCCAGTTGTCCCACCATCATTTGTTGAACAGACTGTTCTTGCCCCATTAAATTATCTTGGAACCCTTGTCAAAAATTAATTGACCATAAATGTAAGGGTTTGATTTTTATTCTAATTTATATTCCATTGGTAGTTCCATATTTATGGCAATATCCCATTGTTTTTATACAAAGCTTTGTAATAAGTTTTGAAATTGGGAAGTCCAAGTTTTCCACCTTGCCTATTTTTTAAGATGGCATTGGCTATTCTGAATACTTTGCATTACCATATGAATTTTAAGAGCAGCTTGTTAATTTCTTCCCCCCCCCCAAAACAGTTATGATTTTGACAGGGATTGGGTTGAATCTATAGGTCAATTTGGGGAATATTGCCATCTTAACAATGTTAAGTTTTCTAATCCATGAACACAGAATTCCTTGCATTTATTTAAGGTGTTTTAAAATTTCTTTTAACAGAGTTTTGTAGCTTTCAGTGCACAAGTCTTACACTTCTTTTGTTCAATATATTGCTTCATATTTTACCTTTTTTGAAAAAAAAATTTAAGCTCAGTGCCCAATGTGGGGCTTGAACTGATGACCCCAAGATCAAGAGTCACATGCTCGACAGGCACCCCTGTGTTTTACCTGTTTAATGATACTATATGTGGAATTATTTTCTTAATTTAATTTTCAGGTTGTTCATTGCTAGTGTTTAAAAGTAGTATGTTCTTGCAATCTGTGCAGCTCATTTATTCTAATAGTTGTTCTGTTGTATGTGTGTGGTTTCTTTTGGATTTTCTTTATGCAAAATCATTTTATTTATGTTGCCTTTCCTCTCTGGATGCCTTTTATTTTGTTTTCTTGCCTAATTACCCTGGCTAGAAGCTTCAGTACAATGCTGAATAGAAGTAGCAAGAGTGGACATCTTTGTCTGGTTCTTTAATTAGAGAGGAAGCATTCAGTCTCTGAACATTAAATATGATGTTAGCTCTATTTTTGGTAGATGTTCTTTACCTGGTTGAGCAAATTCTCTTGTATTCATAGTTTGTGGGTGTTTTTATATGAATAGGTACTGGATTTTGTCAAGTGCTTTTTGTGAGTCTATTGAGATGATCATGTGGATTTTGTCTTTTATTCTCTTAAGATGGTGTGTTACATTGATTGATTTTCATATGATGAATCAATCTTGCATTCCTGGGATGAATTACTCTTGAGCATGGTGTATAATACTATTTCTATGTTCCTGGATTTTGTTTGCTAGTATTTTTTTTTAACGTTTATTTATTTTTGAGACAGAGAGAGCATGAATGGGGGAGGGTCAGAGAGAGAGGGAGACACAGAATCTGAAACAGGCTCCAGGCTCTGAGCAGTCAGCACAGAGCCCGACGCGGGGCTCGAACTCACGGACCGTGAGATCATGACCTGAGCCCAAGTCAGACGCTTAACCAACTGAGCCACCCAGGCGCCCCAGTTTGCTAGTATTTTTTAAGGGTTTCAGTACTATTTTCATACGAGATGCTGGTCTGTGGTTTTCTTGTGATGTCTTTGTCTGGTTTTGTTGTCAGGGTAACAATAGTCTCATAGAATGAATTGGAAGTGTTCCCTCTTCTTCTGTTTTTTGGAAGAGTTTGTGAAGGATTGGTATTAATTCTTCTTTTCGTGTTTGGTAGAATTTACCAGTGAATCCATCTGAACTTGGGGTTTCTTTGTGAGAATTTTTTGATTACCAATTCCATCTCTTTATTTGCTCTAGGTCTACTCAAAGTCCTATTTCTTCTCCAGTTAGTTTAGGTAGTTTGTGTTTTTATAGAAGTATATTCATTCCATCCAGGGTATCTGGTACCAGGGTAACTTTTGACATACAGTTGTTCATAGTATTCCCTTAGAATTCTTTTTATTTCTGTAAGGTTGTTATTTATCCCTTTTTTCATTCCTGGTTATAGTAATTTGAGTCTTTTCTTCATTTATCTGGCTAAAGTTCTATCAATTTTGGTGATCTTTTCAAAGAATCAACATTAGTTTTTGTTGATTTTTCTCTACTAGTTTTTTATTCTCTATTTTTGCTCTAATCTTTATTATTTCCTTTCTTTTGGGTTTAGTCTGTACCTCTCTTTACAGTTTCTCAGAGTGGAAACAGGTGTTTCATTTTCATTCATCTCAAAGTATTTTCTAATTTCCCTTGAGATTTCTTCTTTGATCCATGGGTTATTTAGCATTATGTTCATTACTTTTTATATATTGTTGAATTTCCCAAATTTATACCTGCTATAGATCTAATTTCATTCCTTTGTGGTCAAAGAACATACTTTGTATGATCCCACTCTTAAATTTATTGACATTCGTTTTATGATCTAACATACAGTCTATCCTGGAGAATGTTCTATATACACTTGATGAGAATGTTCATTGTGCTGTTGTTGGGTGGCCTATTCTATAGATGTCTGTTAGATCTTATGATTTATAGTGTTGTTTAATTCTTTGTGTTTCCCTGTTTGTCTTCTGCCTAGTTGGTCTATTCATCATTGAAAGTGAGGTTTTGAAGTCTCCATCTGTTATTATTGTCTATTTCTCCCTTCAGTTGTGTCAGTTTTGCTTTATGCTTTGAAGAGCTCTGTTGTTACATGCATATATGTTTATAATTGTATCTCCCTGATGGATTCACCCTTTTATTATACTGAAATAATCCTTTATGTCTCTAGTAATAATTTTTGTGTGAAGTCTATTTTGTCTAATATTAGTATTGCTACTTCAGTTCTCTTATGGTTCTCTGTATGGTATACTATTTCCCCCTTTTTACTTTCAACCTATTTGTGTCTTTCAAGTATTTCCTAGACAGCATATAGTTGGATCATTTTTCAAATCCATTCTACCAATCCATGCCTTTTGATTAGAGTCTTTATGTTTAATGTAATTTCTGATAAGGCAGAATTTATGTTTGCCATTTGGTATTTGTCTTCTGTGTGTCATGTCCTTTTGTCCCTCCATATTTTTCATTATTGTGTTCTTTCACATTAATTGGATATTTGCTCTTTTAATTCCATTCTTGTTTCTTTTACTAAATTTTCTGAGTTACTTTGTTAGTGATTCCTTTGGAGATTAGTATTAATATCTTAAAAGTATCTAGTCTATTTTAATTACAACTTAATTTCAACTTTATACAAAAACTTTGCTTTAGTAAAGCTCCATTCCCTCCCCTATTCTCTATGCTATTGTTGTCAAATTACATGTTTATACATTATAACCTCATCAACACAGTTTTATCAATATTGCTTTATGCAGCTTTCTTTTAAATTAAATTAAAGGAGAAAAAAAGTTACAAACAGAAATACATTTATATTGTCCATTATATTTACCTATAAATATAGGTTTCTTGGCCTTTTGGCTAAGATCAAGTGTATTATATTTATCTATTTAGTTATCTTTTTTTAGTGTTTTCCATTTATTTGTGTGGATTCAAATTACTATCTTCTCTCCTTTCATTTCAGCCTAAAGGGTTTCCTTTAGTATTTTTTGTTTGTTAAGGGTTTCAAATGACAGATTTTCTCAGTTTTTGTTTATCTGGGAATATCTTAATTCCTTCTTCATTTTGAAGGATGGTTTTGATATTGTAGCATTCTTGGTGACAGTCTTTTTCTTCCAGCATTTTGAACATGTCATCCCACTGCCTTCTGACCCCCATGGTTTCAGATGAGAAATCAGTTGTTAGTCTCTTTGAAAATCTTTTGTACAGGATGAGTCATTTTTCTCTTACTGCTCTCAAGATTTTCTTTGCTCTTTGGCTTTCCACAATTTGATCATGTGTCGTGATCACTTTTATTTTATCCTATTTATATTTTGTTGGGCTTTTAGAATGTGTACGTTAATGTTTTAAATAAAATTTGGTAAGTTTTTGGCCATTGTTTCTTCAAGTATTCTTTCTGTCTTTTTATCCTTTCTCTGCTTCAGGGACTCATATTATGCATATTTTGTTACACTTAATGTTCCACAGGTCTCTGAGGCTCTATTAACTTTTTCATCAAACTTTTTTCTTTCTGTTTTTTAGACTGGATAATCCCAATTGACTTATTCTCAAGTTTCATTTCATTCACTGTACTTACCACTCAAGAAATTCTCTCTGCCTCTCTCTCTCTCCATGTATACATATGTACACATATTTCTATCTCTTTATTGATATTCTTTATCAGTGAGATACCATTTTCGTACTTTAATTCTTTTTTAAAATTTCAGTATAGTTACTATACAGTGTTATATTAACTTCAGGGCTGTGGGCATAGAGGGAGGTGTCAATGTTGACTCCCAGGTCTCTGGATTTGGATTAATGTTGATTCCATTCTCTGATTTAGGCCACATGAATGAAGAAGCAAGTTAAAAACAAAGAAATGTGTGTGTGTGTGTGTGTGTGTGTGTGTGTGTGTGTATTAAACGTTTATTCATTTTTGAGAGAGAAAAAGAGACAGAGCATGAGCAGGGTAGGGACAGAGAGAAAGAGAAACACAGAATCTGAAGCAAGCTCCAGGCTCTAAGCTACTAGCACAGAGCCCAATGCAGGTCTCAAACCCACAAACCGTGTGAGATCATGATCTGAGCCAAAGTCGGACGCTTCACCTACTGAGCCACCTAGGCACCCTGAAATGTTTTATATGTTTATTGAGTTTGAGGTCCCTATGGGATAACAGAATGCAAAGTCCTGATAGGCTGGACACTCAGGCTAGCAGTACAGATTTGGCAGACAGAAGTATACGGATGGGGTGGTATGGACAGATTTGGCAGACAGAAGGTGTGGATGTGGGTAAGGGGATCCTAGCAAGTAGAGCAGAAGACAGGGCACCAAGGACAGAACCCTGGGGAGCAAGTGGAGGAAGAGATTTCTGCAAAGTAGTCTGTAAAAAGGCACTGAACAGAGATAAAGGAGAAATGGGAAGAGGAGGGGCTCAGAAATCCAAGAGAAATTCAGCTCCAAGTCAGTTCATAGAGGGGCTGGATTAGCATCATCTGTTGCTGTTTGCAGCCACACTGCAAAGCAGAATGTGATAACCATTCCTTTTCCTACCATCCTTCCCAGATCAGTAAACAGGGCTACATGACATCAAAGACAAAAAGGCCCTCCCAGATGGCAGAGAGGAGAGGGCAGTTAGGAGAGGGTACCCAAGCCCTGAGGCAGTCATTAATAGAAATTTACCAGGATGCTGACAGAATGCCAGTGTGCATGCCCTATAAAATTTTAATTGGTGAGACTGTACTCCTTAACACACAAGTCCATGTAATGGCAGTAATCTTGATGAACTCTGTTCAGTTTGGGTTCAGGGAGGTCATAGGTACTAATAGGTCTAATTCATCACATTTGGTGGATATGTGGTTTTATATTACACTCTCGGTGCCATTAAACACAGTGATCATAATGCTTATTGGTTTTCTCATCTCAACTCTCTTGTCAGAGCTGGCACATACACAAACAAAAACCCTAACTATGTAGTCCGACGGCAGCTTGTATGTGAAAGGGCAGATGTGGATTTGAAGTCACACACATAGGGAAACAGCACTTACCGAGTCTCATTATGCCCAATATGTCATAGGTTGCCTCATTTTACCCTCTCGAGTCCCCTCTGAGGTACCTGTGGGAAAGAGCCGCACTTAGTGAACAAATGAGGAAGTTGAGTCATACAACTAATAAGTATGGAACTAAGACTTGAAACCCTTGCCCATCTCACTCCAGAGCTCATAGTATTTCCATTAGTGATGTCAAAATGGAATCCTATTAAATTGACCTACATGCCTTATAAGCATGTCCTAAAGCTTAAATAAGCTATATGTGAAAGCACTTGTAAACTTTGGGAAGAAAGCTATACGCAGGCAGGATATTTTTAATTTTGACCATTAACCTTAGAAGTAGTATGAGGGTATAAAAGATGCCTCTAAATAATCTCTAAAACTACATTCTTATTAGTCCTCCCCCTCCCAAAAGAGAATTTTAATATATTACCATTTTTTCTTAACTTTGCTGTTTCTCTCCCCTCTAGGAACTTTTTTTTTAATTTTTTTAACATTTATTTATTTTTTGCAAGACAGAGAGAGACAGAGCATGAGCAGGGGAGGGGCAGAGAGAGAGGGGTCACAGATTCTGAAGCAGGCTCCAGGCTCTGAGCTGTCAGCACAGAGCCTGACGCAGGGCTCAAACTCACTAACAGCAGGATCATGACCTGAGCTGAAGTTCAATGCTTATCTGACTGAGCTACCCAGGTGCCCCCAGGAGATCACTTTTATACACACCACTTTGTGGTAGCCATCTTCTCCTCTCCCCTCATCCTTAATACACATACCCCATGGAAATGCTTCCTTTCCTTGCGATTCTGCTAGGACATAGAACAGTACTGGCAGGAGGAACTAAAGAGAGCAAGCCATTAATCTCTCTGGTAGGTGGCTGTTTTATAAAAGATATAATTTGATTATATTCCTGATATCAGGATCTTTTCCCTGGCCTCACTTCCACATACCCTATGGCCTCCCTGAGATCCTGAAAAAACCATAGAGAAAAGGCTGGCCCATGGAAGCTGGGGACATTTTCTTTTTTTTCTTTTTTTTCAGGGCTCTGGCTGCTTGTTGTTTATTTTCCACTTGGATCAAGGCACACTGTTACAGGGTATTAGGAAGGCTGGCACGTTGCTTGGATAGTAAAGAACGGTGTTCTCTCAACTTCCTTTTTGGCCTTTTGCTGTTTTGATATATAAGTATCTGCTGTTTGCAGCAGCCTGCTTAGTCTCTGGGAAGGGAGGGGACAGGCCACCCCTGATAGCCTAGCACTTACTGAAGCCTGGTGGTGGCCACTCAGGATTGGGGCCCGGTGTTGGCTTTGCCAGGCTGACCACTGGGCTGCTTCCTTGAAGGTAGCCAGCCAAGTCACAGGTGATGATGCCACTGGAGGCCTGGGGAGAGCCTAAGTGTTCTGGGGACTCCAGTCCAACTCCAACTCCAGCCATGAATGGGAGAGTGGACTTGCCAGAAAGGAAGTTTGCCCACCAGTGACCGGGGTCGGCCTTGGGGAGACCAGGGTGGTGAGGGATGGCTTCCCCAGGTTACTGTGCACTTCCTCAGGAGCTATGACTGGAAGTGGAACCCAGGCGCACCGGTCATAGTCATGGGTGGCCACGAATGAGCCGCTGGAGGGGATGGCTTCCAGGCTGTCCCTTGTGGGCTGGTGGAAACCTGGGTGCACGATCACAGGTGGTGGGGACGGGGATGCTAGGCCATGGGGCTCATTTGCAGAGGAGACCACGGAAGGCCGCTCCTTAACATGCCACACTCCACAGCCAGGTGCATGCAGGGAATTTTTCTTGACCCCATGCTTGCCCATACCATGGGAGCACACCGTGAGCTCAGACAAAATCCTACAGGTTCTCTCCTGTTTTCCGTTTTATAGTAACCTGTCTATCATTTCCCAGGCAGCAGTCTCCTGTCATCACAACAGTCACATCTATTATCAAGGGAGGCAGAAGGGGGAATTTGAGTATTTAGCGAACCACTTCTAGGCTTCTAGATGTGGGGTTAAACTTCCAATACTTTTGCTTCCAAAAGTGATTTTCAAAGTTTTCCCTGTGTACAGTATCCATAATTCAAAATCCTGAGTTACATGAAATAAGAGAGAGGTGGTCCCTAGTGTACCTACTATATTCTAATCACAACACAGATTATAGAAACAACCGCCCTGAGCCAAAAAGGACAATTTACAGAGGTCCTTCCTTTGGTATAATCCACCAGACCTTAGAAGAGGCATTGCGTGTCAGACAAGACTTCGAAGTAAGAGAACACAAGGAGAAATAAATCTTAGTCAAGTAAGCTTCACCCTGAAGACTACTCCCCATCCTCCTTCCTGAAATAGGGACTTGAAATGATTCACCCTCCTTCTGTTTCATTACTTTTGCAAGCTGCCACCAAGACCAGATGATGGCTAATGTCCAGCAGAAATCCAGACAGGTCAGAAGTTTGTATTTCTGAGAAGAACAAAGGAGAATCAAATGTCCTTTATCTGTCTGAGCAGGCAAGAAGTCAGGTGCAGTTAAGGCAGAAAGTTCAGGAAGACACCACAGAAGCAAGCTGGTAGTAGGGATTATGGCAGCCTTATAGTGACCTGGAAAGAAAACCACAGAGAACAAACAATCATTGAGCAACAACTATGTACCAGAAAATTTCATGGGTCTTGTTATACATTGCAGAAACCAAGAGACACTAGGTCATTTTTCTGAGGTCATCTAGCTAGACCGTGAAGCCAGGTTGTATGACCTAAAGCTCACATTCTTTCATTTCCTGTTGAATCCCAAACAGCTTTTCTGTAGAGGCTACAGGAGCGTGAAATAGGGCAACAAATGTACATTATTGCCATCTTCCTCTGCCTGGGAGAAAAAAGCAGAAGAGAAATCACAGTCTAATAGAGCTGACTTTTCTACATTTTTGTCTCCCCCTCACCTCCCATTTTTCCCCAACTCATTTTATTTCAGGGCTTGAACACAAGAGGCCAAATGTAATAGTATATCCTTTTAGGGGCACCTGGGTGGCTCAGTCGGTTGAACATTCACAGTCAAGCATTGTCTGATTTTGGTTCAGGTCACATTCTCACAGTTCATGGGATCAAGTCCCAAGTCAGGCTCTGTGCTGTCAGCACAGAGCCTGCTTGGGATTCTCTGTCTCTCCCTATCTGTCTGCCCCTCCCCTACACATACATTCTCTCTCTCTCTTTCTCTCTCTCTCTCTCTCTCTCAAAATAAACTTTAAAAAAAAGTACTTTCTTTTAATAATATCAATAGATTTAATTCAATGGCTAAAGTGGAGTGAGTTCCTTTTCCTATAAGTAATGACATTGCCTCCATTCTATCCTGTTAGGATTGTGCATTCATTTCAGTGTTTCAAAGAGAGATCCTACCCTCACCTTGGTTCATTTTTCCATCACCTAATAGGTCACCCCTGAGTAACTTATGGACATCCAAAGTGACTTAAAAATTTATTACAAGGGCTATCCTTACACATATATAGAGTGTATCAGAGCATCACCTACCTGATATACTTTGAAAAGCACAAGAAGGGGCGCCTGGGTGGCTTGGTCGGTTAAGCATCCGACTTCGGCTCAGGTCATGATCTCATGGTCCATGAGTTTGAGCCCTGTGTCGGGCTCTGTGCTGACAGCTCAGAGCCTGGAGCCTGTTTCAGATTCTGTGTCTCCCTTTCTCTCATGCCCCTCTGTTCATGCTCTGTCTCTCTCTGTCTCAAAAATAAATAAACGTTAAAAAAAAAAAATTAAAAAAAAAAAAAGAAAAGCACAAGAAAAACTTCCTTACCCAAATATATATCTCCTTGTAGCATATGACATTCCCTGAAATCTTGTCATTACCGATTCCTGACCTCATGTTACTAGATCAAGTTGCTGTTATTTGGTCTTCACCTAACACCTAGGATTCTCAAACCAAAGTCATAAGAATCCTAATGGAAGGAATAGAGGTAGAGAGGGAATGGGTAGAAGTAGGAGATTTTGGAGGCTTGAAGCATTACCTGTGAAGACCAGACAAAGTAGAGTGCCTCAATAGACCCTAGGTGCCAGGGCATGGGCTTGGGGCCCACCACCACCCTCAGAGAGCAGATAAAGTATGAGATCTTTTGAGACAAAATTAGACCATCTCACAGTTTTGCTTGAGTTTGGTTCTGCTTACTGAATAGGTAAGTAACCTAAGCAAAAGGAAGTGGAAGGCAATGCAGGAAGCTCTCAAACCTGATGTGAAACATGTAGTTTTCATGGTTTATATGGTACAGGCCCCTTGGTTAAAAGAGGAAAGAGCTAATTTTGAGAGAAGTAGCCATTGTTCTTGAGTGTCTAGAAAGTGATTTTGACTTGTCTTCAGAAATGCTGAGGGCTTTGTCTCATTGTTTGCAGGGAAGATACTTACAGTTCCTTTTTTTTGTTGATATTAGAAATACTTGCTAATGAATAAATGAATAAATAGATGAATAAAAATATAAATAAATGAATAAAAATAGGAGATACAAGATTAAAATGATATGAATGGGAGAAATACAGAGTTAAAACCCTACGTCAGAATGATTGGCTTATTTCCCAACTAAAGATAATCATGACACGTGTGAGTATAAGTGGTGGTTCCTGCTGCAAACACCAGGGCTAAAGTGACTCTACAGATTGTTCCAGTCTTCCAAGTTCCAGGAAATTCCTAACCGATGATTTTGCTGTCTTTAGGACCTTCTTCAGGTTTGAACATATTACGTCTTTTTTGCAATATTTTTCAATTTATAGCCTAACATACTCAGAAAGGATCACGGTATCCCAGCCAGGTGATTTGAACATTTCTTTGTTGTCTCTAGTTAATAGGCTGTCCATGTGATATCCTCTTTTATTTTTATCACCAGAAACCACAGAAATAAAGGGGAAACACTATACCAGGAAGTCTGAATCAAGCTATGACTCAGATTTCCTAAGAAAGAGGAGATCAGAATCTACTTTGACCTCTTCAGTCTTAAATTCAGAACCATTTTGGGGGCAACATTAATTAATATCTGAGTTTGTGTGTGAGTATAGCACATCTTCCCTAATCATCTTGTTCATACAATATACTTTTTTGACATATCATCATTGACAATTTGTTCACTCCTGGGAAATGGCTGATCATAAGTGTATATATGGAAGACAGTGGTTCCAGGGTATGTGGGTTCAAGTCCCATCTTCTCCCTTAACACCTTTGTGTCTTAGTTCCTCCGTCTGCAAAAAGGGAATTCTGAAAGTATCATTAGTAGAATTGCTGTGAGAATTATGTGAATCAATATGTGTAAATCACTTAGAGCAATGCTTGGTACAGAATAGGTGCTCAATAAACATAAGCTGTTGTTATTCTCTTTCAGCAAATGGTGAATTTGACATAGATAGTTGTAGAGTTTGGTCAAGCCAAGCCAAGTGCTATTCGAAACATTGCAGAGCTGCGGGGGAGTTCTTGTTGCTCAGTATACATTCCTTCATGTTAATTTGGTTGTTGTTGTTGTTTTTCCTCGGTATTAATGTTACCATCAGTCTCTTTGCTCATCACCGTTAACCTGTGGTCACTAGTCAGGGTCAACCTGTGGTCACCACTCAGGGCATTCCTTGTGTTTAATGCTGCAAATTCCAGGGTGCTTTCAGAGCAGAGATGTGACAAGTCCATTTTTCCTGCCAAGAATGTAAGTAGCTTGCCTGAAATCCCATCTGACTATATTTCTTGATCTGAGGAGGATTAGTTCTCTAGGAAGCCCTTCATTTTTTTTAATCCTAAAAGAAGGCAGTATTCAAAGTAAAAATCCTTTTAAAAAATTCTTCATATTCTGAATTATGCTTTGGAAGTTCAGATTTTTTTTTTTTCTGATTATGGTAACCATTAGCAAACATTTACTATGATGGTTTTAAAGATATGCCCACAGGGGCGCCTGGGTGGCTTGGTCAGTTAAGCGTCTGACTTCGGCTCAGGTCATGATCTCACGGTCCGTGAGTTCGAGCCCCGCGTCGGGCTCTGTGCTGACCGCTTAGAACCTGCAGCCTGTTTCAGATTCTGTGTCTCCCTGTCTCTCTGCCCCTCCCCTGTTCACGCTCTGTCTCTCTCTGTCTCAAAAATAAATAAACGTTAAAAAAAAAAAGTAAAAAAAAAAAAAAGATATGCCCACATATTCTTTGCTGCTACTTTCCGCAAGAGATGGAGCTTGATTTGTCTCCTCTTGGGTGTGGGCTGGACTTAGTAAGTCCCTTCTAGTGACTGAAGATGGTGGAACGACCTGACATCATGTCTGATAGTAGGTTATAAAAAGACTGCAGCTTCTCTATTGGTTGTCGCTCTTGCTCTCCCTTTGTTTCTTAAATCACTTGCTCTGATGGAAGTCAGCTGTCATCCTGAGGCAGCCCTGGGGAGTAGGAAGGCAGCTGCCATATCATGAGGATACTTCGGTAGTCAGTGGAGAGACCCACGGGGTGAGGAACAGGCCTGCCAAAAGCCATGTGAATGAGCTTAAGCATACCCTTCCCTAGTTGAGCCTGAGACTGCAACTTCATGAGAGACCCTGAGTCACAACCACCCAGCTAAACCATTCCAGGATTCCTTCCAAAGCTATGTGAAATAATAAAAGTTTTAATCTGCAATTATGATGAGTCTTATATCTATTTCTTCAGCAATAAGCTAACTCACATTGCCTCACATAATTTATAGCAGAGGGCTGGTTGCATTTAACAATAAGTGTGGTCAAGAGGTTTTTTTTTTTTAATGTTTTATTTATTTTTGAGAGAGACAGAGTGACAGTGGGAGAGGGGCAGAGAGAGAGGGAGACACAGAATCTGAAGCAGGCTCCAGGCTCTGAGCTGTCAGCACAGAGCCCGATGCGGGGCTTGAATCCACAAACCGTGAGATCCTGACCTGAGCTGAAGTCGGACATTTAACCAACTGAGCCACCCAGGCACCCCAAGAGTTTTATTTAAAAAAAAAAAAAAAAGCAAAATTGTCCTGACACCTTTTCATTTTTTATTATAAGCACATCTTTTTGGTGTGTGTTATAATTCAGTCTCTCCTCTTTATGAATTATTACTTTGACAATCGTGAAAATTCTTCCATTCTCTTCAGTGGTTCTGCCTCTTCCCAGGCAAGGAAGAGGCAGCCCCAAGGACTCTCTCTCCCTCTGGAAAAACGATCCAGGTTCTTGCTGCTCTGCCCTGTTAGAAAGCAGGGCAACTGAATGGGGAAGCAGTAAGGAGGAAGCATGTATTTTTTTCATCTGAAGCTATCTTAGTATTGGAACTTCCTAGGTTCAGTTTCTCTTGAAATTTTGTGAAACTCATATCTCATGATATTTCAGCTTTATTTTTTTTTAAGTTTATTTATTTATTTTGAGAGAGAGAGAGAGGGAATTCCTAGCAGGCTTCACATTGTCAATGCAGAGCCTGACTTGGGGCTCGAACCTATGAACCGTGAAACCATGACCCAAGCTGAAACCAAGAGCTGGACCCTTAACCGACTAAGCCACCCAGGCTCCCCTTATCTCATCATATTTTAAACTATAATACATAACTTCTGTCATTTGGCAAATTTAGGTAGAAGGCATTGAATAAAACTGCTTTCCATCTGCTGATCAAATGGAGT
This sequence comes from Panthera onca, assembly GCF_046562875.1. NCBI lineage: Eukaryota > Metazoa > Chordata > Mammalia > Carnivora > Felidae > Panthera > Panthera onca. The sequence goes on along the minus strand of NC_138347.1, from coordinate 104,074,469 downwards.
CTGAATTAAATAAACTTCTTCAATATAAATGCTAAAATCTGGTTTCTGTAAGCCTTTGGATCTTTAAAAATTGACTTCTAGAAAGGTGGTCCTGGATCTCAGGCAACATATACTCCCTTTGGAAACTAGGTATAAATCTACCAGGTTTGGGTCTAAGATGGATTATTCCATTTGTGTATCCTCTCTAAGGCCACAAGAATTTGCTAGAGTTCATGATTATATTTTGAAAGTTATTGGCTGGCCAATTGCTTGATGCTTCATGAAATACATTCTTTTATCACTAGATAATCCTTTACTTTCTTCTTTCCATTAAGATATTTCTTTTGTGGAGTGACAGTTCAGTGTTTTGTAATCAGAAACTTTCAGTACAATACATAGTTTTATAATTATTTCTAAATTATAGCCTTAGAGATTTAATTCTTAAATAGTGCTGAGACACTCCTCCTCTCCTTTGTTAAAACTCCCCAGCTGGATGTCAGTCAGCCATCATAACAAAGGACTGATGTAACATGTGTTCTTAATTTAAGATCCTGAAAGCTGGGAATTTTCCACTGTACATTAATTCAAATTTGCAAGCAAGCAAGAACATGTTCCCTCTCTATAAGGTTAAACATGTAATCTGAAAATAGAGCATGAGAAAATCAAGTGTGGTATTTACTGTCTCCAGTGCTGAAATTGGGCACTACAGCATATGGTCAAAGCCTTTACTATTAATTAAGTAATCACAGAAAATTCCATATGGATGATTTGTGAACATTCCGAAGTTGGGCTGGGAATTTGCTTCTTTATCATGTTTCCTTTCTAAACACAACTTTCCTAAACAGCATGTAGGTCTGTATTCATATTTGCAACTAGGTGATGTTTAAGAGCTTTGACACATCTTAATATGACTAATTTCCATATTAAGATTTGACATATATTTGGACTCATGTTAAATCAGATGTCCTACTCATCATCATGTTAAAAGACTATTTGAAAAATCTTTCTCAAGTATGGAAGAGGAAGAAAGATCCCCTTTCATTCATTTCCTTAACCACCGCCCCCACGTACACACACATACATGTACATATACGCATACATTTGTTCAGCTACATCCTATTCATGAGTCAAAACTCAGCTCAAATATCTTCTTCTCGTACCACTGCAAGCAGGTTTTTGTGCTTGCCTTTCTTGACTGAAACAGAATTGTTTTTCTATTCTCTCTCCTCTGGCACCCCACTTAACTGTAACTTCTTTACCTAGAGACTGCATCTTTTATTTCTGAGTCCCCAGTTCCAATCAGAATGCCTGGAATGGAGTGACAGTTCATCTGAAGCTATTTATAACCAGAAAGTCTGGTTAAAAGCTTGCTAAATGAATGAATAACTCTAGCCTCCAGGCTAGCTAGCAGATGAGTTCAGAGGCTATATATGCATCATTTATAAGCTCAGCTAGAATCTTATTGCAGCCAGAGTGGCAGAAACTCAGCAAGTCAGAGACAATGCCACCCTGGGGTTTATAGCTCCTTCAGGGGCTGTATGAGGCCAGACTAACATGACAAACCACATGCTGGGGTGCCCTCATACCCCACATCCCTGCAGCCTGGCAGTTTTGCACTGTCTGTGGGCCAGGCCCAGGTCTGTGTGAGCGAGGCTCCTGCAAACATTTTGCATATTCAGGAACTGCAAGAAATGAAATAGGTGGGGAGAAACATTCCCTGGCTAGGGATGGGAGGTGGGGGGGGGGGGGGGTAGACAAAATTCAATTATGTGACTCATACTTAATGTTTTAAAAACCTTGTTTTCGGTTTGAGTCAGAGGTTGACTTAATTACATTTGCCTGGAAAGTAGACTGGTGACAAGTAAAGAAACTACCATCCACTTAGGGTGGATCCAAGGGAGCAATGACAATGTGAGAAGTTTCACTTCTGGCTGTCGAGCAGAGGGAGGACTTCCCAGGGACCCCGAGAGTCGTGTTTAGATAAACGGATGTTGTGCACCTTGAAGCGTTCTTGTGGTCAGTTCAAAAACATGTCTCCTGCAGTTCACATAGTAAGAAGCTGGGGGGGTCAAAGGGGGATTTAGACCTAAGTGTTTAAGATTTAGAGCACAGTGTTCCCTATTTAATTAAAGAATTTCCTCCTTCTTACCTGACCTGACCAGCTCCTTTATCAGTTATGCTCTTGTGACTCGTGCCTTGTCAGTTTTAACTCTTGGGCCCATAATTGCTGAGGCTTTCTTTTCATACTTGGAAAAGATGAGATCGTAGGTTCTACTCAGCAGAGGCTCATGCCAGCAGCCTGGAATATGCCCCAGGTCTGGGGAGGTGCCCAAAGTGCTAGACGGAGCAGCTGAAATGCAGCCTAAGTTCTGGAGCCCTTGCAAAGCAGTCACCAATTTTAGTTCCTGAGCCTGATGCCTCATTTAATGAATGGAAATTAATAGTATATCACTCAGGATCATTGGAAGAAGTATTTCTTATCACCTCACAAACCCTGAATACTATCCAACCCTCCATCTGAGGCAGTGGAAAAAACATGACATTCTAAATACCTCAGAGCCCCTTCCGGAATGACAGTCTCAGGGATCTGGGAGACAGTGTGTGTCCGACGGCATTTCCAAACTGATCAGCCCCTCACCCTCACTTACTCCTTGGGCTTTTCACTTTATAATTGTTTCCGCCCCCCAAGAAAACTACATCCTTATTTTCCAGCTCAGCCGTGTTTTGAAGAACAATTTTTAAAACTTTTTTATACAACATTAGTATACTTGACCAAAAAGTTTTCTTTAAATATCTAGTTTGTATATTGTCCCGTATCACTCTTTAGTAGAAACACATACAAACTTTAAAGAATTCTTGTTCCATATCTGTACAAGGAGGGGATGATGATGATGATGATGATGATGATGATGATGATATATATATACCTTGCAGGGTTTTTGTGAAACTGAGTGAGGTCAGGTATGTGTGAGCAGCAAGCAGAGTGCCTGGCCCATTGTAGCCTGTTTAGTTAATGACAGTTCATTTTCTTTTGTGACTTGAAATTCTGGCATCCTGGAACTCTTTTGTCTCCTGCTCTCTCCCCTCACCCTCCTTGAGCTTCACCTCCTGTAACATGACACCCAGTCAGCAAGGGCCTATAGCAGGAACCACCTGGCTGCCTTGGGGAACTAGCTGTCCCTGGTCAAGGCTTCCTGTACAAGTGTGTCACAATTGGCTTCTTCCTGCTGCCCTCCGCCCTCTGTGGTCATCCCTTGTCCCTTTCAGGGCAGCAGCATCTAATCGTGTCACGTGGTGGTGTCAGAGTGGTGTCAGCAAACCCAGAGCTTTTGAAATACTACCCGTGATAAGTCTTGGGCCTGGCATTCCTCCAGATGCTATTTCTTCTCTCCCTGGAACTACATTGACCAAAATGGATAGAGGGAAGGCAGGAAGACTAATCAGTATTTCAGTTGGATAGGCTCAGTCTTGTTGACTGAAATGGCAGGTTAGTTCAGCAAGGAAAATTGAACAACTAAACAAAAAATCCAGTCATATCATTGTAGACCGTGGCAGAAGACCCTCGGTAGTAGGAAGGGAGGGAAGTGCCCAACATTGAGAGCACAAAAGTAAAAAGCACTGAATTTGGTAAAAGTGAGATAATTCCTGTAAATGAGTTACATTAAATGTAGAGATTTCAGAAAATTTTTCAAAACAACTTTTAAACCAACTTTAATAACCAATATTTTCTTTTTGTTTCCATCCAATATTCTTCTGTGTATATTTATATATGTACTTATTGAGGTAAATGAAAATTGGAATAATTTACGTACAGTTTTTTTTCAAGTAAAAATGCTAACGTAGTATATTTTTAAAGAAATTTTAGGGGTGGGGCACCTAGGTGGCTCAGTTGGTTGAGTGTCCGACTTTGGCTCAGGTCATGATCTCACTGTTCATAGGTTCAAGCCCTGCATCAGGCTCTGTGCTGACAGCTCAGAGCCCGGAGCCTGCTTAGGATTCTGTGTGTGTCTCTCTCTCTGCTCCTCCCCAGCTCTCTGTCTCTCTCTGTCTCAAAACTAAAATAAACATTAAAAAAAAAAAAAAAAAGAAATTTTAGGGGCACCTGGGTGGCTCAGTTGGTTAAGTGTCCAACTTCAGCTCAGGTCATGATCTCACAGCTTGTGGGTTCGAGCCCCACGTCAGGCTCTGTGCTGACAGCTCAGACTGGAGCCTGCTTCAGATTCTGTGTCTTCCTCTCTCTCTCTGCCCCTCCTCTGCTTGTGCTTGCACACGTTCTCTCTCTCTCTCTCTCAAAAATAAATAAACATTAAAAAAAAGAAATTTTATTTACAGTTTTATTTCATTTTTCACTTATGAGTACTTTCCCATGACAGTACATGTTCTTTAGAAACACTAGATTTAATGTTTATACTATGCCTTATTATTTGGATATTTCATAATAAATATATGTCTACTTATTTTCATTATTTCTATTGCCTTGTTTTAAATAATTCTATGAGGTCAGTCCTTGTACTTGAGGCTCTGTTCACATCTCTGGTTATTTTCTTAGAATAAAATTCAAGAATTGACCTTATTAAATCAAAGAGTATAAATAAGTGTTTATTCTGTTCTTTGTTTTGAAAGTGAAATGTGAAGAAATCCCCATTAGAAAGCTGTTCCTTTCATTCATGTTTATTCTACAAATTCTTTTTTTTTTTTTTTAACCTCCTTCTTTATGCTAAGAACCATATTGGGCTGTGTATGTGAATTCATTACCCTGCTACATCTTCAAGAGGGGGCTAAGGTCTCACTTCATCCCCATCATCTTCCATTTCTCCCCACCACCTACCATCTAACCAGACTGAACCAAGCTCCCTCTCTGCCATCACTCCTGTCCACACACCCAGGCCCTCATGGCACTGTCATAGCATTTTCCACTCTGGAGTCTAGGGTCTGCTTCCATCTTGTCATTAGGCAGTAAATGCCTTGGAATTGAGGACTGTATCTTGTTCATCTTTATTGTTCCAACATCAAGCCTAGTAATTTGCATGCAGTAGGCACTGAATGAGGGAACAAAGAACATAAAACGATTTAATATGCATGCGCGCACACACACAATCTTATATTATTAGATGCAGGAGATAGAGGTGTGAGAAAGAGAAAAAAGAGAGTCATTTTCATGGACTAATATGGTTGTATTTTCCCAGTTGTTGATGCATAGGGGGAATATCACTTTTTGGTATGTGCCCAGATGAGCCAGATGGGATTAACATAAGGATTTTACCGGATCTTTGGGACAGCAGCTTGCCTGGAGACACAGCTTTAGGGTCAGTTTCATAGTCCACTGAACCCAAAGCAAGCTAGAGAGTTAATAATCATCAGATCAAATTGGCCCCAAATATGATTTGGCTTTATTTATTTGTCCTAAATGAACATAATTGTACAGCCTTTATTTTGTCCCTTTAAATGGGGATATCACTGACTGTGCTCGTTTGGATGCAAAATGTCATCTAGAAATAATTTATGTAACTGCAGAACCTGCCAATGGCATGCTTCACAAAGGCAAACTTGGCTTTGGAGACTGTTTCTCCTACGAGCTAGAATTTCTCAGTAATAGATGTGTGCTAACTGACTCAGCAGCCAGGGAAGTCACGTTTGGTTATCGAACATTGTTGGTACTGGCTATTTAAAAAAAATTTTTTTTAAGTTTATTTATTTTGAGAGAGAGACAGAGACAGAGAGAGAGAGAGAGAGAGAGAACAAGCAAGGGAGGGGCAAAGAGAAGGAGAGGCAGAATCCCAACTGTGAGAACTGTGATATCATGACCTGAGCTAAGATCAAGAGCCACTTAACCAACTGAGCCACCCAGGCACCCCTTAAATTTAATTTACTAATTTCTAGGCCACGATAAATTTAAGATGTGTAATGTGCAACAGACATGAGATATCTTATCACCTGTCTATCCATCCATCCGTCCACATGCATTATGCAGTTACAAAATAAACATGTAAAAATGTAGCCTATTTATCTCCCTAGAACTGACTGGAACTTAGATTTTGAGTCCATATTGGATCTGATACTAAAATCCTACTCTATTCATTTCCAGGTATATCCCATTATTTCTTGATTTTTCTCAAGTTCCTATGTTAAGTTCGTGTTTGCATCCCCCTCTTCCCCAGAAGTGATCTGAGTGATCTGAGTATCTGGCTGTTGTTAATGTCCTGGTACCTGCTAGGATGACCCAGGGCCTCCCTCATCCCAGCTCTGAAGCATCTGAGAGTTGCCATTCCTCTTGCAGGGACAGCCTGGCAGTTCTCAGTTATTCTGTCTGCTGCGCACTGGGCTGTGTAAGTGAGCTCGTTCAACCTTTACCTCTCCGCACTGGGACAAAGGTTTGTGATTTATTGGGCTCTGCCCTGGAAAGCTAGGTCTGAGTCTTTTCTGCTTCAAGCTTCACGTGATTCTTGGAGACCCACACATCAAAGACTCCCTCCTGTTTTCCTTTGTGTCTCCCCTTCATCCTCACCTCTCCCACCTGGGCAGCCGTAGTGGTCAGGAAGAGGGGACTCGTGGGCAGGAAAACTCGCTATTTGCTCCATCTTCATATGCCTGGGGTTCAGTCCAGAACCTGGGCTGATGGATGCTCAAAAAGATTTTTCTCCTGAGAATACTGTTTTTTTGTGAGTTTCCATAGCCTATCTGAAGCTCAAAAACTAAGCATGCTTGTTTCTTTTCTCTTTACACTTCAGCCACGGCAATCCTAATCTTCCCTGGGACGATGAGTGCCTCACATTGAAGGAAGGAGACTCATGTACATGTGAAAGGGCAGGAACTTCAGTTGATATCTCCAAATGTCATTCTTCCAGCACATGAATATGTAAATAGATTTATAGCTATACAGTAATTTAAATAACTGAATAAACTCAAAGGCCAGATTTGTTTGTTTTTAGAGAGAGAATGAGCAGGGGAGGGGCAGAGGGAGAGAGAGGGAGGGACAGGGAGAGAGAGAGAGAGAGAGAAAATCTTAAACCAGCTGCATGCCCAGTGCAGAGCCTGACTCGGGGCTGGATCTCATGACCCTGAGGTCATGACCTGAGCCAAAGTCAAGGATCAGACATTTACCTGACTGAGCCACCCAGGCGCCCCAAGACCAGGTTTGTTTTGAACTGAAACCAAAGGGAAGAGGGTTGATTCTATGCTAACAGAAAAAAAAGCCAAAGAAAATGTAATTCTTTGTTAAGCACCAGATGAATCAGGCTGCACCTCTCAGTTTCCAGCCTTCCTCTTCCCTCTTCTCTTTCTGCCATTCTCCTCTCTGCCTTTTATTAAAAAGCAAATGACCCTTTTATAAAGTTTAATTTCCAAAGTTCCTATTATGCCCACTCTTCCAACATTCATAAAGAAGCAGAGACTACTTGTAATTTGCTGGGAACCCTAGAGAAAAGTGAGATATCTCACTGAAGAATCCTCAAATAACATGAAGACATGAAAAAATGTAGCCAGTGCTTCTCTGGCTTATGTAAGAAGAATCAAAGAACCATGAAATTAATTTTATTTATTATTAAAAGATACTGGACTTAGGATCCAGTATGTGATAATGTAATTAAATTAATTTCAGTAACATACTATCATCTGAACTAAATGTCAGCAGTAGTTATGAGAAGTATATCAGTGAGCATCACAAAAGCTTGCCTGCTTACTTATACCTTAAAATAGTCATGCTCAGAGAGTATAGATGAAAACTCCCATAGCAAGAGGACCTTCTAGGTTTTTCTAAGACTCTCCAGTGCACGTGATCCATTTAATGGGAACCAACTCACTTTATCATGTTCATACTTAACTGAAAAGGAAGGATGAGAAGGGTGTCCAGTCCACACTCAAGGGTGAAATAAACTTTACTATTATAGCAGTTGAAAGTAAAGTTGAAGAAGATTTCAATTTCAAAACAGGGTTCAAGAGCATCAGACGACATATCTATATTTTAACTCTGGGGAGGTGTGAAAATTAAATGAATACTCCATCGGACTCTAAAAGCTTGAATTATGACTTCCTCTGCCCCATTAAATAGATTATTTTTCCTATTTAGGGTGGCACACCTCATTTGTGGAAAAAACCTTTCTGGCACTCATACACTGTTTCTTATTTCTACTGGTCATCTTATTAATTACTATGTGTTTGCCAAGGAAAAGCCCAAGTATACCTACATCTAGAATTAGCACTAGGGTTTGGGGTGACTGAGTGGCTCAGTCCGTTGAGAGTCTGACTTCAGCTCGGGTCATGATCTCACGGTGTGTGAGTTTGAGCCCTGCATTGGGCTCTGTGCTGACAGCTCAGAGCCTGGAGCCTGCTTCGGATTCTGTGTCTCCCTCTCTCTTTGCCCCTCCACCATTCACACTCTGTCTCTCTCTGTCTCTCTCACTCTGTGTCTCTCTCTCTCTCTCTCAAAAATAAATAAACATTAAAAGAAATTTTTTAGAATTAGCACTAGGGTTTAAAATAATAGAATTTGTCATCAAGTTGACTGGCTCACGTTCAGCCAGTGTCACAGTCCATGGATGAAATTTTTGCTTATGCAAAAATCTCACCTAGGAAATGAAAATTCGTGATTTGTAATAGACCTTTTTCTCACAAAATGTTATTTCTGCCACTCTGTCCTCTGGAATGTGATGAGGGGGAGTTGAGGCAGCTTTGGGTTGCAAGGGAGCACCCAAAATATGCCATCTGGGAGAGCTTCCTATCTGTGCCCAGCCCAGGGACTCACAGAAGCTGTGGGAGGTGTGTATGGGCATGTCCCGTCACTGCTTTCTCTCTTTGGAAGCCCACAGAGATACTCTGCCTTCTTGAGTAAAGAAGGCCTTAATGTGTTCTCAGTAACACTCAGATGTGGCCTTAGAGATGTTGCTACCAATATTTCACTCTTCAGGTTGCTTTGGGGCTGCTGCCAGACTCTGTGTGAAGTAGAAACCCTCTGATATGCTCTTCTGCTGGAATTTCTCAAGTGACCTTCTTCCATGGTAGGTTTCTTCCTGGGTGGGCAGGGCAGGATACAGCCTAGAAGCAGGGTCCCTGTATCATTGTGCAGGTTTGACTACATGAGTGCTACAAGGCACCGTTCACACTGTGGTTATTATCAGTTTGAATATGTACTTCTAGCTATTTTATGGAGTTGGTGGTAAACTGTCTTAAGGAAGAAATACCTTTCTTTGGTTTGCACAAAAACATTAAATATGAGCTAGTAACGGCCTGCCTCAAGGTTGGAACACTCTGGCAAACAGTAGGTGAGTTCCGCCTCTCACTTGGCTGTGTGGCCTTGGGCTAATCCCTGAATCTCAGTCTTATCATCTGCAAAATGGGGATAATAGACTTTATAGGCTGTTAAAATGAAAGAAATTATATATGCCAAGGACTGGGCTTAGGGCCTGACACATAGTAGGTGGTCAGTATGTGATAGTTCTCATCACTTGGTCAGCACAAGCCTCTCTACACACACAGATCTCTTTCCAGTCACTTTCCACTCAAGGCTCTCAGAGCATAAAATAACTGTCAGATGCATTACTACAAGACTCATTATAGTAGAATTATTGATTTTTAGTATGAATCATTAATTAGTATTAATTCAGTAATTCTCTGCACTGAGGTAGACTAATGAGTGGTGATTCTCCCAGGACAGTGACACATATTAGTATAATGCTGACGAGGGCCTGCCTCTGAGAGAATTTAGAGCAGGGGGTGCAAGGACTCAGGCAGTCCTTAGTCAGAATCTTAGTCTCTTGTCTAAGAGAAAAGGAATGAAGAAGGAAAGATTAGAGCTCGCTCTTTAGTTTTCCAGACAACAGGTTGTCCCTGACAGGTCTGTCTCTGCCATGGCATTAATTATTACAAGAAAGACTGGTGAACAAGCTCTGAGCAGGTCAAACTTTGGCGGACTTAAAGATTATGCAGACAGGGACTGGAGACCGGGGAGTCTTATCTACAAACTACCTGGCACTTTATCTGTGTTTCAAGGCTCCTCACAGCTTTGGCTGTGGGAGGTGGAGACTGGAAGTCCCTGCTGACAGTGATCTTATCATTCCCCATGATACTTTCATTAATGACTGGCTTCGCCTGCTCTTTTTCCAATATGTTGCTGCTCACCAATATAATTTCTGTCAGTCACCGGGCCCTGATGTCGTCTAGGCCCTGAAATTGTGTTCTTGAGCTAACATTCATTGTCAAAACTTTACAAGATAAACGCTATTTCTCCTCATCCTATAAATGTGTTGATTTTCCCATGCTGCATGTATTGAATGGCCTTGAGACTGTTAACACCTTCAATGAAATCCTCTCTCTCACCCACAAATGTATGCGTGTGTATGTCCCCTTCTCCCCATCCGCTTCCCCTACCTCTTCTCCACCCCACCCCCAATTTTTTGCTCCCTTTTGGCACTTTTCCTTATTCTCTTACAAAAGACTTGATGCCACAGAGGGAATCACTATGTGGCTCCTAAACCAAGTTAATTCCACCCAGTTCTCCCATCTCTGCCCAGCCTCCCTCTCCCACTGCCAGAAAAAAATCAAACTGCAGTGTCACTTGCATAAGAAAAATGATGTGGTAAGGTGAACTTTCAGAAAAAAGGATTCTCATGACTCCGATTTTTAAATCATAGCTGTGTGCATATAGAAAGCAGGGGTGGGGAGCGCCAGGGATTGAGGGTAGTGTGCTTTGATTGGCACCAGGGCAGGGAGTTCTGCTCTGAGCAGAAGTTGAAGGTGGCCCTGCTCAGAGATGAGGTGAGGCTATTCAGCAGTGGGTGGGGGAGGGGGAGGCCTAAAGGCAGCTGAGGCTAGCTTGTGTGTCACTGATGGTAGAATCTGAATCTGAATTTGAACTATCTGCGGGCAGGAGTGCTGTCACTGTTGTCACTGCTGTTCTCCTGGGCTTTGTTTCCCCCTGTACGAGATTGTCAGTTCTGCTTTTCCTCCTTCATGTCTTGTGTACTTGGCTTTATGCAGTGGATATGCTCCTGAAGTGTTTTGAATACATTTGGGTTTTAAATGACATTACATTCATCTTAATACAGAAAGGTATAAAGAAAATGAAGTGGTCTAAAATCTCAACACCTAGATACTCTGTTAATATATTTTTTAAATAAGAGTGTGAATATTTACATGGTTAGAATATATATATTTACAAAGCACAAAGTGTGAATTGTACAAATGCTACCATTAGTACATGTTATAAAAGCACCTCATGTTACCTAAATACTTAACACCGCTGCTAGTGCTAGGAGTCTGTGCAGTGTACAAAGCACTATTATGGAATAGAGCGATAAGTATTGCAAGAAGCATTTTGTTTTAAAAGACTTTATAATCGGGGCATCTGGGTGGCTCATTCGGTTAAGTGTCTGATTTCGGCTCAGGTCATGATCTCTCAGTTCATGAGTTTGAGCCCCGCGTCGGGCTCTGTGCTGACAGCTCAGAGCCTGGAGCCTGCTTCAGGTTCTATGTCTCCCTCTCTATCTGCCCCTCCCCCGCTCACACTCACTCTTTTTCTCTGTCTCTGTCTCTCTCTCACACAAAAATAAATAAACATTTAAAAAATTTTTGATAAAGGACTTTATAATTAAAATACGTACACACAGAGCAGTGAATAAGAAAGGGTCACCCTGGCCCAAAAAGAGGCTATTAGTCTAATGGGTCAAAGAATCATTTGACCCACAGTGTCTTTTGTTTCTTTGCACGGTTTGGTTTTGTTTTTTTTTTTTTTTTAAGTTGCCAACATTTAAAAATCAGGAGAGTTCAGGGGCACCTGGGTAGCTCAGTCGCTTAAGCATCTGACTCTTGATTTTAGCTCAGGTCATCATCTCATGGTTTGTGGGATCGAACCCCAAGTCAGGCTCTGCGCTGCCAGCCACAGAGCCTGCTTGGGATTCTCTCTCTGTGTCTCTCTCATCCTCTCTCACTCTGCCCCTACCCTGCTTGCACCTCCTCTCTCAAAATAAATAAATAAACATTAATTTTTTTTTTTTTTAATTTGTAGAACTATTCACAAGGGGCCTACATTCCAACATGGCAATGGCCTTAATTGCTAAGGATCTGCTGCCCCTTAGCGTGTGTTCTCCAGTTTGCCAAAAGCCCCACCCACATTCCCTGTTGTGGGCCTGACACTTAAATCTGATTTCAGTTGTTACTTATCCTCACACCTGCCCTTAGAGCAGAAGGTATTTCAGAACCCATGGCCCTGTCAAAAGTAGGGGGATAAAGCTGCTCCAAGAGGGCCACGGGCTTTTTCTTCTACCTGTCCTACTTTTCTAAAGGCATTGGAATTTGCAGTTCCAAATCAAGATCAGCAGAATATGAAAATTGAAAAGAGCCTATAGGTCAACTAATCCCAGCCGCTGGTTTTTTATTTCAGAGAGGTGAGGCTGCCTTCTGATTGCTCATTATTGAGCATTTTCAGTGTACCAGCTTTGTTTAAGTTCATACAGTCACAGTTATATTAAATGAAGCTCGTGTCACATGATTAAATTTTTTCCTGATCTACAAACTTTTTTGTGACTTGTACCAACATATACTGCGAAAGGGGGCAAGTTGATGGGGACTCTTCAAAACACAGAAGTGTAGAAACAGGTCACAGAAATCTTTACTTCTGGGAGTAGGAAGAGACCAGCTTAGAACAGGAAGAAGTGCTGATTGTTCAAAGGTGTGGCCTGGTGAAGTCAGTCCAGGTATGTGACCATGTGACCAGGACAGGGGGTTATCCTGAGACCTAGTTTCCCCATCTGTTAAATGGGGATAATTATGCCTTATCTCAGGCAGATTAAGTTATACAATGGAAGTAAATGTTTAGCATTATAATGAAAAGTTATCATTGGGGTCTATTATTGTTATCATTACTAGAGTAGTAATTCTGGACTCTCTGGTTTTTTAGGCACTTAGTCCCACAGTGCATATGCATCGAGCAGTGTAACCATGGGTAAGACACTTGAAGCCTCTGTGTCTCATTTTCCTATCTGCTCAAAGGGAGGAATAAAGTCTGTCTCACCCCCACTGAAGAGTTAGGAAATCAACTACACGTGTGTTTGTGAGCCACTTAATGGCATTTAGAGTGCTAAATAAATTGTCATTACTACTTTGCTATTAACTAAATTGAGTTTAAAAACATGGATGACCAGGGTCTTCAAAGGTACCTGAACTAACCCGTTACTTAACCTTCATTAGGATTTACATTTTTCTCAAGCTCAACTCACCAAGTGAATTAAGTCCCTAATATTATCCAACCGTAGTATTTAGATAAGTCCAGAAGAGGTTTTCTCGTATACCTTTACTTTGCCTACCAGGAATTAAATCAGAGGAGAGAATGCTGGTTTAGAAGAATAGACTAATGAATAATTAGCATTTGTGGGTTTTCCCTAAAAAAAATGAAAATTCACAGGACAACATGAAAACATGTCTGTTCTGCTCAACTACAAACTGAAGTCAGGAGCAGACACAGATTGGTCACGTAATGACCACCGTGAGGCACTTTTATCACTTCCCAAGGCTCTGGAAGGCATGGTGAGGATAGAAACCCTACTCATGTTTCATTTGCATTGGACCAGGAGCCTGGACTGGAGGGAAGAGCTCGGGACGCTCCTGGACTGGAAGCTCTCTCTAGTTATTGGCAGTGTGCCTGTGTGCATGGTTGGTTATACATGTATAGGAGGGTCCACATGTTTTGATCAATGTGTAATATATATTTTGCTACCGCTAAGTCTCCTTGCTGTGGTGGTATCCAGAAGATGGTGTAAATTGTATTATTGAATGAGGTGGACATGCTCAGAGCAAGTCTGCAGAAGCTTAGCATACGTCAGCTCAGGATCAAAGAGATAGCGTGTGATTATTTATCCATTCATCTACTAATTTGTTTATTCAGCAAATATTGAGTGGCTGCTGTGCTAGACATCAGCATTATAGTAGGGAAAACAAGCGGACAGTGTCTTTACCCTTGTGAAGTTTACATCGTACAGGGGAAGATTGGTATTAATTAGTTTAAATAAATATACAAGATATTTACATAAGTGTGTGTTGTGACGGCAATAAGGGAAATAAAGGGGAGATCACCCCATCAGAGGAGGCTTCTCGGATGATGTCACACTTGAACTAAGACATCACTGTATGCATTAGTCAGCCAGTGTCAAAGATGGGGAAATATACGAGGCAGAGGGAACAGTGAGTACAAAGGTCTAAGGACAACAAAAGGGTTGGCATGTTTGGGCAACAGAAGGGAGGGAAAGCAAGGGCAAGAGTAGTATGACATGACATTGGATAGTTTAGGTGGGGGCCAGAGCATGCAGGATGTGGCCATCATTGTTTTTCACCTGACTGCTGAAATAGCAGTACTTAGAAATGACTGTGGCCTGGACTAGAGTGAACACAATGAGAACAGGAGAGCTGGAAGGGTTTAAGATGTATCTTAGAGGTAAGAGTGACAGAACTTAATGATGGATTGAATGTCAGGAATGAGGACTAGAAAAACAAGGATTACGCCTAGCTTAAAGTAACTACATTAGATGCCATTTTCTGAGGCTTAAAAGTTAAATAGCTTGCCAGACCTCATTCAATTAGGACATTGAAGTCTAGTCTGTGTGAATTCACTTTTTTCATTGTTTTAATCTGTGAAGTGAGGCTACTAGGTTAAATTTCTAAGATATCTTCCAGATTTGCAATTAAGTTCTCATCTAGATGAGAAACATCAGAGGTAGAAACATCCTGAGGTATTAAGTAATATTGCCAGAATCTGGTATCTGATATAGTGCTATGGTGAAATAAATCTTTTATATCAAAACTTGTAGCCAAAATTTGAGAGGTGTTATATTCTCACATGAACAAAAGAAACAATGATTTGTCCATTTTCTCTTAGACACAGTGTTTTTTGGGAGTCTTTCAGCAACGAGGTAGTTTGTACTGTAAAGGAATATTACATTATAAATTGTCTGTTGTAATCCCAAACTAAGACTGCAAAGCCCAATCGATAAATTGCTTACAGGGAAGCAGTTTTTTTAATATTATTCATCGACGTTTATTTATTTTTGAGAGAGAGAGGGACAGAGACAGAGCACAAGCAGGGGAGGGGCAGGGAGAGGGGGAGACACAGAATCTGAAGCAGGCTCCAGGCTCTGCACTGTCAGCACAGAGCCCAATGCAGGGCTCAAACTCACGAATCATTAGGTCCTGACCTGAGCCAAAATCGGACCGATTGAGCCACCCAGGTGGCCCAGGGAAGCAGAGTTTTTAGATTATGCTTGGGCATCCACCCAGATACAGGCAGGTTTCTACAGAGAGGGGAGGGGTGTCATTTCAGTGATCTGAAAAACAGCCTGCAGCTCTAATTCCACCATCTGGGGCCCGCCCATTTTGGCCAGGTCTGAGATTCCATTGCTCACATTAGCAGCCCCCACTGTCTCAAAGCAGTAAATTGCTGAACTCCAGCTCATGAGGTACATCTTTTTTTACCCATAGAAACAGTGGAATTGTGTTCTTGACAAAGGAATTGGCAGGCCATGAATCTTAAGTATATCCAACAGCAAGTGAATAAAGAAAAGCAACCACTCTAAATCTATCCCTAGACCCCCTTTTTTGGACTATAAACCCCTGAATCAGTTAGGATGCTACCAGGAACAGAAAAATCCAACTTAAAAAGCCATGAGCAGTAAAGATATTTAATGTCTCACAGGACAAGTCAATTTCAGGCTGGTTCAGCAGTTCTGTGATGTCTTAGGGACTCAGGCTCTTTATCTCTCTGCTCTACCCTCCTCAGCAGAGTGCCTTGACCCTGAGGCTCAAGATGGCTGCCACAGTTCTGGGAAACACATGAGCCAACACGGGACCAAAGAAGTGGGTCATTTTCTTTGTTGTGTCTCCATTAGTGACAGAGAAAGCCTTTCCCAGAAGCCCTAAGCAGACCTCCCCTTAAATCCTTATCCATGGAGCACCCAGTTCCCCCCATGCAGATAGTAGGACATTATCCTAGACGTTTCCCCCTCTCCTTTATTTCCCTCACTCTCTATGACCTCTCTAGGTTTTATATAATCTGTCTCCTACCCTCTATCTACATTAATTCAGATGCTCATTATCTCTTTCTCTCTCCCTGGATCCAGTTTATCTTCCATATTGCCACTGAAATGATCTTTTAGAACACATATGTCATCATGACACTATCCTGCTTAAAATCCTTCTGTGATTCTTAATCACATATACGATTAAATATCAATTTTTTTTTCTAGCTGTAGGATTGACCTCTCCCTTCCTCTTTTATTAAAAAAAAAAAAAGACTTACCTGGCAGCTCAGGACAGCTAACAGGTGGGTGTAGAGCTGCTGTGCTGAAATGGGGTGGGAAAAGGGCCCATAGACAGGTGGATCCACCTGCTTCCCTCACAGGAAGGCCCAAAGCCCTTCCCTGGACCCCCTGCAGTACAGGCAAGTGGAAACACCTACAGACCAATTGGTATGGACCTCGGGAGTGTCAGCCATGCCAGTGGCACAGGCTTAGATGATAGTGGAGGCCGAGGTCAAAAACATGGTCTCTCAGAGTGTGCAGAGTGAGAAGGGAAGAGGGCCAAAGAGAATGCACTGCCTTCAAGCCATGCAATATCCAATGAAGTAATATTTCTTTTTTTTTAAGTTTATTTATTTATTTTGAGAGAGTGGGGAGGGGCAGAGAGAGAGAGAGTGAGAGAGAGACTCCCAAGCAGTCTCTGCACTGTCAGCACAGAGCCTGATGCAGGGCTCAATCTCATGAACTATGGGATCAAGACCTAAACCGAAGTCAAGAGTCACATGCTTAACTGACTGAGCCACCGGGCGCCTTTAAAGTAATGTTTCTATTTTACCTTTCATACTTTAAGAATGTGCCTTATATTGTGTTAGACAATTGTTAGACATGTTAGACATGTGTTAGACATGTTAACCCAATCAGATTCTTGAGGAGAAAGTGAGGATTGTTCAAGACCAAAAGGCAACTGATATCAAAAACTGAGAATAACAATTTCTAATTGATGAATTATTTTTGTGTTTACATTTTCATTTTTATAGTGTTTTTTAAAGGTAAAAGATTTGCAATTTGCCTGGATAATCCCTAAGATTAATCTTTTTTCTCTTTTACAAAGCTTTTCATATCAGAAATCCTGAGTTAACCAATATTTCATGTATTTCCATTTTTGATCAAGGCAGTTTTGAGTTAAATAGCCTTGAGAATGGAATTTCAAACTGAACTATAATACCCGAATATGCTAAATATGCTAATTATTCTCCCTGCTCTTGCTATTGAGCTGCATTTATTCTTTACGTCCATTTAAGAATTCAATCTTGTTTCTTCTTCTGTAAAGACGAAAGAGCCGTTTAGATGCAGTTTACATTCTGTTATAGAATATAACCTTCTAAACGAGGAGGGAAATATTAATGAAGACATTGATGGATAATTTTAACAAGGAAAGGCGTTAACAGCTTAATGGGTTGTGCATTTCAGTGGGTATTTGCATACTCAGTGACATTGTCAGAAGGGAGGAGGGAGAATGGAAAGAGCTGGGCAGAGGACACCAGGTGGGAAATAAGGGCAATCTCCAAGTAGACTAGGACTGTCCAACTCTTATTTGCTCTTACCCGTTCTCATTTCAAGAATGGTTTGAGAAGAGCTTGTCCTTTTGTGTCTTGTATAAGCAAGCAGGTCATCAGTCTTGCTTCCCTTCTGACTCTGACCACCCCAACCCCCCACCTCCCATCTATCTCGATCTCATCTCTATCATCACTGTAGGGTTTTTTTGCTTCTCCCTTTATAGTCTGTCCCCATCACACCCTGGAGCTGATCTGTTTTTGGGTACCAGTCTTTGCCATCAGACTTTGTGTAGGCAAGTTTGTATAGGCAGCTCCTTCATGGCTCCCCATGACGCCATAAGATCAGGCTGTTGGCATCTGTCATTTATTGCCTCTTCCAGCCCCTCTAGCTGAGGAGCCCACACAACCCCTATCCTCTCCACCTTCTGGGACTTCACAGAGATTAGGCACCAATGAGAAGCAAAAAATATGTATCAATTGTCTGAAGCTTCAAATTGATTTGGACTCTCTCCTAATCCTTTTAAATGTGATACGTGTTTAAATTAAGAGGAGCAGAAACAAAAATGATTTGGGAAAATGATAATGTTATCCTAGCTTATTTCAGTAACATTCTAACATGGTTAAGAAAATGGACTGTCAGATTTGATCAGTGTTGTTGAAGTGAACAGCCATCATTCTCAGAGTGTCTGGAGTTAAATTCTCACCCAGCAGGAGCAGTTTTAATGACTGAAGAATCCAGTAACACGGAGAAATAGCTGAATCTCAATGCACTGCTGACCTCTCACGTTGCCCCTCTCTCTTCTGTTTTTCAGGTACAACGTGTTTGATTGCTCTGCTATCAGATAAGGACCTCACCGTGGCCAACGTGGGTGACTCAAGAGGGGTCCTGTGTGACAAGGATGGGAACGCCATTCCTTTGTCTCATGATCATAAGCCTTACCAACTGAAAGAAAGAAAGAGGATAAAGAGAGCTGGTGAGCTTGTGAATACCTCCAAGGACTGTCTGCCATCCTGTTCGGTGAACAAGGTGGCTTGCTTGGATTGCCTGTGGGGGATGAGATGTTCAGTTACCCAGTGATTAGTAGATGAACACAGAGGCTGGTGCTGAGGTAGCTGAGACTTAACTTTGGGACATATCTTGTCAAATGACCATGGAACTTGCCCTTCTTCAAGGCCAAAGATTCCAAAAGGGCCCCCCCAAAGCCCTTTGCCTGTTTAAAGGCTAACGAGATCTTTGGGCACCTGCTTGCCATACTCTGTTTCCTCCAGCCACCCCAAACTACTAACCATTCCCCAAATGAACCATGTCTCTGGTAGCTCTGTGCCTTTGCACGTGCCATCCCCACCATCCATTGGATAACGATTACTTGTCCTTTAAGATTCAGTTTAAAGGCATCCTTTTGGAAGTCTGCCCTGTCACTGCGCCAAAGGCTCCCCCAGTCTAGATTAGGTGCCCCTTCATCTTTCCCAGCATCCTATGTGGGTAACCTATCGGGTTACCTTTCACAATGTATGGACATACTTGGCTCTCCTATCTGTCCTGTCTTCCTGACTGTGAACTCTCTGAGGGCAGGAATTTGGTCTTGTTCCTCTCTCTGCTCCCAGCACCTAACTCAGTGAGTGCTTGGCACAAGTAAATATTCTGGGGTGGGGCTGGGGGTGCCCCTTTTTTATTAATTTCTTTCTATATCTAGAGGCTGGGGATACAAACTTATATTCTGGAATTGGGATGGGGTGGGGAATGGAGTAGACAGACATTAACAATAAATAAGTAAAAATAGGTAAATTATCTAGTATATTACAAAGTGATAAACATTATGAAGAGACACAAAGCAGGCAAAGGAATGGGGAGTGTCAGGGGTGGTCACTATAGGCCTCACCAAGGTGACATTAGGACAGAGACTTGAAGGAAGAAGATCAGTTGATGATTATATTTTCATAATTCACTTTGGAGGGATTCTTTTCTAGCTGTGGAAAGGAGGAGTCCCTCCCTCTGCAGACTGACAAGTGAGGCATGTAGGCTCTGTGCAGTATGCCAGGCGGCAGACCCAGCTGTCCAAGGGGAGCTCACGTACCCTGGGTCTCTAACCAGAATGGGCCCCTGCTGCCCAGGGTAATTGCAGTTGACTCTCAGTCTCTACAGGTCAGCTTCTGCCCAGAACCTAATCAACATTTGAGTTTTCACAGTAGGAAGCTGTACTGTTGAGTCAAAAAGTGTTGAATTTTATTACAACCTTCTGCTTCAGTGACTGCTTGAGATGCAGAATAATTTTTAATGAAAGCTTTGGTCAGGTTTTTTGTTGGTGGGATGGAACAGACGATGTTTTAGGAGCATCTGTCCAGCTGCAAGTAATATGAGCAAAATTGCTGGCTTCCTTACTTACAAAGACACCATTTCCCTGTGAGTCCACTGCAACCCTGGACTTACGACACAGTTATTCTGTGCTCGTGTAAACACAGGCAAGGGTGTGTGTGCAATGCACGATACCTTGAAATGTCATCATAGCATCCAGCGTGCCCTTCTGAAATGGCATTCCCGTTTTATCCTTCCTCCTCATCCCTGCCAGACCCAACACCTGCACCCCCACCCTGCAGGGATGCTTTATAGAAGCCAATTTGGACACAGTCTCCAAGGAAGTTAATCGAACCGGCTGTGTCAAGGGTGTATTTTATACCAAGGCTTAAGGGACAGTGATTGGTTTTATTACCTTTATGTGTGTTTTCTCTGACCTCAGCCTTCCTTTCAGGACATCTTTCCCTGTCCTACTTAGCATAACAATACACTGCGACCAGTCTGGGCCAAATTCATGTTGGTCCATCTGTCTTCATTCCTTTTGTTGTTTCCAACAACAGCAATGGTGTCAGCTGCCATTTATTGTTGTTTGCTCACTGTGCTGGGAGCCAAAACTGGTTCTTTACATATGCTTTCTTTTTACTTACCTTATGAGATTGGTGATGTTATCCTCATTTTACAACCAAGGAAGTGGGACCTCATAGAGACATGTGTGCCCAAGGACACACAACTAGTGAATGGTGAGACGAGAATTGAGACCCAGGACGTGGACTCTGGAGCCCATGCTCTTGCCCACTAGACCACACTTCCTGGAATGTTCTCATATATTCCTGCCCATAGAAGTCCTACCTGTCATTCAAAGCCCAGCTTTACTGCTCACTCCTCCCTGACTATCACAAAGATATCATTGCTCCTTCTCCATCTGATTATAGCATTTAGCAGGTGCTAGTTTCTCCCTGAAAGAATACTTCTTTTTTTAAAAAATTTATTTAAATCCAAGTTCGTTGACATATAGTGTAATAATGATTTCAGGAATAGAATTTAGTGATTCATCACTTATATATAACACTCCGTGCTCATCCCAACAAGTGCCCTCCTTAATGTCCATCACCCATTTAGCCCATCCCCCCCCACACCCCCAACCAACACCCTGCCAGGAACCCTCAGTTTGTTCTCTGTATTTAAGAATCTCTTATGGTTTGTCTCCCTCTCTGTTTTTATCTTATTTTTGCTTCTCTTCACCTATGTTCATCTGTCTTGTTTCTTAAATTCCATGTATGAGTGAAATTATGTGATATTTATCTTTCTCTGACTGACTTATTTCACTTAGCATAATATACTTTAGTTCCATCCACGTTGTGCAAATGGCAAGATTTCAAGGAAATCTTTGCTTTGTGCTTACAGTTGTCAATACATGTGGCTTTTCCTTTCTGCTAGACTGTCTACTTCTTTTGAGAAAGGTCTGGATCTTATATAACTTTATAGCCTGTAAATTGCTTTGCATGGAGTATACATTTAATAAATATCCGACAAATAATATGTGAATGAATAATGTTCTAGCTCCCTTCAAGAAAAAATAATAATAGATAATATTGAGTGCATGTTATATTCAGGCACTGTGCTAAATGATTTATATGGAATAACTCCTTTATTTCTCACAAGTCAATAGAATAGGTAGTATTATTGCCTGCTCTTTGTAGTCAGGGAAACCTAGAATCAGAGAGATAGAGCTTCTTGTCTGAAGTCACACATAGCTACAAGTGACAGAGCCAAGAATCAAATCTAAGCAGTCAACCCGAGAGCCTGAGCTTTTAACCACTGTGCTAAAATACACCTTTCTTTAATCCTGATCCTTTCTGGGGAGTTGTTTTGAGATCTAGATGCACCCAAGGGTGGCCTTGAGCTAAATGAAGTAGCCCAGTGGGGGTCTCTGGTTCCCGTTCTTATGCCTTTCAGCACTCTTTTGCCATTGTCATTGATCCCTACCCTGGTGCTCCCTACTGTCCATCAAGGTGTTGTTGAGTTAAAACCAATGCCCTCACCTATATGTATCTTCCTACCCTCAATATTTATGTTGATATAGTCCTCAGAGCCTTTCAGATGCTAAAGCTGAGGACGTGAGGATCTACTGGTAGAGTGTGAAACCTCAAGTCATGTGGTGGAATACTCTCCTGGCAGTGCCAGGGGAGCTGAGGGGGGCACATGCAATAGATGAGCCTTTTGTACATGCACCCAGACTCTGCCGTGTGTGTGAGATAATGGCTGGTCAATCTAATGGGCTCCTTCTGTCTTTACAGGTGGTTTTATCAGTTTCAATGGCTCCTGGAGGGTCCAGGGAATCCTGGCCATGTCTCGATCCCTGGGGGATTATCCGCTGAAAAATCTCAATGTGGTCATCCCAGACCCAGATATCCTGACCTTTGACCTGGACAAGCTCCAGCCCGAGTTCATGATCTTGGCATCAGATGGCCTCTGGGATGCTTTCAGCAATGAAGAAGCTGTTCGATTCATCAAGGAGCGCTTGGATGAACCTCATTTTGGGGCTAAGAGCATAGTTTTACAGTCATTTTACAGAGGCTGCCCTGACAATATAACAGTCATGGTGGTGAAGTTCAGGAATAGCAGCAAAACAGAAGAGCAGTGAACCCCTCAGGGTTTCGTCTGCCTTAGACTAAAGGACTTTCAACACACTGGTCTCTTTTAATGTAGTGAAAGGCGTGGGAGTTACAATTAGGATCATCTACCTAGACATGGGATTCCCCCTCCCTGGTGGCCATAGGTCTATATGCAGTAATGAACAGAGGGTGCTCTCAGCCAATGTAGCCAAGAGGCTGGAAAATGGTTTCTTCATGTTTTTCCAAGTCTTTCATCCGATGTTGAAAATATATAAATATATAGCTGTAGATTCACACGTATGAAGTGAATGGCATATGTGCCATATATTCTCCCATTTGAGATTCTTTTCAAGATCTCTTACAGGGTTCTCCAGGCATCAGACTTTGTCCTCTCTTCGGAGCCGTGAACAGAGCAGGCCTCCAGAGCTGCAGGAGACAGGCTGCAGTGTCCCCTGTGAGTCAGGGCTAATGTGTCAACGCCCGTTGCTGAGAGGCAGAGCTATCCTGAGAGTGCTTTGTCCTCCTGAGCCCAGGTTTTTCTGCCCAGCAGCAGCCCAGACACAGATTTGGGATGGTTTATTATTCCGTGGCCGCTCTTAGAGACTGAGGGAAGTGGGGAGGATGAGAGCCGCCTGCACAGCAGACATAACCTTTTCCCCTGGCTTCCTTTATTAGTTAAATAGACTCTGTGTACCACCTGACCAGTCTTTGTGCGTTTATCCTAATTGTGCATGACCTTAACCTTTTGCTTCTACCTTACGTTATGTAATAGGCAGCTGTGAAACTTCACCACCAGACACCACGATTTTTTGTCTTACCAAGAAACCTGTTCGGGGAGATGAGTAACGCAAATCACAATACCATAATTCCTTCAGTCTTTAAGGGTAGAGGAAAATAGTGGCCAAATAAGTCACACTGCCTCTTGGGAAATCTACTGTTTGCATTAGGAGAGAAAGCTGGTGAGGTCACCACCCTGAACTGAGCTCCAGCGGCCAGTTTTTGTGCGGGTTTTTTTTCCTCGGCTATCCTATTAGCTTTCATGTATCTTTCAAGCAGTGTTCAGAGAAGCAGCAGCCTCGAACTGCGTGTGTGTTCCTTTAAGCCCAGTACACAGTTCCCAGTGTGGTTTGGCATTTGGTGATAAAATGCTGGCATGGTGCTTCTCCTTGACAGTGGAAAGGCAGCAGCCGGTAACATTTGGTTGCAGATCACCGTCCACACTAGGTAGCTTTCCCCAAAGAAATACAATCCGTCCCACACCGCCCCGCCCTATGTTTCGAGGCAACCCAGCTGGCTGGGAATTCAAGCTCAAACCTGTATTGTTAAGTGGCTCAGAGTTATTTCTGTGCAAAGCTTGCTGCTCTTCATTTCCTATCTCCAAAGTCATGTTTCCAATATCAGTATTGTATAAATTAATTGACAGAAAATGCTGGGTCATCCTGTTTGCCTGGCTGACGTGGCTCAAGCAACCAAACAAGATTTTTGTTGTGTCTCCGTCCCTCTGTGTCTGAAATGTCAAGGTGTCCACCTGGTTTTGTCCTTCTCAAGTGGGCACTTGTCGTTAGAGCTTCTCAAAGGCCCTATTGCTTGGCCACCTCTGGTCCATGGTGCTCCTCCCCTCCCCGCCCCACCCTTATTCAACTATGCAGCTTTCCGGAAGCAGGTTCCAAGGGAGGACCTGGGAGGATGAAAAGATTCCCTTGCGGCTGCCAAGGACTGCACACCCTGTCTTGATTCCTCCAAGCACTTACCTTTCTTTGACTGCAGTGAGAATTAATAATGGTTTCCCAAGAGATTTGGCTCACTTTGGTAAACTGTAACATTAGAATTTCCAACATTAGAATCAGAACCCTGATTTTTTTTTCAGCTATAGAATGTTCTAGTACAAAATATCTGCCACCATTTTAGATTGAAGTGTTTGCGTATTGAGAGACAGTGAGCATTTGGATGTGTGTATCTGGGTGGGGGTCAGGAGAGGAATGTAGGAGTCATGCTGGTTGTGCTCAGTGATGGGACAGTCAAGCCAGGTAGCCCATGTTTGCTTGGAGATCTAGGACATTGTGACTCTGGAGAGTTAGCAAAGCCACCAGGAACAGGCAGTTTCAGCATGTTGTGCTACACAGTCCGTTTTCCTTTTTTATTTTTAACTTAACCCTAAAATTCATCATAACAAGACAAAGAAATTATGAAATTCCATGATCATTGTTATTGTCTAAAATGAAAATAGTAATGTTTTGGTGAAGACAAAAAAGCAAAGCCACAGTGGAGTCCTGTTTGTTTACCCTGCGCGATGTCTTCCTAGGCAGCACCAAGTGCAGGACTGCATGCCTGGGGAAGCCCCCAGCTGAGGTTCACAAGGTGGCTTCCAAATTTTGCTTTGTAGAATTAACTCCTTTCTGAATTTAACCACATAGTGTGTGTGTATTTCCTACTCCCTTTCTTTCTGCCTCTTTTCCTCCCACTTTGGCTTGTAGATTTTTCAAAGATAGACATTTTAGGCAAAATAGTAGCAGTTTTATTAATAGCTGTGTCTAAACTTAGAGAATTTTGCTTCCTTCCCCTGTCCTGGAGCTCTCTCTGACCCTCCGTCCAGCTGTTTAGGGTCTACAGACATCACCCCTGGGGTGCCCTGTGGCTCATTTTCTAGGGACAAGGGAAGTTGAATCTAGCCTTTAGGGAAATTGATTTGAGGAGTTTGCATGTGAAACTTCCCTAAACAGCACTGCCAAAGCTTTGGAATTACCACACGAGGCCGCCCAGACTCCCTAGCCCGAGTTCGCATTGCCAATAGCCCCATGGTGCCAAATTTTGGGATGATTTTGCGGTCTTTTAAAAATGAAGTTGGGAATGAATGACCACATGCTTATGAGCCCCCGGCAAGGTGCCAAGCCCAGATCCTCATCAATGCACTGCTCTGCTTCTGCTCCACTGGCAATTTATACTCTTAACATGGGTTGGGATTAGGGGCAGGGGTAGGACAAGATAGGAAAACTTTTTAAAAAATTCATTGTATTTGCAATTCTTTAATCAAAGGAATAAACAATACTTACATTAAAAACTCCAAAGCTAGTTCCTAAGATCTGCATTCATTTTATGTGACCAACTTGTCCAAGGCACTTAACGCTGAAGTCACTATTGTAATACAACATGACTGTGCACAGATGTACACATTACTGGTAACCAATGGCTACATTCTATTCCTTGCGGTAGATAAAAGGTATTGGCCTCTTGAATCTTGTCTATGTGATAAGGGTATTACGAAGAGTATTTTTTTTGTAGAGTAAAGGAGCACAGGCAATCTGGATAATTTAACACAGGGCTTATTTCAGGCAACTGTAATGATTTCAACCCACATACATTTTGTGCATACGGGATTGCGTTAGAGTGACAGGTCATCATTTCAATCCAACTGAAGTAATTCTAGGAAATTGATTACATTATTGAATTGGATCACTGGCAGTACATGCAAGATACACAAGGGAGTGATCACTTTTTTCCTTTGCCCGGTATACCTTGATTTTCTGGATTTTTTTTCTCCCCGAGTTATTGCCAGATCGAATGCTCTTACAGCTGTGTCAATGAAGAAGGTTTAGAAAGGGCAACATTTTGTAGTGCATTTGAAAGTCTAAGAATACATGCTGTGGATAAAGCTTTATTCTTTAATGATTTCAGAAAAATTGTTTTTCCTTTGACTCATCATCATTAGACTGATCCTCCCATAATATTCTCCCCAGATTGCCTTAGCTTGTCACACCAGCATTCCTGAACCAGCTCTGCAGAAATGACATGACTGTTAGATACCACACTGGGGCCTATTTAATTGCCTCTAGATTAAATTGTTGGTATCTAGACTTTTGAGCTACTTAGCTGAACATGGCAGGAGTAATAGAATCCAGTGTTCCCCAGAGTGTGTTCTATAGAACCTAAGTTCCAAATGGAGGTGCTCTTCCAAATATAAGGTTCCATGGTCAAATGAGTTTGGGAAACATACTATCTTATCATACTGTGTGCTTATAAGCACATAGAAGGTTTTAATTTAAATGTCCTATGGTGGGGCGGGGGGGGCGGGGGGCGGAATATACCACAAATGTAATTTAAGTTAGCTCAGTGTTTTTCAGATTAATTTGGACAGAGAAACTTTTTTGACTAACACCTAGTAACATTCCAAGGAGCTTGTGTTCCATAGGACCCACATTGGAAATTCTGGTATATGGAAACATTACTGTTTTCTCATTCACTGTGACTCTTAGTAGTAGCAGTACAGTTCGCAATTTTGAAACAAGTCCTTTCACATAGGAGACTGATTTGTCAGTGAAAGCAGTGTTAAGAAGCAGTCTGACTTAATAAGCCCATCAGCAGCCTCCCGTTGATAACAGAAGCCCAGCAGTCCTACCTGAAGCTCTAAACTTCTCTCTTCTTCTATGTGAATAATAAGTAGGAGCCTTGCTGTAGCGAGGGATTTCTTAGATTCATTCCAAGAGCTTTCCGTTCTGTTTCGAAGTTACCTCTTGGCTTTCCAGACTGAATCAAAATAAATAGATTTATATTTCATCACAACGTGAGAGTTTAAATATACATATTTAAAATAATAGAAAAGGGGGAAAAGACTTGGTTTTAATTCATTTTAAATTTTTAACTCAATTTTTAAAATTATGTATCCATTGTGTAATAATGGAAATGTAAACTAATACTTCTTTACTCTCCTTCCTCTGTCATTCTTTCTAGATTCAATGATATAATCCGAATCAGTCAAAGCTCATTCATTCTAAAATCCCTTTCCCATATTTTCCCACCTTTCACATTTTATGTAAAGGATAGTTTGGTAAGTCAACTCTTGCATCAGATGTAGGGCTTGACTATATAGCTCCATACTCCTCACTCAGCCTGGGCAGTGCTGGGAAGCTCTGAGAGGCAATCCCAAAATAACAGATGAAATAAATCTAGTCCAAAACATGGCGCACAGGGAATTTAGGGTAACTTCATTAACTCAGAATTACCTCCACTGTTCAGGAATTATACCCACCCTGTGGACATTATCCAAACTAGTAAAAAACTGAAAGTGAAATTATTCAGGCCAAGTGGCAGATGGTGGAGGGCAAGTGATGGTTGACACTACATGGCTTCTGTCAGATATGTGCGTCTAGACACGTTTTCTAATATGTAAATTTTTTGCTAATTCATGATGTTTATGCTTTGTCCATTACTTTTTTGTTACCACTGTTAAGCTGCAGACTGTTTAACTAAGAGATGCTTATACTAATTTTGATGTGCTTAGTAATGACCACACCAGCACCTGTATAATCACTTTATTAATCCAAACTAAGGACTTTGTAGAGAGCATGTAGTAGCTGTGCATTTTAACAAATCATCATAGGCATTTTCACAACTCAAAACTCTGCCAGCCAGCAAGCAAGCAGCAAAGGTGTAGATTATATTTAGAGATGTGGTTCCATTTATTCTAGAAGTCCTATAATCTGGTATTATTTAACTACAAAATTCCCCCTGACATTTGCCAAATTTGAATTAAGCTCAAAGCCTCCAAGTACCTGAGTCCTTGGCTCTGAGCACCAGCAGATTGCCGCGAAGGATCTGGCAGCAGATTGTGGTGGGTGAGCATTGAGGGCAGGACCACGTGCCTGAGTCACTCATTACCTCTGTAGGAGAGGGAGTATCAGCCACACTCTCCCATCACCTTCTGTCATGAGGAAATTCCAGAGGTTAAATATGATATCATGCATTATCTCTACTTGCTTTTGTATATATCTGACAATGCATAATTTAACCTATGTTCGCACAGAAACAATGGTAGAAGTAGTAATCAAGGAACTGGGGAAGAATATCTTAAGGGTACCCAGACACTAAAACTGTAAAAAGTAGGTTTTCCAAAATTTGTGTTATCAGTCTTCTGCCATACATGGGTCGTATTTAATAGCAATTGCTGACACGTGCACACAGATCAGTAGAAGGCAATTGTTCCTACATCTTACCTACTCAGACGAGTGGCTTCCTACTTAGAGTATTGGCTAATGCTTTTTTTATGGGTTAAGAAAGACAGAATTCTAGAGCTCCTTTTATAGGACTCCTAGAACAGGCAGAATGACATCTAAGAAAAATAATTTGAACATTTTTTTAATTTAAAAAAAGGCAAAATTAATTTCCAGTATGGTCAAAGTCAGAATGAAAAGAAAAACATTTTTAAGAACACATAAAAGACAAAATTAAAAGAGAATAATATAAAAGGAAATATTTTAAGAAAAGGCATATTTTATTACATTATGAATCATGCTTTCTGATACTTGTGGTTTTTCTGAAGTTAAGGAGATAACATTGAAATAAGAAAATGAAAATTGAGTTATTTGTAAAGTTAGTAAAATTACAGTCCCTGTTCCATTCTTTCCCAATGAAAATGAATACATGTGGTCTTATTTATTGCTGTTCTAAACACCTTCACTGTTCTAGGTTCTGTTTACTTTCCAAATCTTAGCTACAACAGAGAGCGAATTTTAGAAGACATAATTTTTCAAATGCCAACATGAATACCAGTGAGTATTCAATTCAAAACAGACAATTATGAATCACTCAACTGGGTTTTACTCCTGAAACCAAGACTACACTGTATATTTACTAACTTGAATTTAAATAAACCAATTTTAAAAATAAATAAATAAAACACAATTACAAAAACAAACAACAGGGTAATTCCGTGTTCTCACCTGTGGGAGGTTTTCTAATCCATATAATGCAAAGGGCCATATTTGCTCATATAATTTAAAAAAAACACCGATCGTGTAGAAATGATGTTTCAGACATCTTTAGCCCAAGAGAATGAGGTCTTTTGTGCAAATTTTAAATTTCTGTCTGTCTTAGTATATGTAAGAATAAACAATGACTGCTTAATGTACTAATGAAAAGGTACAAATCCTGCTATTTGGGAAAAAACTAGAAACATGGGACATTAAGCAAGACTACTCTCCACATTTAGGCTCTAAGACTATAACCAAACAGGCTTCATGTATTGGTTATTTTGATTGCCCTTTTATCTCAGGCATATATTCAGAAAATAGAGTAATAAATACAAAAATGGAGAAAATCCAATAACTTTTGCTTCTATTTTAGAATGCAGGGATGCCTAGCTGGCTCAGTCGGTAGAGCATGCAACTCCTAATCTCGGGGTCGTGAGTTCAAGCTTCACACTGGGCACAGAGATTACTTTAAAGAAATTAGAAAGCAGTGTTTGCCCTTGTTAGTTTGTCTGAAATACTTGTTCATATTGAAACATTAACACCTACAACATTGTCTTCAGTTTACCCTTCAATTACTAAAGCAAATGGCTTTGAGGTATAGCATGTACACAATTTCAGGGCAGGTTGTCCAGCTGAAATTTACTTTGCAATGCCTCAGTGTTCCCATGGTGAGCCAGGAAAAGGAAAATAAAAGGAAGAAGAAGAAATTTTAATAAAGTCAGAGAATGGTTATTCTGACAAGCCTGGAAAATAGTAATGAAGTTAAACGCTCCAGTGTGAACGTACGTAATTTCTATATGCCAAATGTACAAGGTATATTTTTAAATATAAGCATTATTGCATTTATAACAGATTTATCTACCTTATGAACAGATTTAATTAGAAAAGACACTATTTTTGCTGTAAGTACATCTGCTTGTATGTTTTATTCTTTCCTTTACTAATTTTTCTTTTTTTTCAGATTACCTGACATGTGCCAAGCAGAGATAGTCTGAATGTCTCTAATGGTGAGCACTCAGGCACCATCCCTGCCTTCTTGGCATTTACAGCCCATGGGAGGTTTCGTAGATATTCTAATGCTCACTTTTGGCTGAATGGGTTGAAAATTGGCATCTATCATGATTTCCTCCAATAGGCTTAGATTTGTGAAGACAGGGCAGAAAATTCTTTCCTACACATAAGAGAGTGCATGATAAAAGATTAGGGATATCTTGCTCACATCCAAGCAAATTACATCAGATAATTATTCCATGTTAGATCACCTAAGTTTTTCTTAGGAAGTGAGGAAGTGAGACAGAGAGCCCCTGTAGACCAGGGCAGGGGTAAGGCTGTCCCAGAGGAGGCCATCATTGAGGCCTCCACCCAAGTCAGACAACAGCCATACATGGGCTCAGCAGTAGTATGGTCAAAGCCAAGGTGTCTCTCCCTCCAGGATCCTCTCCTGGAGGAAAGAATTACAGAAAAGGAGAATAAGGAATAATGACAACATCTCTCCATGGAATATTTTATTTTTTGTTCCCAAGAAGCTATATAGTGTAACAATCTTATGCCCCAAAAGAGAACCCAGAACTGAGGGTGTTTATCAACAGTGTTCCTAAATATATAAATAAGTGAACTCGTTATATAGAAAATTGACATGTCTCAGGAATATAATTTCTTTGTTTTAAAAATGAAGAGAAGACTAAATGCCAGATTGTTTTTTAATCATAAATTTGGTATCCATAGTAACTTTTGGCACAGAATTTAAGTTTTATATTTTGAACAAAAATAGCAACATCTATTTTCTGTGTGGCAAAACAAAACTAAATACCAGACTTTTATTTTTAACCACAGAAGCCACCACTTCTAAGTTCTTTGCCTGGTCATCTTACCGAGATCTCTTTTTCTGTTTGTGGCAATTGCTTCTTTATCCAAGGAACGTTAGCTACTGCCAAATGACATTAGAATCCTACTGAATTAGAATAATAGAAGGTGAATGATAAGAGATTGGGAATATCTCATAGTGATAAGAAGTGGGGAGTTTTGTTGCTGTTTTGTTTTTAAGCATGAGAACATATAAAAGAAAATTCAAATTAAGGCAAAACAACTTACGATTTGGTAAGATTAAAACCAGAGGTGGAGCCCCATTATTAAGGAAGTAAAGGAGAGTTGGAGAGAGGAAGAGAAAAAAAAACCAAAAAAAACGCATAATTGAGTATGTTTTTTATGAATGGTATAGCTCCAAAGCTCTGATCTCATTCCTTGCTGGATTTTAAAACAGTGACTTTGTATAAGGTTTGACTGAACCAATTTCAACATCACGAAATTTTTCCATTAGTACTTTCTTGCTATTTTAAAAATTATAAGAAGTTGTTTATAAAACGATAACCAGGATCCATAAATTATTAGACAATGCTTTTTTTTTTAGGAATCTTCAGATTATATTTAATCATTAGATCACAGGCCAAAACGATTGCTCAAATCAAACAGGCTTTCTGATAAGTTAGTCCCTGAAAATTATCCATGATAAATATAACAAAATCTTCACAAAACCTCATTACTCTTGGTACTCTTTAGAGGTTTGTATACCTACTGTTCTATATTTGTCTCTAAGAGACATTTGAAACAATGTTAGATGTTAGTTTGGTGTAGAGCTCAGAGTAGATGGCGGTTCACGGTCACTCAAGATGCATGGTATGTCGTTCAGGTCCCTTTGATGTGTGCTAGGGGTAGATTTAGCCTTGTAGAGACTAATGTGTTCATGCAATCACTGATTCTGTGTTGTTGTATACAAAATGAACAGCTAAAAGTTCACCCTTGATGACAAGATTAAAGCAAAAATAAACACATTAAAGTTATTGGACTTTATACATGGGATCGCTGCTGTTCTGTTCTTTTGGTTAAACTTGTTTTCCATTCTAATCTCTGCTCTGGGGTTTTACGGTTTCTCAGTGCTTTTCAGTTAAAGTAGCTGTTGAGTGGAGAGGCCATGTAGGAAACAGCAAAACAATTCATGGGCCAAGACCAAAGCACAACAGAAGGAAGAGATAGGAGATACTGAACCTTCGAGTGCTATCATTTGGAACAGGAATAAGCCTGGCTATGGTTCAAAACAAGGTAAATTTTAAAAAATGGATGCAACAAAAATTTTTTATTGTTAACACAACTTTTATCCAGCTTGATACCTCATCAACCAAGTTTATATAATATAACTAGTATTAGGTGATGACAGAGTAGCTATACATACATGCAAACTCTAGCAACATGGTATGGCACACCTCTCAGAAAAGTGTTCAGAAGAAAATAGCCACGTACAAAGGTTCTCACAGATGCAGGAGAAAACACTGTGGAATCTGGAGACAGTGAAATACACACACACACACACACGCACATGTAGTACTACTTTTAGGTATTCTAAAGGTGAAATGCTCAAGCGTGACCAGTACCTAAAACCTAGATGAAGAATGATAAAAGTTAATCAGCAGATTGCCAAATTTGAAATTGGGTGTGACAAAGCAAAAAAATATGGTCTTGGATTAGTTTTCTCCTTTTCATTACAAATAATATTTGATAGCCAGTAGAAAAAGCAGCCCCCAAATTCTAGTCTTCTACCCCTTTTTCTAGGTAGAAAATTTCTAACATAGAATGAGAGATGTGATTCAAGATTTCAGGATGGATGTTTGCCATCTGAGTTAGAGTAAGAACTATGGACTTTTCCAATACTAGCCACAGAGCCAAAGAAATAGGAATGAAGATCCACAAATACCCCATCTTCACTTACAGCAATGGGTTATATATCCGCTCTCTCTTTCCTTCCTTCTATTTTGTTTTAGAAATATAGTAGTGGCAATTTATCAGTTTGTTTTTTGGTTTTTGTTTTTTGTTTTTTTTGAGGTAACAACAGCAGATCCTGGTAGCATAAGCAGAATGGGAATTTAAGGATTTTAATGTAAGTGGTGCCTCATGGAATTCAAGGTCAGTAAGTATTTAAATACAGTCTTGGGAACAGTGCACACCTAAGACTCAAAAGCTATCAAGGATGCTACAGGGCTTCCTCTTCTAGCTCTCACAGACTGACTGGTATTGAACTAGGCCATCTACCATAAACAACTATAAAACTGGACGTAACTATATTACTAAACTAATATAATATACTAATGTTATATTAGTATAAACTAATATACTAAAACTAATGCTGTTTTCAAGCATTAGACAATAGCCAGTGTAAGATAGCAATCTCTGAGAGAAGGGATCACAAATTATCCCATGATCAACTCTGTCTGTAAAGGGACAGTTTTCTGATTGTGGCACAGCATGCTGGAGTCCAAGCAGAGCTGGGCCAAACCAAATCTACAGAAATCAGAGTTTGGGGCAAGTGATGTGACTAGAATCTGTGGAGGGCTGTACAGGGGGAGTTTCAAGAAGTCTATGTGTGGGCCCTCCATGAGTTCTTAGCCATGGGCTTTACTGAGTGTGTGCAGGGTGAAACACTGAGGCTTAACAGAAAGTGGCTGCTACTGTGTTGAGAGTGAAATAGAAACACTACATCTTGAGCATTGCTGGGGAATATCAAGTTCTGACCCAAGCAGAGTGGGGAGACCTCCTTAACACTGTTCAACCCAGACATCCAACCTGTGCCTTAAGGGTAAAGACCATTATCTAAATTAAGGCCTACTTCAGACCTAGCCTAATTGAGCCTAAAGCCAAGTGCTAATAAGATCCACAAGAGAGCCTAAGGTGGGAAGTTGAATTCTAACAAGTTGGAGGGGCTTGAGGACACTTCAGGCTTTTATAGACAGGCTGAAACAAACCATAATATGTACCCCTTCCTCCATCCATCCCTCCCCAAGTCCCACCAAAATACAAGGTCAAGATGATCAGCTAATGACTGAACCACTTACTAGAACAAAAATAAAAACCCAAAACTCTTCAGAAGAAGATAATGGAATCCAGAATATTTACATATTTATAACATTGCTCCCATTGTCTGGTACAATATAAAATCAAGAAGTCACCAGACACCCAAAGCAACAGGAAGATGTGACCACTAGTCAAGAAGAAACAGCAGTCAATAGCAACCAATTCTGAGAGGCCTAGATAATTGATCTTAGCATATTTTACAGCAGCTATAATAAATATATTCAAGGAATTAAAGGCAACTATGGTCTTAAAGAGAAAATAGATATGGCATCTCAATAGAGAAATGGAAACTAAAAATTCTAGAACAGAAAAGTAAATAAATGGAATGAAAAATTCACTGGATTCGCTTAACAGAACTTAGAGATGACAAAAGGAATCAGTGAACTTGATTATACACATTGCCCAGTTTGAGGAAAAGGTGAGAAAAAATTGAAGGAAAATTAATGGAACTTCAGGGATATGTAGGACACTATAAAACAGTATAAGATACAAGTTAGTCAAATGCCGGAAAGAGACAAGAGTGGGGCAGAAGAATATTTGAAGAAATAATGGCCACAGATTTCTCAAATATTATGGAAAATATCAATATATAGGACCAGGAAGATCAACCACAGGGAAGCTAAATATGAAGAAAGCACACTCCATAAAGAATTACCTGATGCAAAGTATCAATAGCAACACAGTTAAGAAGTCTTCCTCTAAGGGGTGCCTGGGTGGCTCAGTCAGTTAAGCATCTGACTTTGGCTCAGGTCATGATCTCACAGTCCATGAGTTTGAGCCCTCATCAGGTACAGCTCTGAGCCTGGAGCCTGCTTCGGATTCTGTGTCTCCCTCTCTCTCTGCCCCTCCCCTGCTCATGCTCTGTCTCTCTGTCTCAGAAATAAATCAAAACATTTAAAAAAAATTTTTTTTAAGAAGTTCTCCTCTAAAACAATCGATTTGAAAAATAATTTTTTTTATTTTTTTTTAACGTTTATTTATTTTTGAGACCGAGACAGAGCATGAACAGGGGAGGGGCAGAGAGAGAGGGAGACACAGAATCTGAAACAGGTTCTAGGCTCTGAGCTGTCAGCACATAGCCTGACGCGGGGCTCGAACTCAGGGACCGCGAGATCATGACCTGAGTCAAAGTCAGACGCTGAACCGACTGAGCCACCCAGGCGCCCCCGAAAAATAATTTTAAAAAGCAAAGAGAAGTAGCTAAGAAGGCATTTGAGGAAATTATGTGGAATATTAGTGCTTAGTTAACTCAAAAGGGGAAGGAAGGGGCCATAAAGGTGCAAAACAGAAAGTAAATAACAGAATGGTACACTTAAACCCAATCATTTCAATAATTATGTTAAACATAAATAGACTAAGCACTTCCTAATAGGGCAAGTCTTTTTTTTTTTTTTTTTTTTTTTTTTTTTTTTTTTTTTAACGTTGCTGAGACAACTGGGTATTTGTATGGGAAAAAATGAACTTCAAACCCGTTCTCACTCTGATTAAAAACTTAAATTGGAGATGGATCATAGACCTAAATCTAAAGCTTAAAACTCATAAAACTTCTAGGAGAAAATATAAGAAAAAAATTCTCCCTGACCTCGGTCTAGGTAAAGATTTCTTGGTTGGGGCACCAAAAGCATGAGCCATAAAAGAAAAAAATGTGTGGGAATGTACAATGACAGACTTTTGAGAACTATTTGGCATTTTATAATAAAGTTATATATACATCTACCCAAAGCCCCAGCAATTCCATTCGTATGCATTTACGCAAGAGAAAAGAAAACTTATAAATAACACACAAAAAAGGCATTACAAGGATCTTCATGGCAGTCTTATTCATAATAGCCCCAAACTGGAAACAACCCAAATGGATAAACAAATTGTTGTTTACTCATATGACAGAAAAATTCTCAACAATAAGAATATACTGACACATTTCTGGTCTGGAACCATAAACCTCCTGAAGGTGCTGGGTCCCCCATCAAGACCTTTTGACTCCAGATGTCAACCCTTTACCCTCTTGGCCTCTGTTCAGCCTGCCTGGTAAGGAGGCCAGTCTGGGGTTGGCTTCCATGGGAATCGTTGCTGTCTCCTGCAAGTTCTGAATGGAGAAGCCTACAGAGTCTCAGGCCTACCAGTCTGGCCCTAGACCAGCCATGGAAAAAGGGCACTTGGCCCCAGCTAAGGGTCTATTTGAATGTGGGCATTTTCTCTGTTTCTGTAAGCTACTGCCCTTCGATAAGCCTTAGACCCCAGCTCTGAAGCTCTGGCCAGAGATCACAATCTCAGTCTCACTGAGAGTCCACCAAGAATCCAATGTGAACTATGGGCTTTGGGTGATAATGATATGTCAGCCACTGTAATACATGCACCACTCTGGTGAGCAGTGTTTTAGTAGTACAGGCTGTGCATGTTGGGGGGCAAGGGAGCACATATTGTCCCTTCCTCTCAATTTTGCTGTAAATTTAAAACTGCTCTAAAAAATGAAATCTAATTTTGAAAGAAAAAAAAAACCAGCTCATACCAAAATTTCCCAGATTTCCTTAGTTGGAAGTAACCTTCAGATTTTAGCTTAAGTTGCTTTGCCCTCATTCTAAAATTTTTGAGAGGGACTGTCGTTGCCCTTATAGTGTCAAGTAGACCAATGGACTGTCTCCAGGGTGCTGGGATCTTAAGATGGGGGAGTCCTCGTGGCTTGGGTCACATTGCACTAAATATGATTTTCAGTAACATGAGTTTCAATAACAAAAGTGAGGTTTCCTACTAGTCATTGAGCTAAGAGATAGGGTTAATTATCACTTGACCTTTGAATCTCAAATGAATCATTATTTATAGATATTAGACTGTCCTGAAACCTTGAGACACTTCATTTGGAATAAAGTAATGATAGCGGCCTTGAGGCAGGAAGAACGGTTAAGACCTGTGTCCCGGGCACTGGTCATTTCATTGTGGACTTACCAAAAGGCAGAGATTTTCCAGTTTCTCATTTATGAAGAGGACATAGTGAGTGTTGTTACCAGCAGGCCCTGAAACTACTTTGGTGCCAAGTTCATAAAACAAATTTCTGATATGATGATAGTCAGGGAGTAGACCTTAAAAGGCAAACAAATGTGGCCGTGGCCTTTCTTCTCATCCAAATAAGAAGCCGTGGTCCCCCTGGTGAGAGATGTACAGACTGT
This sequence comes from Panthera onca, assembly GCF_046562875.1. NCBI lineage: Eukaryota > Metazoa > Chordata > Mammalia > Carnivora > Felidae > Panthera > Panthera onca. The sequence goes on along the minus strand of NC_138347.1, from coordinate 104,037,225 downwards.
TCGGGGCTACAACCCTTGGCCTCTTGCTCTTCTGTCTCTCCTTCCGACAGAGGAATCACAGACAACCGCTGCCTTAAATGGAAGGCAGGCACTGCCAGGCAGAGAGAAGGCATTTCCTATCTGCTCCACTCTCCACTGAGCAATGTGGGCTGCTCACAGGCAGGGCACCATTCTCCAGCAAGATCTGTCCCACACCCTCAGAGCTCCAGGCCATAAACCAGAGGAGAGTGTGACTGATTTCCTCACATCTCCCCACTCACCCTGGGCACAACCTGTCCTGGGCAGGGACACTGTTCTTGTGGCCCCACAGTCAGGATGCCCTCAGCTGTGAGGAGCAGATTACTGGCCTCACCACTACAAAAGTTCTAAAAGTAAATGGTCTCAGGGTGGACCCGGCTTATCACCTCAGCCCACTGCCCTGATCTTTAGGCTTGTCACTTCTTGGGATCAACACAGAAGCTGTGGATCCCGGCAGTGTAGACAGAACATCTGATCAAAGAAAAAGAGCCTTTCTCCTTTGCCTGCTTTGCTTTTTTTTTTTTTTTTTTTAAATTAGGGAGGAAGCCTCCCAGAAGCCCACCAGCAGACGTCCCCTTGGGTCCCACTGACTGGGACTGGTTTGCACACTGTGGCCTCTGTGGTGGGGATAGCCTTTGCCTGCACAGGAGAAGGCCAGAAGGCGGGAAGGTGGGCTGGTAGCCCAGCAGCAGGCACAGCATTTGATCTCCCCCCACCCCACCCTGGCCCAGTAGCCTTTCCCCATGACAGTTTCTGACCCTGCTTTTTACCTTGGCCCAAATTTCTTGATATATTTGTTAAAACATTTATAAAAGTAATTTGTCCTCATTGTTGAAAATAACAACGAGTAATAAAAGGTACTTTAAACAAGAAAAAGTCACTGAGAGGCACTTCCTGTTAACATTTTGGTATGAGCTCATCCCGCCTGTTTCTCAAGAGTTTCTACATCTGCAGCAAGGGGGAAACGTGGCATTTAAAATCGTCACTGCAGCTGCTGCAGACTTCAAGAGAATGCCCTAATTTATCTTGAGGGAAGTTGATCTCTTTTTATCTGGGAAATCTCTCGAATGGGCTTCCTTAATGGGGAATTGGTAAGTGGCACTCACCTCCACCCTGTCTCCCACACAGTCTGAAAGGCAACAGTAAAACATAACGAGGACTGAATTAAAAGACATTTTGTAAATTATTTGTTGGTGACCTCAAACAGGCATGAGGGCTTGCAACTGTGGGAAAAGGGCCAGAGGTGGGGGGAGAAGGCTAGGCCTGGGGCCTGGGGCCTGTGGCAGGTCTGTTAGGGATGCTATAACAAAGTACCACAGACTGGGTAGCTTATAAGCAACGGAAAGGTATTTGTCACAGTTGTGGAGGCTGCTAAGTCCCAGATTAGGGGGTCGGGTTCTGGTGAGGCCACCTTAGGGTTACAGACTACAAATTTGTTGCATCCTCATATGGTGGAAAAAGGGAGACCAACTCTCTGACTTCTTCTTCTAAGGGCACTAACTGCATTCATGAAGACTGCTCTCCTGATCTCCCAAAGGCCCCACTTCCTAATACAATCACAATGGGGATTAGAGTTCAACATATGAATTTTGGAGGGACACAAACATTCAGTCCACGACAGAGTCCAAGTTGAGGGGGAATTTTCCTTGAGGAGAGATGTTTTAATTATCTATGCAAGACAGACGACTGCAATAGCTGAAAGCAAAATTTAGGATTTCTCATGGTTCTGTGGGTTCATGGGGACTGGTTGGGAGGTCCTCGTTTGGGGTCTTATACAGCTGGGGTTGGAGTTGTCTGAAGGCTCAACTCCAAAACGATTTCTTTACTCACGTGTCTGGTACTTCGGCTGGCTTGGCGGGAGCACGGGATCTGGCCAGGTATCGCTTCTCTCTCCACATGGCTTTGCACATGGCTATCTTGGCTTTTCTCTGTGTGCTGGGCTCAGAGTGGTTGGACTTCTAATGGAAGCGTCCATTCCAAAAGACCATGGCAAACGTTGTAAGGCTTTTTTTGACCTAGTCTCGGAGGACATGCATCTCTTCTGTCAGGTTCAGTTGGTCTAAAATTACTTCTCTAACCAGCACAAAGTGTAGGTACTCCATGACAAATCTGAAGTACTATTTCAGAAGTCCAAATGCAGTGTCTCATCAACAACACAAAAAATACCTAATAATCATATAGCATTTACTGTGTGCCAAAAGCCCTGTGAGGTAGGTCATTTCCTCTCTTTTTGTAGGTAAAGAAACTGAGGCACAAAAAAGGCAAAGTGACTTGCCAGTGGCCACAGAGCCAGTAATCAGAGAAGCCTTAATTCAAACCCAAGCAACCTGGCTCAGGGTTCCTCAAGAACAGGAGAATCCAGGGCACCTGGGTGGTTCAGTCAGTTAAGTATCTGACTTCAGCTCAGGTCTTATCTCGTGGTTTGTAGGTTCGAGCCCCGTGTCGGGCTCCGTGCTGACAGCTCTGAGCCTGTAACCTGCTTCCAATTCTATGTCTCCCTCTCTCTCTGCCCCTCCCCTGCTCACACCCCCTCTCTCTCAAAAGTAAATAAACATTAAAAGAAAAAAGAAGAAGAACAGGAGAACCCATTTTAGTGTTTCTGGCCCTGGGGTCTGAAACTTCAAATAAATATATTCCCTACTGGAGGTGACTTGAGGATTGCAACAGTCATTTTGCTGTATTGTCTTCTCCTGGGTAACGGACACCTTTTCACTGAAATTGTAAAAAAACCTACAATCCTGTAACAAAGACCCAGATCCTATTTGGAACTGTCTCACTGGTCTTGACCCTCATCCCCTTCTGGAAACCTGAAATTGACATTCTCGCCTCCTACATAGCCCAAGGCATTTCCACACACAAACACCCTGACCATATGCATGGAGGACACATTTATTTTGAAATGCATGTGCAGCAAACTTTGTATGATGTCATCAGGACCCTAGTCTTCTCTTCTTGCTGGCTATAGGATCTTGTCATACTGCTGGGGACAGCACTTGTCTGCTAGGGAGTTGCTACTCTGTGCTCCATTTGCCACTGCCCACTGGCATCTTACTCTACATTCTGTCCACCTAACTTCCCCAAGATGCCTGGTGGCTGCACATTTCCTTAAATCCATTGGAGACTATACACTGGCACCTCCAAGTTCCTCCCACCCGAGTCAAGGCTAATCCTTTCTGGAGATTTCTGCATTTCCATTGAGGAATGTGCTCTAACCAAACTCGAGGTTACCAAGGGAAGTGCAGTGTAGCTGGGCCTGGAATATTCTAGTCCTGGCTTGAAAACGAGCTTGGACAAGTTACATGCCCTCATATCAAAGAACAAGAGTTCCCAAGTCTTTTCTTGGCAAAGATCACTTTGCCCTTGGTGAACCATCATCAGTGACTCTGCACATACTAAATTAGAACAGTTTCTCCATGTTATTAATCAAATAAAAATTAACCCCCAATTAAGCTTCTGTTTATAAGCTAATCATGGCTGTTGTCTTAGCTTATTAAATTCTAGCCATGGAAACCTTTTCCTTAACTTAGGCAACCCTATCTTGGGTAAATGTATGGAATCCTCTCAGTTTTGGGGATTCTGAAAATTGTGCAGACTCCATTAACTAAAACCCCTGGCTGTGTTGACAATACCCAGGACTCAAAGACTAAATCCAAGTTTTGTGCCTCCATCACCCACTTTATTTATTTTTTTTTTAATTTTTTTTCCAACGTTTTTTATTTATTTTTGGGACAGAGAGAGACAGAGCATGAACGGGGGAGGGGCAGAGAGAGAGGGAGACACAGAATCGGAAACAGGCTCCAGGCTCCGAGCCATCAGCCCAGAGCCTGACGCGGGGCTCGAACTCACGGACCGCGAGATCGTGACCTGGCTGAAGTCGGACGCTTAACCGACTGCGCCACCCAGGCGCCCCTCCATCACCCACTTTAAATACAGAGTGATGATATCTATCCTTCTTGGGCCCTCCTTTGTCCTTACAAGCCCCATGAGATAGCCCTTCCTTTGGGCAAAAATTCTGTCAAGGGACTGCCCACTCAAATCTCCTCCCCTTGGCTTTCAGATCAACATGTGCCATCTATTTTGATGGGATCCTTGAAGGTTTGCTCCCATAGTAACTACATTGCGACAAAGAGCTGATGGAGAGTGTGGGGGATCCCAATTAGAGTTAGTCTTCAGATCACACAAATCCAGAGAAGTTGGCTTAACATAAAGATTAATTCCCAGTGGATTAAAGGATAGACCACCACCAAAGATGGCAGGATGGACCTGCTACATAGTCACCCTCCCCATGAAGTCTGGCCGTTTTCCAACTCCTCTCTCTCCCCTCCAGCCTGCAATAAGTGCCTACCAGACTCCAAGAGAAGGTTGTCCCCAACCTAGTGATCAGAAATTGTTATATTGTTATAAATAGCTCAGCTCTGGCTGCCCTGCATGGGTTGAGTTGCTAGGAACACAATAATGCCCAGCACATTTAGGGTGGAGCTAGGGAAAGATTAACAGGGGTGAAAGGGTAGCCCTCTCAGGAGAGGGATCAAAGCACCAGCAGCCAGTGAGCCAGAAAACTTCTGATCCACTCGGGCCAGCCTAAGAACTGCAGATCCTGAGCCTCCCCTCCCCTTCACACACTAGGTATGGCGGATTATATTACTGTACCCAACTATTCACTCCCTATCCTCTAGAACAACACATCCCTGCCTGCCACCACGTGACTTGCACAACTTCCTGTGAGAATACACTATACCGCCTGCCGCTGACACTGGGCTTGGCATGGGATTTGCTTTGGTCAGTGGATGTCAATGTGTTTTGCCAGCTCTTTTTTCCTTCCCTCTATAAGAATGGCATGTTCCAGACAGGGTGTGACCTGCAGTAGATGTTGTGAGATGAGAACATACAGGCAGCAGGTTGTGGCCACCGCGTGCAACCAGTGACACGCAATGTGGATGGGGGAAGAAAATGTCTATTGTTAACCTGAGATTTGAGAGTTGCTCTTGCAGCCTAATTGGGCAAAAGCTAATGCACTAGGGGTCACAAACTCAATGCTGTGGGCAAGCAGAGTAAATGAGTGAGGCAGAGCGTGTAATGCCATGGGGATGGCAGGGCTATGGCAGATGGGAGAGAATCAGCCCAAGGTTAGTCTCCAGCACTAAACTTTGCTATGAGTCAAAATAAAAAATGCTGTCTCTTTGGTTAAACATCAAAGGACAAAGTTTTAATAACACAGCTGATATTTACTACTTGAAAGTTTAGACTATTAAGAAACATACAGTTAAAAATAATGACCCAACTTATTTTTTGTAACCATTTAACTCTTTAGAGATCTTTTAGGCTCCAATCTCTAGTTGAAAAGAAACAATCTTCTGAAATTTGGCCACTATTCACAGTTTACTTGTGATTTTTTTTTATTTTGTTTTAAAAGTTCTCTCTTAAGAAATTTTTTGATTTAGCTTACAACATCAATATAGACTTCTGCAAAACCAATCTAATCACACTACAAAAATACCCACCATCTGTCTTAAAGAAAGTGACTCCTTATGAATGGGGATTAGCAAGGACATAGATTGATTCCATAGAATAGTTCATTTAATGGATTTTATTGTGACTGGTATCAGGTCTGAGATCAGGGAAATGGAAGTAACTGTTTTATAGAGAATCACATATTATAACAGTTCTAATTGAAATTAAGCCTCTCTTTCTGGAGAATCGTAAATATTTCAGTATTACTAAGCTGACTACATATTTTCAAGTTTATATTTTCTGCCAAGGGATTTTATCTTTTGCCAACATGTCATCTGGAAAAAAGCAATCACTTGTCCCATATCAGCCTCCATGGGAAATTGCACAATCCCCAAAATCTGGGGCCAAGGAGTCTTCCTCTTTGACTTACCGGTAGGTCAGAGGTGACCAACATCAACACTCCTATGAAGAAATGTGCTTCTACACAACATGGAATTCAGATAGGATCTCAGACCATATTTTGGGGCTTTCCTTTTGATGTGAAACTAGTAACAAAAGCAGCAGCACTTTTTTTTCTTTTTTCCCTCTTTATTTTCAAATTGATTGTTAATGAGAACGCATGTGGAGCAGATAAGAATAATATTCATAGTATTCTGGCCATCAGGGTCCTTCTTTTCTTTTTTGCCTTCAGAATCCTTTCCAAAAGGAAACATGCTCCCTGGCATTCTATATTATTCCCAATTTCCAGGTGGAAAAATGAGACAGATGGAGTGACATAAAAACACTGGGGATTGTAGTTTTAAAAACAAGACAAAAATTCAGATCTTCTTGCTTTTATTCTTCTCTGTATTACCACAGTAAAATATTTATCAAAGTCCAAGAGATTACTGATATGTGATAATTACCAATGTCTTTACATTAATGGAGCTATGAAATAATAAGCTCATCAGTGAGGTAACTGGGAAAAACTTCAAATGGATAAGGGTGAATCACTATTTGCTTTATACAGTACTGAAACAACCATAACATTCAAACACCAGGAAGTCCTAAGTAATATTAAATAGTAATTCATAACTGTGAAATGCTGTAACATCTTGAAGTACCTTCTGAATGACCAAAACGGATGAAATTTTGTTCAGTGTAACTTCAGTTTTTTACAAAGAACTATGTATTTTTAAAAACTGGTAATCCATGTCAGATATACACAAAACCCTTAACAGACTAGACTGCTCAATGAGTAGAGCTCCGCATTGCTTCGATGTTATGGACTAATGAGCTTATAATTCAATGAAACCCTTTTAACAAGTTCTAGCCTACAGAATGGCACGTTCAAACAGTTTGGCCCTATTCGTTTTATTAACAAAAATCCCCGATTCCTTTATAAGGTGTTTAATTCCTCTTACAATCACCTTTAAAGGGCCTGACTTGGTTTTGGTCTAGGTAAATCAAAGTGTGACCCTCCAGTCCCCAGTCTGTGTGTTCTTCATGAGTCTCAGTTCAGTGTAACTCAACACAGTGACCTTCCCATGAGTTTTCCATTGGACATTTTACAGTAATATTAATACTTTCCACAGAGTATCCTGTCTTTCTCTAGGCTTTTGTCAAATTAATAATGGCATGTGGTATTCCTTAGCATAACCTGCCAAAATGTGATAATCTCCTTGGAAGAAAAGCCATGAGCTGCAATCACACGTCTGAGTTGACAGACATCCAAATGGATCCTATATAAAAAGAAAAGGTTTGTGTCTTCTGGAATATGGATGTCCACGTTTAATAAATTCAAACAGATCCCAACATAAACATCTTCAAACTTGATGGGTTTTACGTGACTCATCATTTCATAGATTCTTGGCACCAAATCGCTGGACATTATATAACCCAACCCACTGCAGTAGGGAGGAAACACCTTGAAGGGATACTCTTGGTACGAAATATGGGCTTTTTGGTAAAATCCTCTATAGGAATAATTATCGATTAGAGGATAACCTGTGAAAAACTTCTCTGAATGGTTTACACTTAAAAGATACTTCACTAAGTTGCCAGTATTGATGAAAACATCAGTGTCTGTCTTCATGATGTACTTGGCATTGGGGCAAAACTCAGTTACCCACCTGAATGCCATAATTGTTTTCAAGGTCAGATTATTATACGTGTCTAAAAAATCTTGTCGTATTATGTCACCATAAAGAATGTGCTCATCCTCTAAGGACAATGCTAACACTTTGTCTTCCTTTTCGGCCGGCTGGCCTAGTAAGAAAAATGTAAGAACCTCATATCCCCACCAAGATTTTTTTTCACCCCAAGTAACTCTAATGGCCTGTCTGGCTTTCACATCTGAAGGGTGTGAGGTCACCAGGATGACAAGAAAAGGGTTTTGATGAGAGCAGTTTGAATGCTCTCGAAGTGTGAAGCGAAAGTCTTGTCTGTAAATTGGCTCATACTCATAGAAGTACATCCAGTTTACACGTTCTATCACATTGTAGTGGGGCAGGCTGAGGTACCACATCACAAGAAAACTCAGGAGGGATAGCAGCAGGAGGCTCCATTTGAGGGATCTCAGTGACATCCTACTCGGAAGAGTGGTCAAGAGAGCCAGGGCCATCCACAGCAGCTCAGAAGCACACGAGCCTGAGGTTCTGGAAGATTTATCAAAGACCTGGTTAGTACTCCACCACCCAAGACACAGTATTAAATGATATCTGATTATCTACTTAAAGAGTTGGAACAACAAAAGCTCCCAAGCAAAACCAAGAATCCTGACCCCAACCTAGTTCATTTCATTTAACTATAAGCAAATGGACACCAAAAACCAAGAGGGCATTTTAGCTTTTTACATCCAGACCAAGATTAAAAACATATCCTTCATTACTTCGGGAAAATTAATACTTCCTGTTTGATTTAAATAACTGTTGAAATATGATTTTGTCCCGGATGTCCAGAGGGACAGAAAAAGATGAGTAATGGGGGGGTTAAAAAATAAATCTGCAATTAAAAAAAAAAGCCGCATTTCTTCTTCACCACTATGGAAAGAGAAGTGAAGGATTTAATGCAAGGAGATATTACCAGCAACATGTCCAAATAAACCAAGGGTCTTTCTCAGCTGTGTGATCAGATGTGGATTCTAGCAAATCTGGAATAAGGAAAACCCAGTGGCTACAATTATTCATGTGAAATGAGATGGGAGCAGAGACTCTTCACCTGAAAGGTAAGTCCTCTAGACACAAACAGGGTAAGCATCTCCAGAGTTTTTAAATGGTCAAGACTGTGAAATAGCTTTTTCCTTGCCCCAAACAGATCCCAGCTCCCCTTTTACCTCACTGGCTGAACTCCATGCTCAGTCTGCACATCAAGTGCTTAAATTAAAGGCCTGTCCATAGAATTGAGTTTTCATGTGTTTCCCATTCTAATCTATTCAGAAATCCTGTGCCAGATCAGAATCATGGGAGGGACCCTCCAGCTGAGATGAGAAGAGCGGTAATGTTACAGCATTCAGACTGGAGTGACAGTGTCACCTCAGTTCTGTGCTAGGTCCCAAGGATGAGGTTGGTTCACAATTCAGGATCCCACAGGGCTTTCTGGGCACCATGATATCAAGACAAACATGTGCTAAGTGTTTCCTAGACATTCCGCACCCACAGACAACACCAGGCACTAAGACCAAAGGAAGGAGATGGGAGAAGGGGACCCCTAGGCAACAGGTAAACATGGAAGGACAGGGTGGCACTGACTGTTTATATCAATGCTAAGGGACTTCAGAGTAAGGGATGGATGAACAACATGAGGGGCAGGCTGAGGAGGTTCCAATGGTGCCCTTTCACCCCCCATCCTTTGGGAAGAGGGGTCCTGGGAACCCAGAATCTGTTATGAAGGGCATATGTTAATGTCATTATATGGGAAGGCTGGCCCCCCAAGGGTTCTACCTTGGGTCAGTCTTAGGTCTTTGGATGCACAGCTCTTCTGCCTCTTAATACTATGAAAATGACAGGACCTCAAGACTCCTTGTCCTATTTGGCCATATCCTACCTGCCCTGATTAGTTCTGGTCACAGTCAGTAATCTCTCCTTTCTCTAGAGCTTTCTATATTTTAAGTCACACAATACAAACTCTCCAGTTCAGTTTCATGTATATGTGTCTTGCCCCTCCATTTGTAGTCTATGACCTTGTTGGCGAAGTGTTTCTCACAATAGTCAAAGTGCAAGACAGACACAGACCTACAGCAGGAGAGCAATGCACACAGACTTGTTATGCTATTTCCATTTGTGTAAAGGATAAAAGGTAGGTCTGTCCATCCCACCCCAGTCTTCCTCTCTCCCCCTTACTAGCCTTGCACAGCCAGCTCCTGGAAAAACCGGAAACAGAAGAGACCTAGAATAAGAATTATAGAAGTAATAAACTTCTTCCTACACTGTCTCCTCATCTGCGACTAGACACTGCATGTACAACCCTAGGGGTCTTGATTTACACCTCAGCCAATGACAACTTTTATGTTTATTACAACACTTGTCAGATGGCAGTTTTACATCTCATTCTAACAAATCAGCACACTGGAATAAATTTCAGACTAACAAAAGGAAAGTATACTGTGTAAGGATCAGCATTTACAATCATATATAGGCAATGAAGGCCCCATTACTCTTCAATAATGAGAAGAACTCAAAGCAGCAAATCTTATTACAAAAGTTATCTCACATGCATTCAGTAGGCCATGTTTCTTTCTTTTCTTTTTTTTTTTGTATTAAAAAAAATTTTTTTTTAACGTTTATTTATTTTTAAGACAGAGAGAGACAGAGCATGAACGGGGGAGGGTCACAGAGAGAGGAAGACACAGAATCTGAAACAGGCTCCAGGCTCTGAGCCATCAGCACAGAGCCTGATGCGGGGCTTGAACTCACGAACCGCGATATCATGACCTGAGCCGAAGTCGGACGCTTAGACTGAGCCACCCAGGCGCCCCTGTATTTTTAAAAAAATATGTTTATTATTCTGAGAGAGAGAGGGAGAGAGACAGAACAAGAAGCAGAGGTGCAGAAAGATGGAGAGAGACAGAATCCTAAGCAGGCTCCACACTGTCAGCACAGAGCCTGACATGGGGCTCAAACTGATGAACTGTGAGCCAAAACCAAGAGTCGGACGCCTAACTGATGGAGCCATGCAGGCGCTCCTATAAGCCATGGTTTTTAAAAAAAATTTTTTTTTAACATTTATTTATTTTTGAGACAGAGAGACAGAGCATGAACGGGGGAGGGTCAGAGAGAGGGAGACACAGAATCTGAAACAGGTTCCAGGCTCTGAGCTGTCAGCACAGAGCCCGACGCGGGGCTCAAACTCACAGACCGCGAGATCATGACCTGAGCTGAAGTCGGCCGCTTAACTGACTGAGCCACCCAGGCGCCCTAAGCCATGGTTTTTAAATGTGACAATGTGACTGTGGCTGTGATGTCTACTGCTATGGGCCCACAAAGAAAATAAAACAGCAGCAAGGAGAAGAGGAATTCTCTAGTCCAAAAAGAGGGAAAAGTCTTTCAAGGACCCACAACACAGGTGGTTCTAAGGGCAGAGAGACCAGAGTCTACAACCCAGCTCTGTCCTTTAACAAACAGGGCAAGCAGGTATGTTCTTCCTTTTGGAGCCTCAGTTTCCACATCTCTACACTAAAGATGTCAAATACAGTGGAGGGTGACAACATGTGCAAAGCATTTCACTGGCCATTAAGTGTTCAATAAATAGAGTCTGGTCCCCAGCTGTGTTCCACCCTTGGCAGCCTTTGTGTCCTGTCTGTGTTCTCTAAATTGATTTTTATTGTCAAACGGGTTATCCTGGAAAAATAATCTCTATGAGTTCTTACTATTTAAAGAAAAATATGTTTTGAAGCCATAAATATATTTCTATTTCTTACCTCCTTCTTGATTTATTTCTTCTGAGTGAAAGATCTTCAATTTCACCAACCGAACAGTCAGTAGTATGTAGTAGTCAAAAATAATGCTTGAAATTTCTGTAAGACATATAAAAAATGTAACCACATTTACTTATGGGTCAGGGAATTAGAAATCAAAGATGGTAAATGAAGCACGCCCACCTCCTCCGATTTCTTTCTGAACTAGGAACATGTATTGAAACAAAAAGTTAAAAAAGTTACCATTAGTCCACAGAACTCAAGAGTTCATGGCTTTATCATGGAAAACAGCACTTGGTATTCAAGGCTTAAAACATAAGCTAAATTCTCAGGTCAGCTCGTGTCTTAGATCACCATACCAGTTTTACTTCCCTGGATAAAGAACTCAGGGGTCACTAAAATAGGGTGAAACATAAAACTTCTAAGAGACACTCTGCTGGTATCCTGTCTTTAATTCTGTGTTCCATGTATGCATTCACAGGAGGCAACCCTTCCCAAATTCATCTTTCTCCTCTGAACCTCCATCTCTAGTGACAAATAACCCAAGGCACATTAATAAACAGTGAGAAGAGAAACAGTGCGACACATCTCACTTCCTGCCATGATTCAGTGGCTCATATCCTGGCTTTTACTAGTCAAGTTTGAAAATGAGAGCAGGATATAAAAGACAGGGAGTCACTGACATATACAATTATATATACAAATTTTATACAATTGTGTATATATATATATATATATATACACACACACACACACAATTATACAATTTTTATATACAATTATATACAATTGTATACAATTTTTTGTATACATACAAATTTTTTCCTTATATACAATTTTTTCCAATGAATTAAAGATCAAATGGAAGAAAAATGAGCCTTTAAAAGCACTAAAAGAAAATATGGATGAACATTTTAGTAATTTTGAAATGGGGAAGACTTTTCAATTACTCAACTATAGGGAAACAATCTAGAACCCATAAAGGAAATTTTGATCAAATAAAGATTTCAAAAATTTCTTGAACAAGGTTAAAAAGCAAAACAAAAACAAAAACAAAATAAAAATAAAAAACAAACAAAAAACTAAAAAAACAAACAACAATAAAAAACACAAACAAGGATGAAAGATTAAAAAACAAACTGGAGAGAAAAAAAAAACAACCTGAGATTTATGACAAAGATTTGTAAACCCAAAGAAAAAAAAGAGTTCATACAAATTAAGTACAAGATGAACACTACAAGAGAATAAATGGCGGAAAGAGAAATTCTCAAGAGAACTACAAATGATCAATAAGAACAGATGTTCAAACTTACAAGGAAGCAGAAATATTGACAAAAATCTCAAATCAGCAAATTAAAGGAAAAAAAAAACCCACATGACAATAGTCAGTATGTGTGGGGGAAAAGGTATTCTCATGCACTCTGGAGGGAAATTTGAAAACACGTATCAAAATTTTAAATGTGTATACTCTTTAACCAAGCAATTACCACCTAGCAATTTATCCTAAAGAAGTAAGCAGGCAACTGTGTGTAATTTATAATATGGAAAAATTTGATTTTAAATGCCTCACAATTGGGAACTGGTTAAACAAAATTATGATCTATCCATACAACAGCATATATTTATTTATTATATGCGATGAAGCTTACCTATATCTTCCCTTGATATATAGCAAATGAAAATCGCAAAACTGCTTATGTGGTATAAGTCCTTAAACCCATATAGTCACATATGCTAAGCAAGATTTTCTAGAAGGATATGTCTCAGTATGTCAATGGCTTCTATTCTGCGGGATTTCTGGAAGACTTCTTCTTTCTTTCGTTTTTCTTTTTGTATCATTTAGATTTTCCATGCCATTTGTGTATTGTCTTTGTACATAGATAAAAACAAAGTCAAAAATTTTTTTTAGTTTTATGCTTGCATACCTCAAAGTTCAACTGAATGGTAGTAACCCTAAACGAGCAGGCAGGATTCTGAGTTTCATCTTACCCCAGGTTCTTCTCCCAAAGTGTAGCCACGTACAATTCATGATATGTCTATTAGGTATTATCCTCTCTAATTTCAGTAAATATTATCTCAACATAGTGAGGAATTATTTTAAAAGGTTAAGTATATAGTAATTCTAAATATAAATCTACCAGGACTTACATTAGCTTACAATAATAGCACTTTACATATAATCATGTTATGTATACACACACATATTTAAACAGTTGATGAAGTGTTTGCAAGTATTATTAGTATTCCCCCAGTAACTCTATACAGTGGGCCAGCTGGTTTTACTGTACCTATTTTATAGATGAATTTTAGAGATTTCAAGTGAACTGAAAGTGAAATAAAGACACTTTCAAACAGACTAGGACTTACAAAGTCCACAAACTCTAGCTGGGAGAAGTATCAACAGAATATGTTTTAGTATGGAGAAAAGTGAACTCAGGAGGAAGGAATGGCATGAAAGGAACAGATGTAAGCCAGGTGGCCATTAAAAGACCGTGAAAACTAGTAAGTACAGGTACTGTAAAACAAAATGAGAGAAGAACAAGAATACAATTTTTTTTAATGTGGTCAGAAAAAGTGAAACTGAAATACTATACAAAAATGACATGGTTGCTGTAAAAAGACTTAAAATATGTGAAAAATTAAAATATGTTAATATTCTTACCTAATTCAAGAGGAACAAGGAGTGATAAACTTTAACATTTTACAAAAAAAATCATTTAAGAATGTACATTATTAACCTTGAGAGTGACTATTGAAAGAACAGATATGGAATACGTATCTTCCACACTGAGAAATAAAAGAAACAAAGCAAGCTACCAATAGAGAAGAAGAAAAAAGCAGAGAAAATGCAAGGCAAATAGAAAACACAAAAGATATCAGAAGTAAATATAAATGTACTGTCAGAGTAAATATAAACCTACCTCCTGAAAGAGATTCTCAACGTGGCTTAAAATTCTGCCATTATACTGCTTATAAGATGCATGCCTAAAACAAAACAACATAAAAGTTTTAAAATTAGTAAATAAAAACCGTATCATGACAATGTCAATCAGAAGGCTGCTGTAGTTAATTATTAATGTCACATATTATATTTATTCATTTTTAAATGTTCATTTTGGAGAGGGGGGAGGGGCAAAGCAAGGGGGGCAGAAGACCTGAAGCAGGCTCTGCACTGACAGCAGAGAGCCTGATGTGGGGCTCGAACTTATGAATCATGAGATCATAACCTGAGCCGAAGTCGGACGATTAACCAATTGAGCTTCCAGGCCCCCTCATGTCACATATTTTAAATGAACAGCATTTAAAAGGGATAAGATTTTGTTACTGATAAAAGGAGCCATGCAACAAGATAATTTAACAGTTATGAAACTATATCAACATAAAACATAGCCTCAAAAATATATAAAGCAAACTCGGAAAAGCCTAAGTACAAATGGAAAAAATCTATAATCCTAATGGGAGATTTAAAAAAAAATTTTTTTTTAATGTTTGTTTTTGAGAGACAGAGACAGACCATGAGTGGGGGAGGGGCAGAGAGAGAGGGAGACAAAATCTGAAGCAGGCTTCAGGCTCTGAGCTGTCAGCACAGAGCCTGACATGGGCTCAAACCTACAAACCGTGAGATCATGACCTGGGCCAAAGTTGGACGCTTAACCGGCTGAGCCACCCAGGCACCCATATATAATCCTAATGGGAGATTTTGAACAAATCTGTCTAAATCAAGCAGGCAAAAAATAAGGATATAAGTGTTTCAAATAATATTAATAATCTTGATCTAAGAGAATGGAATATTTGTTTCAAGAACACATGAAATATTCATTAAAAAACTGTTCATGTTAGGTTATATAAGTCATCTCAAGAACTTTCAAAACTCAATTCAACAGGGGCGCCTGGCTGCCTCAGTTGTTGAGCATGAGACTCTTGATCTCAGGGTCATGAGTTCAGGCCCCACACTGGGTGTAGAGATTACTTACAGAGAAAAAAAAAAACAACACAAAACAAACCTCAATAGAGGTTTTTTTTTTTTTTAGAGGTTTAAAAAAAAAAAAAAAAAAAAAAGGGGCGCCTGGGTGGCTCAGAAGCCACCAGGTCTTCTTTTTTTTTTTTTTAAATAACCACCTCAAAACAAACCTTAACAGAGGCCACATTATCTAACCACAATATAATTATGACAAAAACACAACTTGAAAAACACATAAACAAAAAAAACCTGTTTGGAAACTCAACACCCTTACACATAGTTTCTGTTTAATCCATAAATTTAAAGAGAATATCATATTGGAAATTGTAAAGGCACTATTACATCAACCACTTAACTGAAATCTATTGGTTTGCAGGGGTACGGGGGAAGAAGCCAAGCATTTTTTTTCTGCTTTAAACAATGATCTATAGTTCAGGGGGACAAATGTTACGACTGAAGAGGAAAAAGTCCTCTTTATAGAAAAATGCCAGTTATAACTGCAGGTAGAATGACAGAAGAAAGCTATCATTTTGCAACCTCTCATGAAACTATTGATTCGGGCAATGATGATCAATCAGCGTTTTAATCATCAAAGGAAAGATTAATAAGGTACCCAAGTAACCCTCCAAAGACTGCCTTTTACTTACAAGGACTAAAACAATGTAAAATTTACATTGGAGGAATCAGAGTGCTAATCATCAATCTTAGCAGAATGATGGCACAATTTCATGCTATTTATCTCCTAGTGAGCTACGCTGTAAAGTCACAACATTGTCTCTGATGAATCCTAACCAAAAATGTTTAACTGGAATCTAATCAAAATTTACATGAATACAGGATAGAAGAACAAGCTAAGGAACACCACAGGAAACACTCAAAGAAATCAAGGAACTGGGACTGTCAACCAGCATGGTGTCTTCAGCCGGTCAGAACCATGAAAAAGGGGATGGCTGTAGGTTAAAAGAGGTTTAAGGACACACCAATTGCAAATGTATGGTCCTGGACCGGATCCTGGAGAAATCTGAATACAACATAGATATCAGGTGATGCCAGGAGGATTACTAATCTATTTAGGTGTGATAATGTTAGCTGGCTACAAAAGAAAATGTTCCTGGATAAACAAATGTGGTATTTCTACATAATGATGCTACTCAGCTACAAAAAGAAACAAAGCACTGATACAGGCTGTAACAAATACCAGTTTTAAGAATTCAGGATGTGGATGAACCTGAAAAACATGAGTCTTAAGTAAAAGAAGATCAACACAAAAGACCATATATATATATATGACTCCATTAATATGAAACATGAAAGGCACATCTATAGACAGGTTAGTGGTTGCCCAGCGGTGGCACCAGCAACTGGTTGCAAATGGAGATAAAGAATCTTTTTGGGGTAAAGGAAATACTTTAAAATTTGATTGGGTCATGGTTGCAGAACTGTGAATTTAGTAAAAATCACTGAATTGTACAGTTAAATAATTTATGGGTATGTAAGTCATATCCCAATAAAGCTGTTAAAAATAATGTAAAATTAAAAAACCTTTTCCTATTTTTAAGAGTATATATTTAGGAGTAGAAAGCCAAGATAGCTGTATTCACTTTAAAATATTTCAATAATGGGGTTCCTGGGTGGCTGAGTCGGTTGAGCATCCAAGTCTTGATTTCAGCTTGGGTTGTGATCTCATGGTTTGTGGGTTTGAGCCCTTCATTGGGCTCTGCACTGATGGCACAGAGCCTGCCTCTCTGATTCTCTCTCTTCGTCTGCCTCTTTCTTTTTCTCTTAAAATAAATAAACTTGAAAAAGAATTAAAAATAATATTAAAAAAATAAAGAAATAAAATATTTTAGTAATAAAAACTAAAGAGAGGAAAACATATTCTCTCTCTCATTCATGTATGGTGGAGTAGAAAACCATAACATCTCAATGGAGTGCAATTTGGACATACGTATACAAATGACAAATACATTTACTCTTTTCTCAGTAAATCTGTTCCTGGAATTTATTTTAGACACAGCTGTCTATGTCTAAAATGTTAAGACATTTTATTGTTATTAGGTACAACATTATAATAGCAAATATTTGGAAACAACCCAAGGGATCATTAATGAGGGATTACTTACATAAACAATGAAACATCCACACAATGGAATACTATACAGATGTTACTGACATTAAAGATTTGTACAATATATTAAGTGGAGAAGATATAGAACAATGTCTACAGTGTGCCAACTTTTGTGTCAAAAGGAAGAGGAAATAAAAAATATGTATTTGTATGTGTATGAGAAAAACAATGAAAAGACACAGTGGGCAGGGAGAAATGGGGTGGATGAGAGAAGGAGTGAGAGCATCCCTTTTTTATATTACTTTGGTGTATTACTTAAAAAATATTACTCAGTAATATTACTTTGTAAGTTACATAGTTTTTGTATTATTTTGATTTTTAAAACACATGAATACATTAAAATTCAAAACAATGAAAATAAAAAAAATTTCCTCCCCATTTTGAAGTGCCACAGATAAGGGGCACCTGGGTGGCTCAGTTGGTTGAGCGTCCGACTTCAGCTCAGGTCATGATTCCACATCTGTGGGTTCGGGCCTCACGTCAGGCTCTGTGTTGACAGCTCAGAGCCTGGAGCCTGCTTTGGATTCTGTGTCTCCCTCTCTCTCTGCCCCTCCCCTGCTCACAATCTGTCTCTCTCTGTCTCTCAAAAAGTAGAATAAAACATTAAGAAAAAATTTTAGGGGCGCCTGGGTGGCTCAGTCAGTTGAGCATCTGACTTCGGCACAGGTCATGATCTCACGGTTCAGGAGCTCAAACCCTGTGTCGGGTTCTGTGCTGACAGCTCGGGGCCTAGAGCCTGCTTTGGATTCTGCTCCTACCCTGCTCACACTCTGTCTCTCTCTCAAAAATAAATAAAGATTAAAAAAAAATTAAAAAAAAATTTTTTAAACACAGTGCTACGTATAAAAACACACTGGATGTAACTAAAGTAGCCCTTACAGAAAACTAACAACCTTTTAAAATAATATACATTTTTAAAAGTAGAATTACTTTATACACATTGTTTTGTATCCACTTGATTTTTTAACTGATATATAACTCACATACAGTAAAATTCACCCTTTTTATTTTACTCTTCTGTACCTGTAACCACCAGCATGATCAAGATATGAAACAATTCCATCATAACAAAAATTCTACTAGTGTCCCTTAATCAAGCTTTCCCTGAACTCCCAGGCAACCACTGATCTGTTTTTCATCCCAATACCTTTGCCTTACCAGAATATGTCACATAACTAGAATTGATACAGTATGAAGACTTTCAAGCATAGTAGGTAATATATTTTTTTAAAAAGATTGAAAATAAATAAGCTGAGTACTTAGCTCAAGAAGTTAAAAAAAATAATTCCAATGTTATTACATAAACAAGAAAACAGAAGGGATAATAAAGATAAAGCAGAAAACAATGAAAAACAAAAACCCAAAAAAGACAATTATTAAAAAAACAAACATTAGGAACAGAAGGGAAGAGTCTAACCTGTTAGAGAAACTGTAGCAAACTTAAGGATAAACTTTAGAAATATTTCTACCAAAGTCAGGAAAACAGTGTTTTTTTAGTGCGTGTCAGTGTCCACTAAAACAAGAGGAAGTAAGATGTAAAAACTGTTAAAGAAGAGAAAAAGAAACCTGCCATTATTTTCATTATTATGTAATCATCTACAAAGAAAACTCAAGAGGAAAAAGACAACTTGTAAGAACTGACAGGTGTACCAAGATGTTGGATATGAGCTCACATATATACCAAAAACACTGAAAAACAACAAAAATCTAGGGGCGCTTGGGTGGCTCAGTTGGTTAAGCACCCGACTCTTGATTTCAGCTCAGGTCATGATCCTGGGTTTGTGGGATCCAGCCCGTATCCCGCTTAGTGTGGAGCCTGCTTGAGATTCTCATTCTCTCTCTCTCTCTCTCTCTCTCTCTCTCTCTCTCTCCCCCCCCCCCCACCCCTCTTCCCTGCTGGTGCTATCTCTATAAGATAAAAAAAAGTTTAAAAAAGATTTCTATCATTTAAAAAAAAGTCTAAGGAAAACCACAACAGCAACAAAAACTACAGTGTCAAACAAAGCTAACAAAAAATGTGCAGGACCCTAATGTAGAAAAGTAAAATACTTTTCTGAAGAATACAAAAAAAACCCAAAAAGATGTGAGTAAACGAGAGAGATAATGTGTTCAAGGATAAGAAGATTCAAAAGACTCAAAAGAGTCCACGTCTCCAAATTAATCAATAAATACATAACATTATGATGAAAATTTCTTTTTTTTTTTTTTTTTTTTATGATGAAAATTTCTTGATTTGGAACAACCAATACAATTTTGAAAACAAAGAATGAAGGTGGGATGGTGGTGGGCTGGCTGTTATTAAATCCTATCGCAGAGCTATAGTTATGAAAACAGAATGGCAGACCAACAGATGAAATAGCTGAGCAGCACTAAGACCAAAGCTGATGTATCCATACGCAGGGACTTAGCAGACGTACCCATACACAGGGACTTGAAAAATGGCAGAGGCTGCCTCACAAACCAGTGGGGGAAAGATTCAACAAATGGTTTCAGAATAAATGTGGAAAAAAAAAAACTATATTCATATTTATTTTCAAAATAAAGTTCCAGGTGGGTAAAAGAATTTTAAAAAGCAAAACTAAAATGATTACAGAAAAATACAGAATATATTTGTGAACCTCTGTGTGGCAGAGGCCTTTGTGAACAAATTACAAAAAGCATATCCCATAAAAGACAGGAGAAATACACTGGGTAACCTTAGAATATAAAGTTTATAGGACAAGACAAGTTAAAATGTGAGCCACAGACTCAGAGAAGATATTTACAACAAATAAAACAAAGGGCTGGTATCCAGAATCCTTGCACTATATTTGTTAGATAGTATATAGTTGTAATAATCTGTTATTAATTTTCATTTGTATAAAGTTTATATAAAGCTTACAAATCAAAAGGAAAATGGGTAACGTGTGAATAAGTTCACAGAAGAGGAATTCAGAACTTCCAATTACATGCCGATAAACATGAAAAGAGGGTCAGTCTCACTAGTGACCAGGGAAAGGCAAATTAAAGTCAGATACCAAGTTTTTAACCCATCTGAAAACATAAAAAAGTTTACTATTAATCACGTATTGGAGTGAATGATATTTGTCATACACTGAGGGTTGAAGTACAAGCCCACTGTGGCAGATAAGCAACATGGTTGCATCTAGAGAACTGAAAACCAGACTTTCCTTTCCTGGGACTACATCCTTGAAAAACTCTCATATGTGTACATGCATGGAGACCTGTACAAGCATGCTTACTATGGGGTTATGAAAACAGATAATCTGAAGCAACTTAAATCTCTATCCATAAGATAATAAGTAAATAAAACCTGCTACTGTCTTCCAATGGAATCCTAGAAGACAGTTAAAAAGAAGTGAATCGGATTTATACACAGAATATCAATTTCGAGAGTATTAAAAAATAAAATGCTGAGTAAAATATACAAGTTGAAAAATTAAATGCATATATAATACAATTTATATAGTTTTAAACCGCACAAAAGCAAGAGAGCTTTAAAAAGCAGCTATGCGCACAAAACTATTTTTTTAAGTTTATTTATTTTAAGAGTGAGAAAACGAGCAGGGGCGGGGCAAAGAGAAAGGAAAAGAGAGAATCCCAAGCAGGCTCTGCACTGTTAGCATGGGGCCCGATGCAGGGGCTCGATCCCACAAACCGTGAGCCCAGGTGCCCCTAAAACTATTTTTTAAAGAAACTGCAGGAAAAGCTTCCACACTCACCAGTGTGGGTGTCACTGTGGAAGAATAAAAGGGTTGTGTGGTGAAAAGGGGAAAGAGAAGACTCGCCACAAATACTATAAAGTATTAATTAGCATTTGTTAATTCAGGATGATTGAAATACAAGTATTCTCTTCTATTTCTAGTTTTCTTTGTATTTTAAACCTATCAAAACAGGAAAAAAAGCATAACAAAAATGCCTGGACTTAAATGGCTTACCCTAAATCTTGGCTGTAATACTTAATGGTTGTGTGTGACTTTGAGGAAGTTACTTAACTTTTCAAAAAAGTCTTTTTTTTTTTTCAGCTAAAACCAAGCACCACAATACCGATGCAGTTACTGTGAGGTTTACGTGGACAATATGGACTATTCAGTCAGCAAAGTCAGTGGTTTCTGAAGTTAAAGTAACACTCGGGTATGTGGATTAATGTGGACACACTATGATGTCACAGAAATCAAGCTGGCCTGGTCTGAGACTTAGGACTGGCTCATACCCAGACAGCGGGAGCACAGGGCAGACGCTCTCCTAGCACAAGAATGAGTTTTGTGAGCTCTGACACTGTTCTAAATCCCATGTCCCAGGAGAGGGGCAGAAAGAACCTAAACACCGATGAGCAGAAAAATATAAAAAGGCCCAACAAGGAAATACACTATTATTTTATTATTGACTTCTTAAATAATATCATATATCACTGTAAAGAACTTACATTTATAATTTTAAAACAATTTCCATTTGATAAAAGGTAAACTTATTATCATATTAAGTAAACATGCATTCACCAACTAGATTTTAAATAATTTACCCCAAGCAAACCATCTTCTCTATCCCACAAGCCCAGCACGATGCTGCTGCACCAGTGACCACAAATAATTACGGGTCGATTTGGTGGTTGATACATAAAAGCTGAAGAAACATTGCAAGTAATAGAAAAGCCCAGAAAACTTCCAGAAATAAATAAGAGGTTGGTTGCATCCAATGTTTTAGAAGAGAGCAGAAGAACTGAGATGCAGATTTCTTCTCCTCAGTTATTAATACCAGAACTTTCTGGCACCAAAGATGGATGCATCTATGTCTTATCCCCAAGTGTTACAGAGCCCTCAAAAGAGCTCTGTGGAAATCCACCCCTCCCCGCCCTGCCAAAATAATTCAAATGAATGTAAACTGGTATTTTTTAATGAAGGGGTTCTCAGCTTTTAATATGCTAATATACATTCTCTGAGAAGAGGATATATCATGCAATGTTTCTCAAATCTATCTGAAGAACCTATTTTAATTTTGTCTCTGGCAGGATTGAACTCTACCTTTTGGAAAAATCTTGTCCTAGCCCATCTTTGTATTCACTGAATTAATAAACTAATTTTGGTGAATTGAGCAGTAGTTTGGAGTTAAAAAAATTCTACAAAATGGTTCAGTGTTTTTGGAAAACTTTTTAGTGTTATTCACTAAAGCTGAATATACATGTATCCTATGATGTAGCAACTCCAGTCCTAGGAAGAACACTCAACAACAAGTACACTGGGACACCAAAATATGTTCCAGAAGATTCATAACAGCACACCATCCATGATAACTTCAACCTGGAAACAACCATGGTGGAAGAAACAAATTTATGTAACAGCACCTTCCACAAAACAGAAATGAACAAACTATAACCTCATGTGACATTTTAGAGTCTCTCAAATATAATGTAGAGTTAAAGAAGCCAGACACATAA
Source organism: Panthera onca (assembly GCF_046562875.1). Classification (NCBI taxonomy): domain Eukaryota; kingdom Metazoa; phylum Chordata; class Mammalia; order Carnivora; family Felidae; genus Panthera; species Panthera onca. The sequence goes on along the minus strand of NC_138347.1, from coordinate 104,014,340 downwards.
AGAATAGATACTATGATTCCATTTACACAAAACCGAAATGCAGGCAAGAGCAATCTAAGGTGTCAGAATTAGGGCACTGATAACCTCTGGAGACAGGAAGGAAGTATAATTGGTAGGGCCCTGGGGGGACTTTCTGGGGTTCCGGCCATGTTCTATTTCTTGACCTAGATGGTGCTTACAGGTGTGTTCACTGTGATAATTCATCTCCTAATTAGTATACTTTCTTCTTGCATGTTATACTTAAAAAAAAAAAGTTAAAACAGCTTGGCAATCCAATCATTTTGTCAGTCGGTGACTGTGTGCAATCATGTCTACAAGACATGCTGGCCCTAGGTGCCCAGCCGTGGCGAGAGCACCAGGAACTGTTCTCAGGCACTAACTCACGGGACCTTCAAGACAGTCCACAAATAAAGGTGCTCTGAAACCTTTATTGTTTGCATTGGATAGGTGAGGAAACTGAGGCTCAGGGAGAGTCAATAACTTGCCCAAGGTCACAGGCTCGTAGGTGGTAGGGACAAAATCAAGCAGGACTCCAAATCTCACATTCTTTTATTTTTAATTTTTAGTGTAGATTTATTTTTGAGAGAGAGAGAGAGAGAGAGAGCAAGCAAGGGAGGGGCAAAGAGACAGGGAGACACAGAATCCGAAGCAGGCTCCAGGCTCTGAGCTGTCAGCACAAAGCCCAACGTGGGGCTCGAACTGATGAACCGTGAGGCCATAACCTGAGCCAAAGTCGGATGCTCAACCGACTGAGCCACCCAGGCGCCCCCAGATATCACGTTCTTGGCACCACCCTTCCTATGCCAGGGAGTCTGCCACATCTCTATTGACCGGAATCACTCTGAATGGTTTTAATTTCTCACTACCACCAAACCTTGATTAAACACAGTAAAGCAGCATCACAACCTTACCATCTTACACAGAAAGACTCAGGATGCTCACCCTCAAAACCTGAAATATGAGTTATTAACAACAGTAACAAATGGCAACTAATAATTCATGCAGATACGGACCTTCTTATTTGGCATCACAAATATGCTGGGCACTAGAAAATAAACTGGGGGGGCTGACAGGGTGGGTGGAGGGATCAGTCCAAATGCAAGGACTCCAGAGAAACAGAACAAAGAATTACTGCAATGGTACCATTATTTAAGCCAAAATAACCTGAAATTCTTTCCTGGGGTATAAAAATGTTGGTTATATTCTACAAAGGGAAAGCAAATTCAATTTTTTAAAAAAACATATAAAACTTTTCTAATCGCAAGTATATGTTCATTAGAGAGCTGTCCATACAAAAACAAAGCACAAAGACAGTGAGAGCTTAAGGACAACAAGGTTCATATTTTTTGAAGAAGATCTATCTATCCAGTCTGTCTCTCAGGAATACATCTCGTCTGTGGCCACGCCTCCTCCTATCCCTATTTCAGTCACAGTGGCTTCAGTTCTGAGCCCTGACACTTTCAAATTTTCCCTCCCTCAGAGAGTCTTCACTTGCTGTTTCTCTAACGCAAAAGCTGGTTCTTGAAAAGTCTGGCTCCTTCTCCTGCTTTGGATCCCAGCAAAATGTCACTTAGGAGAGTCCCTCCCTGACCCCTTATCTCAAGTGGTTCCCCTGCCCCTACTTTCTATCACAACCCTCTTTATTCTCCTGTAGGCAATCAAACCACCTGAGATTTTCTGTCTATTATTTGTTTATTGTCTTCCCTTCAAGAATCTGAGGTTTGTGAGGGGAAAGGCCTTGTACATCTTGTTCACTGCCACATCCCTAGAGCCTAGCACACAGTAGGTACTAGGTGGGTATCTGAATGCTGTGCAAATGGTCTGGTAATGTGCTTTTACCCCTTTCATTTATTAACAAAATATCCCCAAGAATAAATTGAATCCAAAGGTAAACTCCTGAATCTGTTAGAGTATGCTTACTTTTCTTCGGCTTTCTTCTGAAACAAAGCCTTCTTCTAATAGGCTGCACTGATTCTGATCATGTTCATTTAAAAAAGTACAGACATGGGGCGCCTGGGTGGCTTGGTTGGTTAAGCGCCCACGGTTGGTGGGTTCGAGCCTCGTGTCGGACTCTGCTGACAGCTCAGAGCCTGGAGCCTGCTTCAGATTCTGTGTCTCCCTCTCTCTCTGCCCCACGCCTACTCATGCTCTGTCTCTGTCTCTCAAAAATGAACAAATGTTAAAATAAAAATTTTTTTTAAAGGTACAGACATGAGGGGCATTGGTTAAGTGGTTAAGCATCTGACTCTTGTTTTCGGCTCAGGTCATGATCTCACTCATGGTTCATGAGTTCAAGCCCTGTATCAGGCTCTGTGCTGATAGATGCAGAGCCTGCTTGGGATTCTGTCTCCTTCTCTCTCTGCCCTCCCCCACTTGCTCTCTATCTCTCACTCTCAAAATGAATAAACATTAAAAACAAAAAACAAAAAACAGGTCCAGACATGCAAAAACAAACAAAATCACCAAAAAACCACATTTCAATAAAATTCTAAGCCCATGCATACTAGATTTAGGGTCATCCAAGGAGAAAATATGTGCTATCATTAAAGATAATGACAATTACTGCCAATTGGGCAACATTATGACTCTTTTTCCACATACAAAACAGTACTACAAAAGGTGGAAGTCCTGGTAGCCTAAACAAGATCCTGTGCACATTGAGTTTAATGCAATTCATAATTACACACATCACTCATGTCCTATTTCTTATAAAGAGAGAGAACCACGGGGCGCCTGGGTGGCTCAGTCAGTTAAGCATTCAGCTCTTGACTTCAGCTCAGGTCACATTTTTTTTTTTTTTTTTTAATGTTTATTTATTTTGGAGAGAGACAGAGTACAAGTGGGGGAGGGATAGAGAGAAAGGAAGACAGAATCTGAAGCAGGCTCTAGGCTCTGAGCTGTCAACACAGAGCCCAATGCAGGGCTCGAACTCACAGACTGTGAGATCATAACCTGAGCCCAAGTCCAATGCCCAGCCGACTGAGCCACTCAGGCTCCCCATCAGGTCATGATTTTAATAGTTCATGAGTTCAAGTTCAGCACGGAGCCTGCTTGGAAGTCTCTCTCTCTCTCCCTGTCTCTGTCCCTCCCCTGCTCATGTGCTCTGTTTCTCTCTCTCTCAAAATAAATAAACTTAAACAAAAAATTTTTAAATTAAAAATAAAGAGGGAGACACACATATCAATACACATCGTGAGGAAAACTTCCCTTCTGGTACCCAGTCAAACTGAACATACTAATTCATAAACAAAGCAATATAAAACTCTACCATTCTGACCTCCTCTGATTATCATTAGAAACAAACACAACCAGTGCTGTCTGACCATTACCTCTCTCTTCCCTTTTCTTTCTGAATCCAGTGATTCTTAAACTTTGCTGAATATTATAATCTCTTGGAGAACCTGAAAAGCTCTGGAAGCCAGGGTATATACCCCAAACTAATGACTAAATGAGAGTTACAAAGGGTGGTGAGGTTTAGGTGGCAGTATTGTGAAACCTTTTCCAGGTGATTCCAATGTTGCTGCTCTAGATCTCACTATTCAGACTATAGTACCCGGGCACTGCCTAGGAGCTTGTTAGCCTTGGGCCCCACCCCATCTGATTCCAGCGAATCAGAAACTCCGTTTCTTGAAATAATACATGTTGAACATTTAGGACCGGGCTGGGACACAGTAAGAACTAAGTAGAGAGTACCACTGTTATCATTAAGGTCCACTATGTGCTCCTCTAACTTAATTTGCTTACTTACATTTGTTCCATTTACAAACCATGCAGCTAGCTCCCAGTGTCTCTTATGTAACACCACATGGTCTCTAGCACATGTAAACATGTAAATAAATCCTAGTTTATCCACATTCTCCCTTCAGATCAGTAAGCTTTCTTTTTTTTCTTTTTTAGTAGGCTCCCCACCCAATGTGGGGCTTGAATGCACAACCCTGAGATCAAGAGTCACATGCTCTACCGACTGAGCCAGCCAGGAGCCCCAGTAAGCTTCCTTTTAGAGTCCAAAGATGAGGTTTCCTCTAACATCTTAAAGTTCCCAATGTTTTGCTCCCATGAGCATATAAGCCCACAGGAACTAGCAGTAGCGATCCACACGCCAAATGCAAACTTTTTTAGTTCCTCTTCCACACATGCTCCCCTCTCCCGTGGCCTTCCTCCTGCCCCCTAATCTTCCTATACCTGGGAATGATTGGAACTGTCAGAAGTCCTACAACAGGTACTTCTGGCAGCTGGAGAACTACAAAACTCATTAACGTTTTCAAACTGAGGTGTGAAATATTCAAGTGGCATCGATCTACTTTAAGGATTATGCATATTTGATAAAGCTTACATTTCTCCCTCTCACTCCAAAGCACAGCTGGGCATATAGTAGAGAGTCAAATTTTATTTGCTGATGGGGGTTGATGGGGGGTGGGAGGGAGGGGAGGGTGGGTGATGGGTATTGAAGAGGGCAACTTTTGGGATGAGCACTGGGTGTTGTATGGAAACCAATTTGACAATAAATTTCATATATTAAAAATAAATAAATAAATAAATAAATAAATAAATAAATATTAAAAAAAAAAGAAAAAAACTTGCTTTCTACTTTATCCATTTTCTTCACATTGCCCTCTCTCCATAATTTTAGCAACAGCCCCTGCTTGGTCCTGGTGCTGGACTAACTACTTTCCGTATTTCCACCGTTTATTGATTAAAACTATCTAGGACGTAGGCCCTACTACTGCAGCACTTCTTTTCCAGTTGAGGAGACTGTGATTTGGAGACCTGATGGTTAGTCAGGGTCTCACAGCCAGCAAGCAGGGCTGGGAATGCGGGTGTCCTCATCCCCTAAGTGGGCTCCGAAACCACTACACCACAATGCATCCTTCCTAATTTGTTTTCATCTCGGTGGCCTGGCATCTTCATACTTTCTTCCACGTAGTGCAGCATCTCTGATCTTTGTCAGGGATAAAGAGCTGTCAAAGCTAACCCATGAACTTATAAATTTCCAACTAGTCTTCTCTTCAAGTATACTTTTCAGAAATGGAGGAACTTCTGGCAAGAATGTTAATAAGTTTATACGCCAGATAACCCTGAATAAATTGCTGAGCTTTGGTAAACATTAGCTTTGGTAAACACTGGAACCCAAAAGGGTTCCTCCACTCGAAGATCAAGGGAAGCCTTACATAGCATGCAAGAATGAAGTTTCTCTCAAGTGGGCAGGGCACTGAAAGGTCTTTCTGGAAAAAAAAAAAAGGAAAAGTGAGCCCAATGACAGTGCCTAGTCGGTTTCAAAATTGGCTGATCCATCATGGCTAGTGTGTTTTCCACAGGCAATCATTTGTTCAACATATACTTCTTGGGCTCATGCTGGGCTGTGAGAATACAGTACTGACCCAAAGAGCCAAACACAGCAAAAATGGACATACCTCTGCACCCAGGGGTGGGCAGTCTGAAAGAGCCACGTGACAGAGCTCGTGAAAAGAGGCAACAAGATGACTCGGGTCTGGAGAGAACCTAGGAAAACTGGAGCAGAACAAAGACCACACAAGTGAGGCAGAACAGCAGGAAGGCTGACTTGAAAGCTGGGCTTCCTGTCTCTGTTTTGATATAAACAGCTTTACCCATTGGAGGAAGGGGATAGGGGAAGCTGCTCTAGTTAATATTTCTTCTCATTGTTGCCCCAGATTAAGAATATTACATACCTTTGTCATTCTTGTCTGTCAGGCTAAGTCACTCATTACCTTTCCCTTAGTAATTTGAATGTCCTTCGTTCATTTGTTTCTTCTTTCATTCATTCATTCATTCAGTCAGTCAGTCAGTCGGTATGCCAGATCTGTTTTATTTTTATTTTTTTTTTAATTTTTTTAATGTTTATTTATTTTTGAGACAGAGAGAGAGCATGAACGGGGGAGGGTCAGAGAGAGGGAGACACAGAATCTGAAACAGGCTCCAGCCTCTGAGCTGTCAGCACAGAGCCTGACGCGGGGCTCGAACCCACGGACCGCGAGATCATGACCTGAGCCGAAGTCGGCTGCTTAACCGACTGAGCCACCCAGGCGCCCCAGCCAGATCTGTTTTAAAGGTTGGGGATGCAATGGGGAAGACACCTGTCTTGCCTTCAGGTTGCTGACACAATGCAGAGCATGGAGGAAGGTTTGTGACTCCAAGTTTCAGAATGAACATTATCAGTAAAGCCCACCTTGAGAAGATGGGAGGGCGACCTCCCAGCTGAAATGTCTCCAAATGTGTGGTCAGGGTCCAGGGCAGAGAGCTGAGTTTGCACTCTCAGAATGTGCAGATGCTCGAGAAGAGCACAAATTATAGACCCTACATCAGTTTAGAGAAAGGAACTATTTAACATTAGAGATAAGAATTGAGAGAGAATTCTAATATATAGAAAAATTATAATATAATTTTTCCTCTCAGAAAGTGGCTATCTCCATCCTTGAAAACAAAGTCTGTTACCAAAATAGGAGCCAAATATAGTGCTTCTTTATGCTAACTTTAAAAAGCTGTTCAAAATGCACAGCCTGGGAGTTTAGCAGACATCTATGTTCTAGCCCAAGAGTGGGCAATTTTTTTTTTTTTTTTAATAAAAGGCCAGATAGCAAATATTTTCTTCATGGGCCATATGGTCTATCCCAGACACTTGATTCTGCCTTTCTAGCAAAAATGGTGCCACAGACAATATTAAACAAATAGGTGTGGCTGTGCTTCATTAAAACTTTATTTACCAATCAGGCTGTTGGTCTGGAAGTGTTCTTGGCATGAACTGGCATACCTTAGAACATCAAGAAAATCTCAGTCTCCTAAGATCCTTCGTCTCTATGTTTCCTCATTACCCCAAAGGGTCTCGCAACTTAATAGGGGGTCCTAGTGCTGGTAACATATTCCCCACATGACACGATTCCCAGAGGGGTAGGCAGGGCTGAGAAGTACTACCCTAGGCTATGGATGCTATACAGAGACACCAAAAGGCTTGGTTTCCTGGCTAATTCCAGGTCAGAAACACATAGAATGAAAAATTAATAATGTATTCTAGCTTTCTGAGTTTTATTCCTTAATTTCTCAGAGCTTCAAGGGGTCCAAGTTATCTCCCTAGCCAAATCTTCCATCCTGCAGCCTTTCAGGGCCTCATCCTTAAGATGTTCTGTGGCTTTATCTCCCCCCTCACCTAGAGGAGCCTCCTACCAATCACCAGGTCTCCTGTGCATATCCTCACCTTCCCCTCTCATCTAATTCACAATGTACCAAAAGCTCTAGTGCCAAAAGCAAATCAGTATTTATAATGGCCAACTTTTCACTGAAACAAAACCATTGTTCATAGTCCCATAAGAGATATTTACCAAAGACAGGCTGTTAAATGAACTGCAACTTTTGAATGCATCTGCTGTGCAAGGCCATTTAAAAGCATTCTGTTTGACCTCCCACATTTGACCTCATTTATGAAGCTGTATATAGTGTGGTTACCACACAGTGAGCAGGGATGAGCAATAACTGTTAGAACTGCAAGAGGAAAGCATATTTGGCCTGGACGTTATACAGCTGTGAATGGGATAAAGGCACTTCCTCGAATGGGAGTCTACTCATATCACCCAACAGTGGAAAGAACAGACTTGCGGACTGGGCACAGACAGAAGGCAAATCATTTTAACGGATAAAAAGAAAAAGTATCCACTGGAGTATTTTCTTAGGAATAAAGAGTTGAGTCTGAACTTGAATATGGCCACCAAATTAGGTTTATATAGTTAAATTTTCCTGACATATCAAGTATTTTAATAATAATCCAATTTTTTAGAAATATATGTATCATCCAAAATGGTTTAGTAAAGTTTAACTCTTACAATTCCTCAAATCCTTCAGGGGAAAAAATATACTAGAATATACAAAAGAACTTGTAGCTGTGTAAATGATCCTTGAAATGTTGTAAAGGAGACTATTACAGTCAATTTTAACCAATTAGGATAATTTCTAAATTAAAGTAAGATGAACTTACCCACAGAATTTCAGATGAGACTAAAGCACTAGCTTTTTTAGTTTTTCTGCTGATTTCCATATTCCATGCTTTAATTAAAACATTTGCTGTGAACTACTGAGCAAAAGAACAGAAAAGGAATATATCTAAGTCATAATTCAACAACACTGGGCAATTCGACATCTAAAATCAGTGTTCTATACCTAGCAAACTATTACAGGAGCAAATTATCATACACTGTTTTGGCATTCTCTTCCTTTTTGGAAAAGCTTTGATCCTCTCTTCTTCCTTGCTCTCAAATCACTTCATGCATCCGATCTGGAATAATATTTGGCCACTGTTTTGATAACAGGCTTTACTTTCACGACCGGAATTACTCACTGACCATTCATTTGAATGAACCTTCTAGTCTAGGAGAAAAAAACGTCTTAGACTCTTATCTCTTAATAAACAGCTGCCTTCTCTAGATTGATACAAATTCAGATGCGCTTTGATCAGACATCAACACATTCTGAGAGCACAAAATCGGCTCCCTACATCCTTCTAAGAAGACGCCTGGGGAAAGCTAAAATACAAACTTGTCCCCACTTGATGACTGCCAACTCAAATCAAATCTTGCTTACCTCTGAAAACAGGAAAAAAAAAAAAAAAAAAAAAGATACGGTTTGGTAATTTATTCCTTGGATGTAGCTTTCCCTAACGAGGCAGCCACCTTGTAAACGCTGGTACTATTTGCAAAACAGAGTAAAAGAAAACCATCTCGGCCTTGCAAATCTCCCTCCTAGTCCAGCAATGAGGAGTGGAAGAGAAGGAAATAGGAATGCAACGCGTGCTTGCTGCTGGCATCATTCCTTACTGCTTGGAAAAGTGAGACTCCATTGCATATCTCAGATTTCTTTTAAAATGCCTGTATGCCCGTTAAGATCGCCTCCTATAAATCGCGTGCCCTAGCTCCTCGGGATTTCCTTTTCTCTCTGCCCAATTCGCCCATTCTCCTCCTTAGGTCGAGCTTCCTCGCAAACCCTCCCCATGAAGAAGAACGCTCCCGCATTTCATAATTCGATTCCCAGGCCCTTCCCCAGCGCCTTGGGAATGCGTTCGTCCCGGGCCTGCCGGGAAATCCACCGACACTGAGACACAAGTCGGCGTCTCCGCGTCCTGTCCCTCGCCGCCGCGGCCAATGCTCCCCGGGCTGCTCCCCGACTTGGTCGCCAGAGAGGCCCAGAGCGACGGAGATCCGGGGGCTGCGCCCTAGGGCAGAGCAGGCAGGGCAGAGTGCTCCTTGCGGCCGCGGCCTGGGCCCGCTACACGTCCCACCGCCCCTCAGTGTCGCCCACGGCCCCGCCAGGCCCCTTCTCCCCCAGGCGAACGGGATCCGGCAGCCGCTCTTTGCAGTGGCCGGAGCCCCAGGACGCGGCTGCTCCCGCGCAACCCCGGCCGCGCTCCGCGAGAGGGCCGGAGTGGGCGGCACCGCCCTGCCCGTCTCCTGGCCTCGCGGGGCCCGCAACTGCCGTTCCAGGAGAAGCGAATCCCAGGGCCGAGCCCGCCACCCAGCACTGGGGTCTCCAAGGCTTCCGATCGCCACACGGGACCCGGCCCGGCACTCACCTCCCGAGCGCGGCGCTAACCCTGCTCCGACACGGGCGGGCGGGCGGCCGATGCTGCCGCCCCGCGCGCACACGCAGCCTCCCGCAGCCGCACGCACGGCCGGGCGCGCGCAGACCACGCGCCGAGGCCCGGGAGTCCCTTGCTCGCTCGCTCGCTCGCTCGCTCGCACGCACGCGCGGGCCCTGAGCCCCAGCGAGCTGGGCCCCACCCGGCCTGCAGCTCTACGCACTCCCTGGGTGTGGGCTCTGTCGCACCTAGCCATCACGCTGCGTTCCGAGCACGCCGCTGTTAGGTATGCCTTTTACATTGGACGCGGGCAGGGGGTGGGCCGCGGCGGATCTCTGGCAAGGATTTTGCCTTGTTTACGAGCGGCATAAATTCCCAGCCTCAAGCAGTTCTGGAGGGATTTACTTGTTCAAGTCCGCACAGCGCTATTAAGGAAAAGAAGAAACCTTGGGGAGTTCTTTAATCTCAGAAGAAAAGTGTGTTCTCCTTCTAGAATCGATGGAGAATGAAGGGTGGGGACACCACGGGGTTACAGTGGTCTGGTGTATGCATACGAGTCCCGGGAAGTCGATTGCTTTCGGGCATCTTGAAACTCTTTTGGTCTGGAGAATTCAGAGAAAGTCTGTCCTACCCAGACTTGTCACTAACTAATGCTCCCTGGAAGAAGTGGCGAGGCTTTTAGGCGTGGTACCTGGGTGTTGCTGTGTGGGTTCTGGTCATACCGGTCTTTGGGTGGAGGTGGTTGAATTAATCCAGAAATAATATTTCCTCTACTCTCCCGGCACCCCTGGCATAGTGCCATTTGAAAACCGTTCCCCATTCTGGCTGCTTGGCTGTGGGACTGTGAACAGTGTGGCTTCGGCATCCCCACGTGGAAAGTTGAAAGAACAGTTCAATGAGCACCCCAAGTGCTTAACTCCAAGGTTGAGTAAGTGTTAACATTTTGCCACAATTGCTTTTTCTCTCTCCTAAATACTTCAGCCTGCATTTCCTAAGAATAAAGACAGACCTTCTTTCATGCAACCACATGAGAAATTTAATCACATCTAAAAACCTTAACAATTTGATAATATAACCTAATATCTAGCCCGTATACAAATTTCTCCAGTTGTCAAAAGATGTGTTATATATTGGTTTTGTAGAAAGATAGTACAATGAACATGTATACATTGCATTTGTTATATGTGTCTCTTTTAGTGCAGAACAATCCCCCTCACGTTTTTTGTTTTCTTGGCATTAACTTTTTGGAGAGTCTAGGCCAGTTACCTTGTAGAGAGTTCTACGTTCTCCATTTGTTAGACCTTTTTTTTTCCCTCCTGATGTCCTTTAACCTTTTCTCTAACTCCCTAGAAGGAGGATCAAGAGGTTTGATTAGATGTCAAGAATCCGGACTTTAGGAGGTGCTATTCATATTGTTCCTTATCAAGAAGAACATAGTATTAAATATTAAACACATTAATTTTTAAATATATAATGGGTTGTTCCAGTATCAATAACTGAAATCTGAATTGTCCTTAGATTTCTCTGTATGGTCCGTTACAAAGTCTACTTTCCCTTTTGTGGTTAATAGGTAATCTGAGAGGGTAGAGGCTTTGAAACTCTTTGTAGGAGAAAGTCTTAGATTCCTGCAAGGAGAACACTGGTTAGAAATCCATTGCCTGGGTGGGTAGAGTAATCATCTGGTTCATTCTGGTTCTTGCTACCTCAGATCACCTTTATTGAATGAAATACTAGCTTTATTCAAAGAATAGTAAAATTCTGATCTCTTTAGAGTTTGGGCCACTTTAGAGTTCCTGTGGATAATTCTGGTAAAAGCACTGATGCTTCCTACAGGTCTTGTGATGTGTGTTTTAAGATTTTATAAAATCTGGGAGGCATTTCCTATATTTACCTGGGCATGCCTTATCTGTCCTACCAGCTCTGTTCTAATAATAGAAATGGATCAAGGGTATGTAATGCACTGTGTAATCTCTGCCTGTTGTGCTCTGGTCTCCGGCTCATATAAATATCTGAGGGTGTGAGCTCATCCATTTTAAGTTCATAAGCTGTGCTGGGCAAGAGCTATGTCCAGTTTGCGCTATATAACAATGACCACTTCAGCTTCCACAAGAGAAGTCCCAAAGGGCATCATCTATTCCACAGACAAACGGAGAGTTTTAAACAGACGGCCTATATCCCCACTTGTCAAAAGAGGACAATTTTCAGTAAGTTAGTCTAAGTCAGTGAGTTGTGTCAGTGATTTTTCAGTTGTATCAGCAAGTTAGTGTCTGCTCTTACCCCTGACAGTTGATTGGAATTTCATCAGCATACTAAGAGTCCCAAGACAGAAGCTGGAAGGCAAAAGTGAGCCTTGTAAGTTATGTAGCATCATTTTTGCCACATGCTATTGGTCAAAAGCAAGTATAGGACTATTCAAGATTCGAGGGGAGGAGATCAGACAGGTCACAATTACCAGGAGATGAGGATCAGTGTCGGGGAGGAGGGACATATTTGGAAAGGAGCTACCACACTGATCTAAGCCAAATGCAAATTCAGATGTGTAGTATTGATCATATTGGTCCTTTGCTCAAAATCTGGTAGGGCTGGGTCATCTGTTTTACTTTGACCCTAGTCATAACTCCCCATCCCCAATTTGCACTGACTATAAATATGGCCCACCATTTCTTTTAGTTTACAGATTCCTTGGTTCAACTGCTGCTTCCTTATGAAAGCCTTTTGTGGGCTAAAGGGAAAGAATAGAGGAGTGAAATATGCATTTAAAAATCATTTGTGGTAATTTGAAGGTTCTCTGAAAATAACATAGGTGAATATAGGAGACAAAAATGGGTGTACAAAAAATGGGTGCACAATAAAATTGTATTTAGATAGTAGTAGGGGAATGAATGAATATTTAGGCTTAATGCATATTCAGATCTAAATCATTGTTGTGATTCTTTTCCTGGTTCCGGCTCTGGGAGGTAGCTGTGCCCTTTGCAAAGGGTAAAGTGATTGCTGCTTGCTGATGCCTTTATCACAGCCATTCTTCACCCCACCTTGGCTGACAATTTACCTCACTAAGTAAAGGAGGTCCATTGATAACAAAACTAGGCAGGCTCCATTGCAAACAGGTTAATCTATGGAGGAAAAAAAAAAGACCTTTGTATCTGGAAGGATGTATTAGGACGTGGATATTACATCTTACAAAAACTATGTTTTTATTTTAGAAAAGTTGTAGTCCAATACTTGTTTTTAAAATGTTTTGGGGTGCACCAGGGGGAGCCTGGGTGGCTCAGTCAGTTAAGCATCCTACTCTTGATTTTGGCTCAGGTCATGATCTCCTGGTGCGTGAGAGTGAGCCCGGCGTTGGGCTCTGTGCTGACATCATGGAGCCTGCTTGGGATTCTCTCTCTCTCATTCCCCCCTACCCCAATAAATAATCTTAAAAAAAATTTTTTTTAAATAAATGTTCTGGGGGCACCTGGGTGGCTTAGTTGGCTGAGCGTCGCACTCTTGATTTGGGTTCAGGTCATGATCCCAGGGTTGTGGGACTGAGCCCCCCTGTCACGCTCCGTTGTGAGTGTGGAGCATGCTTAAGAGTCTCTCTCTCCCTCTTCCTCTCTCCCCAACTCGTGCACACTCTCTCTCTCTAAAAAATAAAAATTAAAAAAATGTTTTGAATGTCCCATGAATAGTATGTATGTGTACTGCCAAAACCTCTCTAGAATGCAAAACAGAGCCATGGACAGCAGATTGGGACAAGAAATCCTAAATTAGTGAGAAGAAAAAGTCCAAAACCTTTAAGAGTTATTTCCTTTGAGGCAGTCTCCTTGTTCACTGTGTAGCATTTAGCTTCTTGTGATTCATCTATCCATTGCAGTAGAGGAAACTATCCCATGTATTACAAATATCCCTTTAATATTTCTCACAATTCTGAGAGTTGCTTGAATGGTTCCTTTGTGGTTTTGTTTGGGTTTATACAGTTATGTTCAGCTGTAGCAGGGATTGCAACACTTTCTGTAAAGGGCCAGTAATGCATATTTTAGGCTTTGTCTCTGTTGCATATTATTCATTGGTACTTATTTATTTCATTCTTTACACACCTTTGAAAAGCAAAAGCTAGTCTTAGCTCAAGGGCCCAACATAAAAACAGGCTGAGGGCCAGATTTGGCCCTTAACTGTAGTTTTCCAAAGCCTGAGCTAGAGAGTAAGCTGAGCTGAAGGTCCAAAGTGCCTGTTGGTGATGCTATCCATTGAGGGCCACAATTCTTCTGGAGGATTCTTTCATAGAGAGGAGGGTGTGGCCTCTCCTTCACAGGCTACATTGTCCATCTTTGGGCAGCATCTAAGATAGTGGGGGTGGAAGCTGGCAGCCTTGTTAAGGCATAGCCTTGGGAGTCAAGCAAGGTCACATATGCCATATTCTGTTGATCAGAGGAAACCCAGGGACCAACTCAGATTCAAGAGTTGGGCAAATAGTCTCTCGCTCTCTATGGGAGTTGCTGCAGATCCTGTGACTACAGCTAGCTGAACTAATTGGCAGACTTGTACTGTGTGCCCCACCAAGGGAGATCAAGGGCAGTGATGACCTTGACATTAGATTGACATCTCACACTTTTGTACTTTTTTTTTTTTTATATATATATATACTATGCTTTTATACTTGCCAGCTGGTTTCTGATTCTGTGGGCACTCACTCACTTTCCTCAGTACTTGTTTAGAGGTGTCTCAGCCTCCAGATTATCCGCTCCCTGAGGGAAGTGACGACACCCCCCCCCCTGCTGTGATATATCTTCAATAGCTGTGTTTTGCATTTAATTGAATAGTTTTACTGAGGTTTAAGGTCAAGTAATTTGCTTACTTCACAAAAGCAAAACAAATTTAAGAATGTAGCACTACCTATAAATTCTAGAAGAACAGCATGCATCAAAGAATTACATTTCACACCCAAATACTGTCTAACCAATCAGATGTTTAAACTTCCCAGATGCTTTCCAAACATAATCAAGAGTTAGGAAGCAGTCTCCTTAATGGTAAGTTTGAACTAGCAATCACCTTTAAAGACATATTATATTTTAACTTTAAATTTGCAGATGAAAATTGAACAGTAGCAACAGTTTGTAATATACGTTATGTATGTTCTAAGGCAGAAGTGATTCTGTAGAGGGTTTCTAATCTACAGTAAATGCTGCTACTAATTGCTCAGTTGAATTTTTTAATATGTGTTTTCTCCCAAATCTCATTGTAACTCCGTCTTCTTCTACTTGATGGAAAGCTTTGACAGTTTATTATGTTTAGAAGCAGCTGGGGTCTATTTCTAATTGATGATTTGTTATCTTATATTTCTTACTTGACTATCCACATTTTTCATTCTCTTCAGCATCTTCCTCCAGCGTCTCCTGTCTTCCTGAACTAGATGGATGGTGCTGCTTTTGTGCAAACGCAGACAATATTTCAGTCTCTCCTCTGTGTCCTTTCATCAGGCTATGGATACATGCAGGGCTGATATAATGTGACATGAATATGGCACTTAAACATTAACAAAATGTATTCACACATACTGTATGAGTTGATTGTTAATATATCAGTGGGATGGAGACTATCACTGTCTGCATTTGGCAGGTGAGGAAACTGGGGAGCAGACGTCCCAGAGTACCTCAAATTTAACATGTCCAAGTTAACCTCATAAAATCTTTTTATTCTCCAGATACCTGATTTGGTCAAAAGCAGCTCCATTTATCAGTCACCCAAGTCTGACTTTCTTCTGATATAAAATTTAAATACAACGAACACACAAAACTTAAGTGTACATTCACTGATTTTTGACAAATGCATACACCTGTGTAATTCAAGCCTCTCTCCAGAGGGATGATGTTAGTAATATTTAAAGAGCTCCTAAAAACTGAGAAGGCAAACACCAACAACACAACAGAAAAATGAGTAGAAGATGAAAACAGAGTTCCACCAAAAAAGAAATACAAATAGCCCCTAAATGTATGAAAAGATGGTCAACCTTCCTATAATAAGGGAGATATTTAACAGTGAACAATCTAAATAGGGAATTAAAAACAATTCCATTTACAATAGCATCAGGAAGAATAAAACACTTAGAATTAACCAAGGAGGTGAAAGACTCATACACTGGAAACTATAAAACATTGCTCAAAGAAATCAAAGAAGACATAAAGAAGTGGAAAGATACTCTGTATTCACGGACTTATGGGGGGAATAAGATGACATATATTTGCATATTATTTTAAAAAGAAATGTAAGAAGGATAAACCAGAAACTACTGAAAATGTTGGAAAAGGAGTATAACTTCTCTGAGCTTCCTTCTTTATGTAGTTTTGACTTTTGAAACTGTAAATATTTTGCATATTAAATCAATAAAAATTTAAAAAGCAAACCCTAAGACTGAACACAGCTACAAACGAAGCTCCCAAATGAAACTATCATCTAGATACCGTAACTCAGGAAAAAAAGTTCATTCAACTTGCTTTTGAGCACAGTACTCTCTTAACAGAATGTATTTTAAGTACAGAAAGAATTGTGAATAAATAAAGACATTTTCTTTGTAGGTTTGTTTTTTATAGTGCTATCAGTGAAGAAATTCTCAAGTTATTTTGTATGTGTTAAGAAAACTGTTGGAAATCAGAAGATTTTTCCTCACTATGGGAGAAGAGAGATACCAATTGGAGGTTAGGAAAAATCCTGGCTTTTTTTTTTTTTTTTTTTTTTTTGAAATTAGATTTCATTTGAATTGCAAGTATCAGTATTAACTCATGCTTCTTTAAAAATTTTTATTTCTGGGGTGCCTGGGTGGTTCAGTTGGTTGTGTCCAATTCCATTTCGGCTCAGGTCATGATCCCAGGGTCATGGGATGGAGCCCCATATTGGGTTCTGTGCTGAGTGTGGAGACTGCTTGAGATCCTCTCTCTCTCTCTCTCTCTCTCTCTCTCTCTGTCTCTCTCTGTCTCTCCCTCCCTCCTTTCTTTCCTCTGCCCTCCTCCCCTGCTCTTACTTTCTCTCTAAAATTAAAAAAAAATGTATTTCCTAGCCCTGTCTCCTGAAAAGGCCTAGAAGCAATAACATTCCAGTAGCATTGGGCATAACTTGTACACAGATGCTGATTTCTAAATACTGTTCTCCACTGAAAGGAACCCAGGTTTTTTTGGGAAATGGCTGATTTTAAGTCTGGGATACAGGAAATACACAGTAAGTCGGAAACATCTCATGCACAAGAATGAAGAAGTGCTGGAAATTAATGGGGACATGTCAAAAAGATATAGGAATTACCTTAAAGTTTTCCCTGCTGCCCAAATTTGTGATAAATTAAACATCAAAAAGAATAACGATGATAATGTATTATATCATCTTGAGTCAGAAAAGAACCCATTAGTCCATAGTGACACTCAAAATAAAGGTGGCGATGGAGGTAAGCTTTCTTCTTCCAAAGACTGCTAGCTAATAAATGTAGAAAAAATATAGAATACGAAAAATCACCATTTGCAACCACTATTGAAATAATTCAGGCAAGGATCATCAAAGGATGCTAAAATTATTGGGTGAAAGAGTTTTGAGGATATTGGGGAATGGGTTATTCACATATTATCATGTATCACCCCACAGATTATTTATTAATTAGAATATAGTACACACACACACACACACACACACACACACACACACACAAAACAATGTATTGAGATTGTACCCTAATCTTTAAAACTTGCAGTAGCCCAGGAATGGGAGAAGTTCTTTTACAAGATCTTCAACAGTAATCTTCAGTGGAAGAGGAGAGTTCCTTCGCTTTTTTGTGTATTGTTTTGTAGTGCTCTTAACATCTAGATGCACAAAAGTATAATTCTTGAGGGAAACTGAGGCTACCAGAATGGAGATGTTTAGTTTGAGAAGCTAAGCCAAATATTTTATCTTGTAATGTAAAACTGGTATGTCTTGCCAAAGAGTGGTATTTTAGCAAAGCCAGACCATGCAGACTTGTGTCTAACACAGGAGAAAGGATTACTTTCCATATTTGGATTTAGACCATGCTCTGTTTGTTTTGCTGGAGGTGTGTATATGTGTTCTTTGTGGAGTAATGTGCAGAGAATTAGGAGCAGAACCTCTAAAACTGGAGGAGAGCTAAGCATACCTGATCTACCTTTGGAACTTTGGAAAAGTGACCTGGACTTGGTCCAATGTAGCACAGAGTGGACTGTGAATATGCCCACTGAGATTCTATAACCCAGAATATGCTGATGTTGGCTGCCATTATGTCATCATTATCCTGATGGGTGGGAGGGGGTGGAGCTTAGGATGACCATAGCCTTGCTTTGGTGGTGATTCTTTTGAAAGGAAACAATTCTACTGGCAATCATCCACGTGACTAGTAGTTGTAAATTATTGGGGTGCAAAATTTAGGGATGGAGGATGGACAGGAACTGGAGAGGAAGAACTTTTATCTCCTTTTCAGTCCTTGCTGGAAGTATGACGTGGACCGTGAGACATCAAGATAGATGGGAGCCAAACAGGGAGGTAGTCAAGGCAAGGTTCCATTGGTGGTGGCATCTTTGAGAGAAGCCACTTCTAAGAGCAGTAAGAAATGACCACATCTGCTAAGCTTCCCTGCCAACCTATGTCAGCTCTGGTGGGGGTTTAAGGGAAGGGCTTGTCCCAGCCAGGAGACAGTGGTAAGGAGCAAAATGCTGCCTCTCCCTTATAGGACAAAGGGTAATAAGGACGATGTCCCCAGTTAGCAAAGACACACAAATAATTTCCTAAGGGCATCAGTTCTATACAAATCAATTAATTAATGGAGTGTGTACCCATTACTCATTGGTTCTGTCTTTCCCTTATATAAATCCACAATCTCCTATCAATAATTCTGAAATCCCAGTGATTTTGAAAACAATATTTTTTCATAAGTTTACCACTTGCAGATGTCGGACTTCTTAGCCTCCATAATTGCATGAGCCTATTCCTTATGATAAATCGTTCATATATATATATATATATATATATATATATATATATATATATGGATATGTATGTGGATATATATATATATGGATATGTATGTGGATATATATATATATATGGATATATATGTGGATATATATATATATATATATGGATATATATATATGGATATGGATATATATATGGATATATATATAGATATGGATATATATATATAGATATAGATATAGATATAGATATAGATATGGAGAGAGAGAGAGGAAGGGAATAGGTAGGTATGTAGGTAAATAGATTTAGGGGATATACATTTATTGATTCCATTTCTCTGGAGATTCCAACTAATACACTAGATAATGAATACACTCCTTCCTTCATAAAATACTTGGTTAGGGAGAGCTTTAACTGTCATACATTTACAATAGCCTCATTCTTTTAACTGCTGGATGATATCCCTAGTTCTATGGTATATTTAACCATTTCCTTTGTAATAGATATGTAAGTTCTATATGGTTTCTATTTTCAGAATAATTGCATGTAACTTTTGGCAGAGAAGGTTGCTTCCATTATAGATTGAGAATTGCTGAGCCAGTCTAGCCATAGGGTGAAACACACAGGAGAGGAAAATGGAAGTATCTTCCACAGTGAGAATTTGTTCATTCTGTATCACAGACCTTAGGACAATAGCTTCCATTCTTAAAGCTTTGTGACTGTATTTTGCCAAATAAGGACATTGTTAAAAAGGCACAACAAAATAAAAAAAAACTTTCTACCTGTTATCATCATCATTTTAAAAAACAGCTGTTTTAACATAAAGACACAGAGGCAACCTTAGCTTAATGGATGGTCACATTGAATAAATTCAACTGTATTCAAAATTCACTTCACTGTCTTTATTCTGTCTTTGTAGTCAGCAGGTAAAAAGTTTCTCACTCACCTGTTTCCATTTCCATATGCATCAGAAACAACTGCTTTAATATTATTCTGACTTCTGGAATTAAAAAATTTGGAAGAAAAGTAAAGTGAGAGAGTTCCTGCCTTCTGCAAAAGGGAGAACTCACAACCTAAGAAAAGCTGGTTATGGATGTTTCCTCAAACTCTGATGTAGGAAGTGATTCTAGGATGAGTTGGAAAGAATTCAAACCTTGGCTTTTGAGATCTCCACCAAAAGGAGGCCTGGCATGGAAAGAAGAGCATGATCTGGGCAGGGGGTTTTCTGGAGAGATTGATACCCATTGGGAAGACGCTGTGGCCTGATGTGCTCCATGATGGTACCACAATTATACATGCCAGGACAAGTTCTTCAGAGAAGAACATCTGAATCTATTAAGTCATCTTTATGCTGCTTTCCTTAACACATTTATCTTCTCTATCATGAACAAATTGTGAGAAGAATATGAGATTCATGAGAAGTGAAAAAATTGGTGATTGTCTTTTAAGGTAAAATCACCACAGTCATAACAGATGTTCTATTTTCAAAGGCAAGGAGAAGAAGAGAGAGAAATGCTGGCCCAGCAGAAAAGTGAGTGTGAAAAATAAAAGGATGGAGAAGCATTTTCCATGATTAGAAAGGCCCCTGCAGCATTCTAAGCCAGGAGCATCAGTTCAGCCAGCACTATGGTCCTCCCCGCCATCATCACGCTTGAGGCAGCAGGATATAGAGTGAGACCCCAGCTGAAGACCTGTGACTTAGAGTCAATTCTGCCACTCTTCAGGGGAAAACCTTGCACCAGCCAAATGGTCTTGCTGATCCTTTGTTCACTTCTCTATAAATCGGGATAAGAAGATTGCCTTGTGTGACAAGAGAATAAGATTAAAGCCCTGTGAAAATTGGAAAGTGTTATACAAGCAAATAGTTTGTATTAGTTGTTTGTAATAGTTACAAAATCCAGAAAGGTGAGGGGGGAGTTGGGGTGGGCCAAAGCTAGCCCATATGGGGACTATGTGCAAATTAGAAAAAAAAAAGCCCCCTTTGGTGGACACAGCTCAGCCCCCCCCAGGACTCACAGCTAGGTTTAGTGGGACTTGGCTGGATTGTAGTACTACATTATCCTCTCAGGTGCATATGAACTATCTGCAAAACTCATGTGGCAGACCCAGTGGTCAGGGTCATTTGTTTGAGTCCTCGACTTCAAGGGGGTCCCAAATTCTGACTTCTATCCAGCAGAAATATGTGCAGAGAATTAGGATGAATCTGTACCACAATGATGATTCTAAGTGATATTTATCTAGCCAAGTCCAAATCCAGCGGGTGAGTGGTCTCAGTCCCGAGCTGCTTGGGCCTCCCTGAGACTTGTAAAGCCTAATTATTAATAACCTTAACAAAATCCAGTGATATTCAGCTTCAGTAAAGGTTTTTGGTTAAGTAGCTGCCTCAGCAATATTTAGATGTAGGACATTAATAATTGTATGTAGACGCATATCCAATATGTGGTGTTCACCCTTGGACAGCATCTCATTTTGCCCTGTTTGAAACCAGCCTCGATACTGGACTCAGTACTCTTTGTTCTTGGCTTGTTTTATCCTAGTCATTCTGTCCTTCTTTCCTTCTGTTAAATACACCCAAGTTCATCCTACCCCTGGACATTTGTGCCTGCTGTTCCCTTTGCCTAGATGCTGTTCTCCCAGATTTTTGCATGGCTCAGTGCCTTCAGCTCAAATGACTTCTCTCCTCAGAGAGGCATCTGAAATAATTATGTTGCTTCTAAGCTGCATTTTTTTTTAATTTAGCATTTTAACATCTCTGAACCTGAGATGCATTTAACAATTGCTAGTGTCTTATGACTGTGATTAGCCAGGCGGAAGGCACAGCTTAATTGTCACTGCTTGTTGTACAGATGCAAATTTGGATGTTAGTCTTGGTGGGCCTACCAGACATCTGCCCCTTCTTTACAATTTAGCCAAACAATCAGGGACACTAGATACTGGCACCTACATATCTAAGAGAGAAAACTCAAAGGATATTTTAAAGATCATGAAGATTTTCTTTTAAGACTTTATTTTTTAGAGCAGTTTTAGGTTAGCAGCAAAACAGAAAGGAAAGTACAGAGGGTTCCCACATACCCCCTGCCCCCACAGGTGCACAGCCTTCCCTGTTATCAGTATCCCTTACCATCATGGTACATTTGCAGGAAGGTTCTTTGGGTTTGAAAATGGTGAAGCAAATGCTAGCTTTCCTCACCAAAAATGAGAAAACACAATTCATTATCTGGAGAGATTCTCCTATGACGGAAGCCACACCTCAGGTCTAACCCTGTAACTGTATTTTATACAGTGTTAATTCATGTATGTATTTTAAACTTCAAATTTGTTTTAAAAAAATTATGTACCATAGATATTTATGAGAAATATCCATCTTTCCTAAGAAGACTTTATCAAGAGTATGACAGAAGAATTGAGATATTTATCTTCAAATTATTTGCTTTCCAAAGGCTGAGAAGATTTATTTTTCTGTTCATCTTAAAAATGAAAAAGTAGTAAAACAATAAATAAACTCAGTGACAGATGACAGTATATATTTTCTAGGATCTGAAATTTGTATTCTTTTGTGGATTCAAACTTTCTCACTATTTCAAAATTATTTCAAATAGCTGATATTTCTCAAGTGGAGCTCATAGCCAAGTTTTAAAAGTATTTGCTTCCACAATATGTATTTTACTTGGTCTATTTTGCTTACATTAAGTTAAGTAGCTAACCTCTCCATCTTCATTTAAACAAAATAGTTCAGAGGCTTATAGTACTATCACTTTCAGTTTACTGGAAAATCTAAATTTGCTTCTTAAAAAGTAGCAAAACAGTGCTCAGCAAGCATATCCTTTTTAAAACTCAGAATTCAGTTTGGGTTTTTGTTTTATGTTGTTTTTATTGCTCATAACCTCCCAGGGAGTAACTGTATAGACATACACTGTCTTTTTTTTTTTTTTTTAACATTTATTTATTTTTGAGAGAGAGAGGCAGAGAGAGAAGGGGGGACAGAGGATTCAAAGCGGGCTCTGTGCTAACTGCAGAGAGTCCTATGTGGGGCTCGAACTCCCAAACTGTGAGATCATGACCTGAGCCAAAGTGGGATGCTTCACCGACTGAGCCATCCAGACACCCCTGTACGTCTCACAGTCTTGATTTTGTTTCAGAAAGTATGTTGAAGTGGAGGAAAAAAGATCTCCTAGTTCTCATTCATTCTTCTAGTTTTTGAACCAGGTTTTCTTAGTCCTGACTTTTTATAGGTAGAGGTCATGTGTGAAATATACATGGCTAATGTTGATGAAAATAGAAACATGGATTTCATACCTGCTTTGTCTGTTTGGCCCCCTATTTTCCAGGAACTGACTCTTCTTTTCACTTGCCCTGCCCCTCTTCTGTCTTATCCTCAGGCTCAATCCATGCCAACATTTGATCACAGTGGAGACACTTCTATTCTACCAACTTGCCCCACCCCCCACCCCCCCCCCCCTTGGCCATAGTCTTGAATCAAAGCTGGGTCAATCAGAGTCTCTCTGATGGCCTTTGGAATGTAGACTAGAAATTCTAGGCTTATTTTGGGAACAGGGGAGTTGGAAACTCAGGTATCAACGGACACTTTCTGCCTTGTGAAGCAGGAAGTAGACTAAACCAGTGTGTAATAAGAGAGGAGGAAAAAAGGAGATGCAGAGATTGAAGCAGAGTTGAAAGCTAAGGGGTGGAGGTAGGGGTGGAGGAAGAAAGACTTTCTGGCTTGGCTGCTTCCTACTCTTGGACCATTTGAATCAGCTCTGCGTTTTTATGATAAATTATCTTGTTTAAATTTCAGCTAGAGGTGGTTTCTGTTACTTAGAAGTGTTAACCAGTACGGTGTTTCCACATGAAACTTTGGGGAATTTCTCTTATTTCTTAATTGTTTTTGTTAGACAACTGTTGTAATAACCACAAAAGGACTTTACTCAGAGAATTTTTCTCACTTTTTTTAAATATATTTATTTTTGAGAGAGAGAGAACAGAGGAGGGACAGAAAGAGAGGGAGACAGAGGATCTGAAGCAGGCTCTGTGCTGATAGCAGAGAGCCCAATGAGAGGCTCAAACTCACAAACTGTGAGATCATGACCTGAGTTGAAGTCGGACACTTAACTGGCTGAGCCACCCAGGCACCCCTTTCTTCCTTTTTTTTAATCTTAGATTTACATGTTTAGTATCTTAATCTTTCTTTCTTCTTTCCTTGATAGAATCAGTATTACATGTCTCTCTGTGAGGGGAGTGCAAAGGGTTTCAAGAAAATCTTCAAAGGCTAGGATGATATGGTCCATATACATTCTCGAAGTAAAGCTCTCTTCAGGGACAAAACTCTTCAAAGACGAGAAACATCTGGGGATAGAATCCAAATTTAGCAGGACACAGGCAGCAAAGGTCAAAGTAAAAGAACATTCAGCTTAATAGTGCGATGGAGGTAGAAAGGAACAATCAAATTTCAAAATGTAAGCCTGCCATATTCTTGCCAATTTTTCTTTAGAAAAAACATTGAAACAAGAGAACTCTAGAGTTATAATGTTCTAATATAGACTTATCATCAAGGTTTAGATAGAAAGTTAAACTCTAAAAAGTATTCCAAAACAACATTGTTTTTTAAAAGTTTAGGAAAACTACTTTGACATACAAATTAAGAAACAGAAAAGGGAGATAAAATTCTATGAAAATTCAGGAAATGGAGAATAATATTCCTATAGATGATGAAAACTTGCCCAAAGGACATTCTCATAAAGCAGATTAAAAACTATAATATCTCAAATCAAGCTAGAATACAAAGAAAATGATATAACAAATGAAAGAACAAATAAGTTTTATTTGACGTGATGGATCTCAGAAAAGAAAATCATTAAGAAATGAACAAAATGAAACGGCAGCCTACTTAATGGGAGGGCATATTTGCAAATTATCCAATAAGGGGTTAATATCCAAACTATACAAAAAACTTGCGGAACTTAACATTAAAAGAATCTGGTTAAAAAATGGGCAGAGGGCCTGAATAGACATTTTTCCAAAGAAGACATACAAATGGTAAACAGACACGACAAAGTGCTCAACATCACTAATCATCATGGAAATGCAAATTAAACCACAATGAGATATTACCTCAAACAGTCAGATGACTAATATCAAAAAGACAAGGACTAACAAGTGTTGGTAAGGATGTAGAGAAAAAAGAACCCTTGTGCACACTGTTGGTGGGAATGTAAATTGGTGCAGCCACTGTGGAAAAGAGTATGGATTTTCCTCAAAAAAATTAAAAAGAGAAGTACCACATAACCCAATTATTCCACAGCTTGGTATTTACCTAAAGAAAACAAAATACTAGTTCAAAAAAGTATATGCATTCATACGTTTATTGACACATCATTTACAATAGCCAGATACAAAAGATTTGGAAACAAGTATCCATCAATAGATGATTGGATAAGGATGTGGTATGTGTATACAATGGAATATTACTCAGCCATAAAAAAGAATAAAATCTTGCCATTTGCAACCATATGGAAGGACCTAGCACATATTATGCTGAGTAAAATAAGTCAGGCAGAGAAAGACAAATACCACATGATTTCACTTATATGTGGCATCTAAAAACAACAACAAAACCAACAAAACAAATGAACAAACAAAAAACCAAAACAAACAGACTCGAATACAGAGAAAAATTGGTAATAGCTGTAGGAGGCAGAGAGAGGGCAAAATAGGTGAAGTGTATTAAGAGGTACAAACTTCCAGTTATAAATAAACAAGGAATGAAAAGTATAGCATAGTATAGTATAGTATAGTCAATAATATTATAATAACTGTGTGGTGACAAATGGTTAATTACGGTTATTGTGGTGAGAATTACATAATATATATAATTGTCTAATAATTATGTTGTACACCTGAAACTAATACAACATTGGATATCAATTATACTTTAGTTAAATTTTAATCTAAGCTTTAAAAATTATGTGCTGAAAACAATATTACACAATGCCTAATATCAAAAAACTAGAGATTATCAAGATGTATTATTATTTACTATCAAATTAATGCATTTTTGTGTAGACCTTATTATACAGCTTCTTCTGTATCCTTTATTTAATATCCTCTAATTGGGATGCCTGGGTGGCTTAGTCGGTTAAGTGTCTGACTCTTGGTTTTGGCTCAGGTCTTGATCTCCTGGTTTCATGAGTTCGGTTCCTGCTTGGGGCTCTTTGCTGACAGCATGGAACCTGCTTGGGATTCTCTCTCTCTGTCTCTCTGTCTGCCCCTCCCCCACTTGCACTGTCTCTCTCTCAAAATAAATAAACTTCAAAATTATAATTAAAGGTATATCTTCTATTTAATTAAATAATATCTTGAGATTGTAAAGCAAATTGGGAACTGTTGCAAATGGTGCCTTTTTAAACCAATCTTTGTTAACCAAAGTTTTCTTAATACTTTGTAACTAAAACAAAATACAGAAATAAACTGGGTGATAAGGTTGATACACTGCTGCTGTTTGCCATAGCTCCCTGTTTAAAAATTTTATGTTTACTAATTTTATGTTCACCTTTGTTTTTATTGTCTGCATACTAGGTAAGTATCATAAATTTGAGTTTATAGAACAAACATTTATTACTTTCACGTGTTAAGATAGAAATGGAGAACTGAAACAAAATCAAAACTAGAAAAAGAATACAAAATAATGCCTCAATGGAAGATGAAGGGAAATTTTTAAAAATCACAAAGAGAGAGAGATGAAAAGGAGTCAAAAACCAATAAGACAGTGCACCTGGGTGGCTCAGTTGGTTAAGCGTCTGACTCTTGACTTCAGGTCATGATCTCATGGGTTCATGGGATTGAGCCCTCCTTTAGGCTCTGGGCTGGCAGTGCAGAGCCTGCTTGGGATTCTCTCTGTCCCTCTCTCTCTGCACCTTCCCCACTCGTGCATGCCAGCTCTCTCTCTCTTTCTCTTTCAAAATAAATAAACTTAAAAAATATAAACAGTGAGACAGGCAGAGAAGGTCAACGTAATTAGTAATATCTGAGGAAAATCTTGACAAAGAAAAAAACCGTGAAATCTGTAATTTGAGACACTGAAATGAGAATTAAAATGAAATATTGAGAGGGCACTCAGTTTATCTGATAAAGCTGACCAGAATGACCACCACTGAGATACAGTCTAGTGAAATTATTGGACTTTAGAGGGAAAGAAATAAAAATTCCTTTAGGTACTTAGAGAAATAGCCCAAGTCATTTATATAGGGAAGAAAGGAATATTGTCTTTACATTTTCAACATCAACACTTTATTCTTAAAGAAAAGTAAGTAATATATTTAAGATACTCAAAGCAGGAAAATATGAGGCAAGAATTTTATATCCATACACGCTGTCATCAGCATAAGAACTCAGGGAATAGTATTCTTGATGAGTCTACTGGAGAAGGGGATTAAAATAAGTAAAATACTTAAAGTGACATTGATAAAATGACTTGATAAGCATTTAACTTCTACGCGGAACTAAGACTAAGTGAGAGATGTAAGGCAGAGAATGTAGTATGTAATGGCTGAATGCTCTGACAATGGAGATATAGTACAATTGTAAAAAGAAGTGGCATGAGAATGTGGAGAGCATATGCGATTTTGTACCTCTCTCCAGTCATCACATTGATGGTATTGTCACTGGCTCCTACTGACTAGAGATGGAATAACTTGGGTATCACTAAGAACAATAAGAACAAAAACACACCAAATATATTTAAATCCATGATTTCACCCTGATCCAAAAAATTAATTGGTCATCACTGAAGGATGCTCGGAAATCAACTCTTTATTTTGAAAATTGATAAATAAGAGAAAACAACCAAGCATTTATCCTGCCTTTCCTGTATAAACTGTAACACTAGGTAATCAAATAGTAGATGATGTGAATTTTCTCTTTATGGAAGAAGTCCATCAGATAGCTGAAGAAGAAAGAATAGAATTTGAATATCAACATTTTTTTGGCCATCCATAATGAATTATTGAATCTAAGCATTGAGCATCAGTGGCTGGTACCATCACAAAAAGACAAACAGATATTTTGTGCCTGGAAAAAACGCAGCACCACCTATAAAGTAGTTTGTCCCCCTACCCCCAAATTAGTAACAGTAACCAAACTTGAATGTGACTCAGTCTGGAAATACAGGAAGGTCCTTCTATTGTGGCCTGCAATCCAAGTTATGACCACTCTATTTTGGAGCTTGAAAAGTCCAGATGCTTCTATGCCCCAGACTGAAGTTGTTTTAAATATTTGGTGGCTGCAGTAAAAGCAGAACACCTTACTGTGTTCTCCTAAGAATCTTCAACTAGAAAAAGGAGCAAACTCACTAGCAAAGAATAGATTTAAAAAGTTTTAACTTCCAAATGGTCTGGAGCTAGCTATGGATGGGCGGGGGTGGGGTGGGGTGTGGAGAATAGAGAGGATAGTAAGTAAATGATAACCACACACATA
Source organism: Panthera onca (assembly GCF_046562875.1). Taxonomy (NCBI): domain Eukaryota; kingdom Metazoa; phylum Chordata; class Mammalia; order Carnivora; family Felidae; genus Panthera; species Panthera onca. The sequence continues at coordinate 103,986,355 of NC_138347.1, read as the reverse complement.
AAAAAATATGGAAGCACATTACCAACAAATTTCTAAATCAGAGCAATAGCCTATGAATTTCAGTCAACTATCCATGGCCCCAGATCTTCACTCGGCATGAATTCAGTTGCAAAATTTGTATAACTCCCCAAAAGGCAGCCTCCCAAATCATACCTTGAATGAAATCTTGGAAGAAAACAAACCAGGAAAATCCTCCTGACATAATTAATGAATTTTTTTTTCATTGAGGTATTTGATCTATCTTAAATTTATCTTGGTAAAAGGAATGAGGTTATCTCTACACCATTTATTGAACAGTTCTTTTCTCTACTAATGTCTAGAATGCTACCTTTATAATACTTTAAATTCTCATACATATTTGTATCTATTTCTGGATTCCATTCTGTTTCATTGATCTACTTATTTATGTAGCACTACCTAAATTTTAAAAATGGTACTAAGGAATGCTGTATTATTGCATGAATTATAAGGAACTACTGAAAACCTTAACCTCTGGAATGTCAGAAATCAGGAAGCTTCAAGAAATAGATATTTTTTAAAGCATTCTGCCATTAAGGTGACTTAGGTCTAACAATTCACGTTCTGAGTGAATTTTGTCCAAAATTTCAAATTCCTTGGAAGATTTAATTGGCTCAGTTTATGGGTATCAATCCCAGAATCGATTATCTATTCTTGGGGGCACACGTTTGTGTATTATAGATATGATTGATGAGTACTGAACCTTATGTATCAAGGGAAGTTTCCAAAGAAACATAAGGTATTGTAAGCTGAACAGTACTTTGAAAACTGTCTTCTGCACTATGCCCATCAACCCATTTCATACATCTGAAGCTCTCCTATCTCTGAATGATGCAGTTCGTCCACCCAAAATTGCAGCCACCCCTTCCCAATAGAAAATGATATAAATTTGTGTCCCTTTATTGATCTAGTGGTATTACCATAGGACCATATACCTGTAAGCCAAGGATTTCCTAGAGCATGCCTACTCTTCCAGTTCTGTCAGATACCCTTAGATACTCTACAGCCCATGAATTAGCTGGAAAACTTTAATCATCACTAACACATGCTAAATAATGGTGGTTTTTAAACTGGGGTGCAAGTACATTTAGAGATACATAAAACCTTCCTAGGGGTACTCACTCCAGCATGAAAAGTTCTGAGAGCATCAATGTCCGGAGACTCAGCTTCAATATGGAGTCTTTCTTGTAATTGGTTTGCCTAAGATGTGTTTGAGTTAGAGGACTCTTGCCTCTCCCGACTTTCCTGTCTCCTCCTTTACAGTAGACTTTCCTTACTTTACAACTATACCTTTCCCCCATCACAGATCTTATTACTATGTTGCATCTACCAGGTAGTAAAACCTCAGAAGGACCAAACTACAAGCTATGCTATTTTATATTTTATTTTATTTTTATTTTTATTTTTTAAATATAATATATTGTCAAGTTAGCTAACATACAGTGTATACAGTGTGCTCTTGGCTTTGGGAGTAGATTCCTAAGATTCATCGCTTCCGTACAACACCCAGTGCTCATCCCAAAAAGTGCCCTCCTCAATGCCCATCACCCATTTTCCCCTCTTCCCTGCCCTCCCCATCAACCCTCAGTTTGCTGTCTGTATTTAAGAGTCTCTTATGGGTTTGCCTCCCTCTCTGAAACTATTTTTCCCCCTTTCCTTCCCCCATTGTCTTCTGTTAAGTTTCTCAAATTCCACATGAGTGAAAACATATGATATCTGTCTTTCTCTAACTGACTTATTTCACTTATCATAATACTCTCCAGTTCCATCCATATTGTTGCAAATGGCAAGGTTTCATTCTTTCTCATTGCCAAGTAGTATTCCATTGAATATATAAACCACATCTTTATCCATTCATCAGTTGATGGACATTTGGGCTCTTTCCATAATTTGGCTATTGTCATTGGTGTTAGAGAAGCTTTCTTTAATCAAGGTACCTTTATAACCCACAGGAAAGCTTTGTTTCTTTTGCTATCTCATGTGTTTTTCAGTGGAGAGTGAAACATGACATCAGAAACAGAATATTAGAAACAGTATTAGTTGGGGCGCCTGGGTGGCTCAGTTAAGCGTCTGACTTCAGCTCAGGTCATGATCTCACGGTTCATGAGTTTGAGCCCCGTGTCAGGCTCTGTGCTGACAGCTTGGAGCCTGGAGCCTGCTTTGGATTCTGTATCTCCCTCTCTCTGTGCCCCTCTGCAGCTTTCTCTCTCTCTCTCTCAAAAGTAAAACATTAAAAAAATTTTTTTTTAGAAAAGGAGTATTAGAAACAGGAGAAATGGCAATTTTCATTCAATGACTTAGTCCCTTTTATCCCCTGACTCTTTTAAAAAGAATTATTTTTCTGTGAGAGTCCCTTGACCATTAGCAGGAAATTCGGGGGCTCTGGCACCTTATCTCTCCTGGGTGACAAACCCATGACAAGGTTCTTTTCCTTAACTTGTACACTCAAGATATGATAAGACCAATTCGAGAAATATCCATGTGCTTAGAAGCAAGCTCTCTGCATTTATACCACTCTTGGTAAGCTTGGTGGTTAATTTCATGCACTTGTGCCTTTGTGTATGTCTCAGTGGCATGTTTTTCAAATATTCAAGAAAAAGGAAGCAAAAAATTTCATTTTTACTTCTAAGAATTGGATCAATATTATATCTTCAAAGCAAAGGAACAGATATTGAGGATGAATAGGTGTTTTATTTTATGTTTCTTGGACGCCACAGAGCTCCTTAATAAACATTCAAAGTCAGTTTTTTGTCAGTGTCAGAATCACTGAAGGCATTCTGGGGTGTTATGGATGAAATCAGTGAGAAGACTTGGGGATTTGAGCCAGAAGAGTCTACATGGACTACGACAGCATGCAGAGTTGCATTAAGGAATAATGCTTCAATAAATATAGAAGTAGACATGAAGCATTCTACTGCAGTTCCTGAGTGCTGCTTTCTTGGAGCTGACCATATGGTAAAATCTCTGGGAATTAAGCTATGTGGAAACATACATTTGTGGAATCCAGAAAATTGTTACAAAATTTGAAAAATGTTTTAGAAATAGATTTTCCAGCTCATGGTGTCCTGGAAAAATCTGATATTTCTATGGATTGTGAGATCTATTATGCCTATCAACTGGATAGTGCCATTCCTAATCAAGTGTGTCATAATTCCCAACGTGGACAGCTTCAAATTTTCTTCTATGAGTGGTTAAGAGGACTACTGACTAGTAGACAGAGTTTTAACATCATTTTTGGTGAATGTCCATATTGTGGTGAGCCAATAACCTTGGAAATGTCTGGGAGGAAACCCTGAAATATGAATGTAACATTTCTGTGAAGAACTAGAAACTTTAGAAATTACCGAAAAGATTTTAGTTGATATCTTCAGAGAAAATATAAAACAAAACATACTAATGTCAAGAGAAAAAGAATGGTGAACCCATAATAATACACATCTGCCTTTGTCTCCTCACTAAGAGTAAACTGGGAAATTGTAAGACAAAATCCTGTAGAACATTCTAAGTCTGTGACCTCTATACCAGTTATAGAAGTTGTATGTGTGTCAAGATGGAGATTTTAAATTATTGAGTATCTAGACTGGTAAAATTTTGATGGGGTTCATAAAATGAATTGGGGATGAGTATGTATTTTATCTTTTGTTAAACACTTATTCAGACTGGTAAAAGAATCATTTTCATTAACATTTAACAATAGTATTGTTTACTCTATATCTGTATTTATTTTTCCTTAAAGTGAAGTCTGCTGGCTGTCACTCATTAACTACTTCTCCGCTCATTTGTTTATTCCTAAAAGGTACTAATTAGATATATATTAACTAACAGGAATGTGTTATGAATTTTTAGGAGTAATGCATTTAACAGCATTCGCTGAAATTGCTTTCTTTAGATCTGCTTTGCTAGTAACCCAACATTTTTCTTTTACTTGGTTGTTAATTTGCACAAAATAGATTAAATTTGTTAATGTTTACAAAATAGATTAAAATGTACTCTTAGAAACTGCATTTATGATAAGTGTTATCCAAATGGAGTCAGGATGTAATGCCCCAAGTTAAATATTGTATTCAACCAAGATTAGTTCCTTGTTTTGCAAATGATGATTTGCTGTTCTAATTCTGTCAAATGTATGCTTACCAACTGTCATTTTCAGACATTAAATGCAGTTGCATGTGGGGTGCCTGGATAGCTCAGTCTGTAGAATATGTGACTCTTGATCTTGGGGTCGGGAGTTCGAGCCCCACTTTGGGAGTGGAGATTGCTTAGGAAAAAAAAGGGAAATGAAACTATGTATGTATATAAAGAGAAATCTAGGTGTATTCTAGTATCCATGCATATAATGTCATATCAGTATCCATTTCTTCGTATATCTGTTACCTTTTTAAGGCACTTTCAGACTATCAAATATTGAAGTTTTGTATTAATATAGTTTTTAGTTAATAGTAAAAAACCATAATGTGAAATTTCCACTTTTATGGGGAACCATTCTGTCCAATTAGAGCTTGAAAACTAAGGTATTTCTAAAAAAAAAAAAAAAAACAGGAATACTTAATAGTCGTTTAGTAAGTATGGGTTAAGGTTTTAAGCGTAGTTTCCAGAAATGAGAAAGTAAGTAACTTTAATGATTGGGTTTAAAAAGTCCTTTGCAACTCAAGTGGTCTGTAATTCTTTACTTGCAGTAATGTTGAAGGAGGACCTAATTGTCAGTGTTGTCAGCTATTGGATTCTTAAAATTATTTTTCATGATAGATACCATGTGATTTTTAAAAAATAACTCAGGAGGGGGCACCTGGGTAACTCAGTTGGTTAAGCATTAGACACTTGATTTCAGCTCGGATCATGAGATCGAGCCCCACATCCTGCTCTGCACTGACCGTGCAGAGCCTGCTTGAGATTCTCTCTCCTTTTCTCTCTGCCCCTCTTCTACTTGTGCTTGTGCTCGCTCTCTCTCTCTCTCTCTCTCTGTCTCTCAAAATGAATAAACATTAAAACAATTAAAATTTAAAAAAATAAAAACTCAGGAGGAATTCAAAGAATGAAATGATAGCACTAGAACAAAACTCACTCTATTCCTGTCTACTCATTAATAGGAATAGCACTTCTCAGAAATAAAATCTATAGAGATTTAAAAATTTGAATATAATTGATGCTGTGCCCTTTCTCCTTCTACTAACGAGTATTTTTCATCTATAAATCCATTGCTATATAGTTTAAAATTCTCTAATTCAATAAGAGATGAATGTCTAATAAATCTTTTATTTTTATATTTATTATTTTTCATCAAAATATTTTTGTATGTTGTTTTGGTCATTGTGTTTATTTAACAATTGTAAGGTTGAGTCATTCTAGGAGACATTTTTTTAACCTTAGAGTCTTGTATTACAGAGAATCTAAAAACATTAATTTCAATATATATATGTGGTTTCATGACACAGAGTAGGAAAATGATGGTCAATATATGACACTCAAGCATAAACATATAATACGTGAGGATAAAATTTTGTGAAGGAAGTTGAATGCAAATATGAATTCAAGGAGAAAAATAATGATCTAAAACTTTTGACTTTTATTTTTTTAATTACTTTTTAGTTTTATAATTCATTTAATGGCAACCGGTAATCATCAAATTAGCAGTGGTTATCTTCAAAAGTTATTACTCTTGCTTTGCTTTCATTTTCAAGGATGATCAAATACCTAGAGTCAGAGACATCTCCTACATAAGTTTTATTTTATGAGTCAGACTTGGTTTATCACCAGCATTGATAAAACCAGACTTAGGGAAATAACTAGGTCTGGGGACACATGCACGGTCTTAATATAGCAGATGTTTAGCCTGCAAGAATTATTGCAAAATCAGAAGAGCGAAAATATTTGCAGAAACTTTTGACTTTTGAAAAAGAGCTTGTTCAAAACTGATGGCTACCAGATGGGCAGTGGGGGTGGGGTTGGGTAGAATAGGTGAAGGAGAGTAAGAGTGCACTTACCGTGATGAGCACTGAATAATGTATAGAATTGTTGAATCACTATATTGTACACCTGAAACTTACTATAATACTGTATGTTAACTACACTGGAATTAAAAAATAGAGAGAGGTTGTTCATATATTTTTAAATGGATGTTAGTAGCTTTCAAATTACTATACTGTTGAGTTTGTAGTGAATTTACTTAAAAGAATGATGTATTTTATTTAAAAATGTCAATATATATAATTGCCACAAATTTTAACCCCTTAAGCTCATGCTGAAAAATTTTAGGTTACCTAAAATTGTACAACAATGTTTTTAAAAAATTCTTTTGAAGAATTCTCGCAAAGAGGTTTGAAGGCTATAAGCAACTTAGTTGCTATAAGCAACTTAGGGGAAAAGCAACTAACTTTTCCCTTAGGGGAAAAGGAAGAGGAAAGAGGTTAGGGATCTTGTTTAAATTATGCTAATTCTTAAGAAAATAAGGGGAAGGGGCAAATATTTAATCTTCTGGTACTACTTTTGCATGCCAGGCAGAAGTCTGAAGTCGGAAGAAGGAGAAGTGAAAACTATTACCTTCCCTTTAGAGGCATGACCCAGAAGTTGAATCTATCACTTCCTCTATCCATTAAATCTTAGTTCAGAACCATAGACAGTTGCAAGGAAAACTGGGAGATGTAAATATTATTCTGATGGCCAGTTGCCCAGTCAAGGAAATATAGTACAGGTCTTGTTCTCATTTTCACAAATGGTTATGCAGCCTTAGTTTGGTGTTAATGATTTCCCTTCTTTACCATTCTACTGTTCTGTTCTTTTTTTCTTTTTCTTTTTTTTTTCTTTTGTTTTCTTTTTCTTTTTTCTTTTTGGTGAGAGAGAGAATCTCAAGCAGGTTCCACACTCAGTGCAGAGCCTGACACAGGATTCAATCCCACAATCCTGGGATCATGACCTGAGCTGAAACCAAGAGTTGGATCCTCAACCAACTGAGCCACCCAGGTACCCCTCTACAGTTCTGTTCTTTAAGGCCAGAGTACGTGATAAGAACAGCAGGAGCATTATATTACTCCTTTACATTTTTTTGTCATTAAATACATTTTTGTGTAGGGGTGCCTGGGTGGCTCAGTCGGTTAAGCATCTGACTTCGGCTCAGGTCATGATCTCACAGCTCGTGACTTCGAGCCCCGCGTTGGGCTCTGTGGTGACAGCTCAGAGCCTGCACCCTGCTTCAGATTCTGTGTCTCCCTCTCTCTTTGCCCCTCCCCTGCTCATGCTCTGTCTCTCTCTCTTTCAAAAATAAATACACATTAAAATAAATAAATAAAGCAAATTTTTGTTTAGAGGCAATATTGACTAAGAAAGCATATTGGTATAGGATGTTCAGTAAGTAAACAGATGTTAGTCCTGGCAGAAGGATGATGGATAGGGGAAGCCTATTCAAATGCAAATTTAAGCATTTATTCTTGGTATGGTCTACATGATGAAAGGGGTCAAATAAAATCAGCCTGGCAACAGGTAGCTAGCTGTCAGGACCCTAGAGGAATGGTACCATCCTAGTGCCAGGATTTGCTACCCTGCTAGAAAATTAGGTACTCAACATTGGCAGGGCTGGCCTCTGTAAGGGAAGATTCCTTATTGAGCTCATGCATATGCCATCCCTGCAAAACCTATTGGTACTTCGCCTATTAGATAATTGAAGACACACCTAGCAAGTGAGGGAGAAGGATGACTGACATCCATAGAAACAGTACTCCTGTGCACATGGTTATTAAGAGCCTTTTCCTGTCCCCGTGGGCTTCTGTGATAAGTTAAATGGGATATGTATTAGTGAGTCTGTTGGCTTTGTAGTAAGTTCCAAATTCACAGTGGCTTAAGTAAGATAGAAGTTTTAGTCTCCCATAATATTTTAAACATAAACAGTCTGGGGTTGATATGATATTGGGGGTCCGGGTTTATTCTAATTGCTCTGTCATCTCTAGAATATTGCTTGCATGCTTATTAGTGTTTTATACTCATCACTACATTCACATGTCAGGCAGAAGCCTGAAGAAGGGAGAGTGAAAACTGACTCCCTTCCCTTTAAAGGCGAGATCCAGAAGTTGAGTCCATCACTTCCTTCTGTCCACTAAATGTTAGTTCATAGCCACAGATAGCTACATGGCAGGCTGGAAAATTCAGTACCTCAGTTATTTCAAGGGCTTACTCATCACATGCAGTCAGGGCTAGTCTGCTGGCCAGCATAGACATAGAAAATTTGCCTTCCTGCAGAAAGTGAGGTTGTACAGTGCTGCTTTGGGCCAAACTACCAGTTTATAGGAAATATGAAAGACAGAAGAACAAATCAAATGATGCCACAAGGAAACAACCAGCCAAATTCTAAATCTGGGCCATTCTATAAGATAAATGACCCAGTTTTATCAATTAAATGATATTTTAAAAGGATTTTAAGAGACATAACAATCAAATGTGGTTAGTAATTTTGAATCTTAATTGGAACAAACTAACTATAAAAAATACAATTTTGAGATAAGAAAATATGAATATATACTGTATATTAAATATTATTAAGGAATTATTGCTTATTTTTAAAGATATAATAATGGCATAGTGGTTATGTTAAAAAAATCTTTTTCAGTTACAAAGGCATACTAAAATGTCTGGGATTTGCTTTAAAAATATTTAAGCAAAAAGCAAACCATGGAGAGGGATAGGTGAAATGAAATTGGGAACATTTTAATAATTGCTAGTTATGTACCAGGTACATGAGAATTAATTATGATATTAAAATAAATAATAAAAATTTAAAAAAGAAATAAATATGGCAGCTGGTAATACATCCAAGCTAACTATTGCTACACAGCCTTGAGTTGCCATATCTCTGCATTTTTCAAAGAATCAAAACTGCAGATTTAAAAAAATAAAATCTCTTGATTTCATAAAACAACAACAATGTGGCCAAATACAATAAATAGATCAGTGGGCTTGAATTTGTCCTTAGCCATCTGGTTCTTCTCTAGGAAAAGTTTGTTTTGTTAATAAGTTGTTTCCCCCCAAATTTACAGTGTATTCAACTTCTTTAATAACTGGAAACTGGTAGTTAAGGTAAGTGTCTGGGGACTCAGAGACGAGTGACAGATTGTAACAAACTGAATGGAGCTCTGAGTTTTGTCAGTGAAGGGCATGTAGCCAAAGGCTTAGGTCACAACATAAGTGTATGCAGAGAGGAACAGGTGGAGACACAGTATTAGTCCTGCCATGGTGCTATGGGCTGAACTGTGTTCCCCCCACCCACAAGTTCATATGTTGAAGTCCTAACCCCTAGTATTTCAGAATGTGACTATATTTGGAGATGGGGACTTTAAAGCGGTAATTAAGTTGAAATGGAGTCATTAGGATGGGCTGTAATCTAATATGACTGATGCCCTTATCAGAGTAGATTAGGAAGAGAGCCAGGGAAGATGGCAGAGTAGGAGGCCTCCGAATTCACATCCTCCCACAGACACACTGAGGCAACAGCTACGTGTAATGCAACTCACTCTAAAAATGACCTGAAAACTGGTAGAACAGACTATCCACAGCTAAAGACTTAAAAGGAAGACTACATCAAAAAGGGTAGGAGAGGCAGAGATTCTGTTGCCAACCAAACCCCTGGTGTGTCAACCCACAAGTAGGAGGGACATCAGAGGCACAGAGGAGCAAAGGGGTCAAGTACCACACTGGGCACCTCCAGCCTTGGGGACCTGCACAAGGAAGATGAGCTATGATAATGTCTGTCTTTGAAAATCAGCAGGGCTTAACTCCAGGAGTTTGGAAAGTAGCTGGGCTTAACTCTGGGAGAAGTAGATGGCTATAACTCTGCTCTTAAAGAGCCAGTGCAGTGTATCACTTGTTCCAAGATCTGGCACAGAAGTAGCAATTTGAAAAGCACCTGGGTTATATGTGAAAGATTTGTTGAATAATTTAGGACATGTGCCAGAGGGACAGGGATCTGCAGGAGCTTTCTCTTGGAATGGAAGGGCTAGTGGGCACCATTTTTCTTGTCTTCCTTCAGCCTTTCTAGTCAAACACCTGTGGGAGGCAGTTCTGACATCCTCCATTTACCTTGTCAACACCACTTGCCCCACCCCAGCTTTCCCTTTTAGACCTACCACACCCAACCTGCCTGCTATGGCAGGTGTCCAAAGTGCCTTCTACATTGCCATACCTAGTAAGCATACTCATTTGGGACTAATGACTTCCCAGAGTGACTACCACCTGCCACACCCAGTGGGGAGTTGGAGCTGATATTGGCACCTGTCCAGAGTGACTCCTGACCCATGGAGAGGGGTACCTAGCCCCACCAACCAGCACTCCTGCAGTAGCCACAGCCTGGCCTCTCAGCTGGCAATGCAGGGATTGGGGCAAGACATGGCAGCCAGTGTGCCCACATCAATCTTGACCAGTCATTGCTGACAGCCAAGCTGGGGGCAGTTCAACCTACCAGTGTGTCCATAGCAGTTTCAGCCCACCCACAACAAGAGGGCTCACACAGCCCGCATAGAGGACCCCCTGGAGCACCAGGTTCTGTGACCAAGAGGAAATGCACTACTGGCCACGACAGGACTTCTATACAGGCCACTACTTTCAAGACCAGGAGATATAGGTGACTTAACTAATATGCAAAAACAGAGAGGCAAAATGAGGAGATAGTGGAATATGTTCCAAAATAGAAGAACAAGATGAACCCCCAGAAAAAGAGCTAAATGGAGATGGAGAAATGCAATCTACCTGATTAAGAGTTCAAAGTAATGGTCATAAAGATACTCAACAGATGAGAGAAGAGTGAATGAAATCAGTGAGAACTTCAACAAAGAGATTTAAAAAAATTTAAAAAAGAACCTATCAGAGCTGAAGAAAATAATAACTGAGCTGAAAAACACACTAGAGCGAATAATAGATTTGAGGATGCAGAAGAATAGTTCAGCACTAAGGAAGATAGGGAAGTTGAAAGCAACCACTCTGAACATCAAAAAGAAAAAAAGAAGTAAAAAGTGAGGATAAGTTAGGATGAAACAACATCAAGTATACTACCATGTGCATTATAGGGGCCCTAGAAGGAGAAGAGAGAGAGAAAAGGGCAGAAAACTTGTTTTAAGAAGTAATAGCTGAAGGGGCACCTGGGTGGCTCAGTGGGTTAAGTGTCTGACTTCGGCTCAGGTCATGATCTCGTGATTTGGGGGTTCGAGCTCCACGATGGACTCTGTGCTGACAGCTCAGAGCTTGGAGCCTGCTTCAGATTCTGTGTCTCCTCCTCTCTCTGCCCCTCCCATGCTCATGCTCTGTTTCTCTCTGTCTCTCAATAATAAATAAAGGTTAAAAAAATTAAAAAAAAAAAAGTCATAGCTGAAAACTTCCTAACCTGGGGAAGGATACAGACATCCAGGTTGTAAAGGGGTAGTAGATCAATCACTTATAATGCTAGTATGAAGGTTAAAAGACACAAGTAGTAAAATCAATTATATCTACCAAAATTACTCGAGATACACAAAATAAAGATGTAAAATGTGGCATCAAATACATAAAATGTGGAGGGGGAATAAAAATGTAGTGCTCTTAGAATGTGTTCGAACTTAAGCAACTATCAACTTAATATAGACTGCTATATACATAGGATGTTATATATGAACCTCTTGGTAAATAAAATCCAAAAACCTATAATACATGCACATACACACAACAAGAGAAAGGAATCCCAGCATAACATTAAAGAAAGTCATCAAACCTCAAGGGCAGAGAGTTAGAGAAGAAGAAAGGAACAGAGAACTACAAAAACAACCAGAAAACAATTAACAAAATGGCAACAAGTTCATACCTATTATTAATAACCTTGAATATAAATGGACTAAATGTTCCTATCCAAAGAAATAGGGTGAGTTTAGTTGGTTAAAATACAAGACCTATCTATACACTGCTTACAAGAGGCTCACTTTAGACCTAGAGACACATACAGACTGAAAGTGAAAGGTATGGGAAAAGATATTCCATGCAAATGGAAGCAAAAAAAAAAAAAAAAAAGCAAAAACAAAAACTGGGATAGCAATACTTATATCAGCCAAAATAGACGAAACAAAGACTGTAACAAGAGACAAAGGACATTACATAATGATAAAGGGAATGATCTAACAAGAGGTTATAACAATTGTAAATATCTATGCACCCAACATAGAATCACCAAAATATATAAAGCAAATATTAACGGACATAAAGGGAGAAATGATAATAATACAATAATAGTAGGGGACTTTAACACCTTACTTGCATCAGTGGATAGATCATCTAGACAAAGAAATCAATAAGGAAAGAGTGGCTTTGAATAACATATTAGACCAGATGAAGTCAATAAATAATACTGAACATTCCAACCAAACAGCAGAATACATATTCTTTTCAAGGCACATGAAACATTTCCAGGCTAGATCACATATTAGGCTATGAAACAAGTCTCAATAAATTGAAGAAGGTTGAAATCATATCAAGCAGCTTTTCCAACCACAACAGCTTGAAACCAGAAATCAATTACAAGAAGAAAAAAAAAAAAACTAGAAGGAATACAAATGCATGGAGTCTAAACAGCATACTACCCAACAACCAAAGGGCCAAAAAGAAACCAAAGACATAAAAAAAAAATACTTGGAGATAAATGAAAATGGAAACAACAGGTCACTATCTTTGGGACTCAGTGAAAGCAATTTTAAGAGAGAAGTTTATAGTAATTCAGACCTACCTCAAGAAACAAACAAACAAGCAAATCTCAAATAAGCAATCTAACCTTACACATAAAGGATCTGGAAAAAGAAATCACAACAAAGCCCAAAGTTGGTAGAAGGAAGGAAACAACAAAGATCAAAATGGGAATAAATAAAATAGAGACAAAACAACAATAGAAAAGATCAATGAAACTAAGAGCTTGTTCTTTGAAAAGATAAATGAATAGATAATACTTTAGCCAGACTTATCAAGAAGAAAAAAGCAAGGACTCAAATAAATAAAATAAAAAATGAAAGAAGTTATAAGTGCCACCACAGCAATACAAAGAAGGGATTATTAGACTACTATGAAAAATTATATGCCAACAAATTGGACAAACTAGAAAAAATTGATAAATTCTTGGAAACATACAATCTTCTGAGACTGAATCCAGAAGTAATAGATAATCTGAACTGACTAATAGGAATGAAATTGAATCAGTAAAACAAACAAATAAACAAATAAAACAAAACTCCCAACAAAAAATCTAGGACCATATGGCTTCACAAGTGAATTCTACCAAACATTTAAACAAATGTTTTTAATGTTTATTTTTGAGAGAGAGAGACAGAGCACAAGTGGGGGAGGGACAGAGAGAAAGAGAGAGACAGACAGAATCCAAAGCAGACTCCAGGCCTTGAGCTGCCAGTCCAGAGCCTGACGTGGAGCTCAAACTTGTGAACTGTGAGATCATGACCTGAGCCAAAGTCAGATGCTTAACTGACTGAGCCACCCAGCGCCCTCTACCAAACATTTAAAGAAGAGTTAATATCTATCCTTCTCAAACTATTCCAAAAAAAGTAGAAAAGGAAGGAATGCTTATAAATTCATTCTATAAGCCCACCATTACCCTGATACCAAAACCAGACAAAGACACTACCAAAAAAAAAAAAAAAAAATATATATATATATATAAACATATATATATATATATAAAATATGTGTGTATATATATATATATATACATATATATCCATCCATCCTTGATGGACAGAGATGCAAAAATCTTCAACAAAATATTGGTAACTGAATTCAACGATACATTAAGAGGATCATTCACCACAATCAAGTGGGATTTATTCCAAGGATGCAAGGATGATTCAGTATCCACAAATCATGTGATACACCACATTAGCAAAATGAAGGATAAAAAAGCCATACAGTCTTAATAGATGCAGAAAAACCATTTAATAAAATTCAATATTATTCATGGTAAAAAGCTCTCCACAAAGTAGGTATACATACCTTAATATAATAAAAGCCATATATGACATACCCACAGCTAACATCATACTTAATGGTGAAAATCTGAAAGCTTTTCCTCTAAGATCAAGAGAAGGATGTCCACTCTCACCACTTTCATTCAACATAGTACTGCAAGTCCTAGCTACAGCAATCAAACAATAAAAAGAATTAAATCATCCAAATGGTAAGGAAGAAGTAAAACTGTCACTATTAGCAGATGATATGAAACCCAAAGTCTCCACCAAAAATAATATTAGAATAGTAAATGAATTCAGTAAAGTTGTAGGATACAAAATTAATATACAGAAATCTGTTGCATTTCTATGCACTAATTACAAAGTAGCAGAGAGAGAAATTAAGAAACTAATCTAATTTACAATTGTATCAAAAAGAATAAATACCTAGTAATAAATTTAACCAAGAAAGTGAAAGACCTGTATTCTGAAAAGTGTAAGACAGGGATGAAAAAAATTGAATATGATACAAGTAAATGGAAATATATGTATCATCTTAGAAGAATTAATATTGTTAAAATGTCCATAGTACCCAAAGCAATCTACAAATTCTATAATATTCTATTCTATTCTATTCTATTTCTAGAAAGAGTGCAAGCAGGGGAGAGGTGCAGAGAGAGAAAAAGAGAATCCTAAGCAGACTCCATGCTCAGCATGGAGCCCAACATGGGGCTAAGTACCATGACTCTGGGATCATGACCTGAACTGAAATTAAGAGTTGGATGCTCAACCAACTGAGCCACCCATATGCCCCAGCAATCTACAAATTCAGTGCAATCCCTATCAAAATACCAACAGCATTTTATACAGAACTAGAACAAATAGTCCTAAAAATTTGTATGTAACCACAAAAGACCCCAAATAGCCAAAACAATCTTAAGAAGAAGAAAGCTGGAAGTATCACAATTCCAGATTTCAAAGTATACTGCAAATATATAGTAATCAAAACAGTATGGTACTGGCACAAAAATAGACACATGGATCAATGGAACAGAATAGAGAGCCCAGAAATAAATCCATGTTTATAGCATCAATTAATCTATAACAAAGGAGCAAGAATATACAATGAGAAAATGATAATCTTTCCAAAAAATGGTGTTGGGAAAACTGGACAGCTGCATGCAATATGAAACTGGACCATTTTCTTACACCATACACAAAAATAAACTCAAGTGAATTAAAGACCTAAATGTAAGACCTGAAATTATAATACTCCTAAATGAGAACATAGAGAGTAAACACTTGGACATTGGTGTTCACAGTATTTTTCTTGACATGTCTTCTCAGGCAAGGGAAACAAAAGCAAAAATAAACATTGTGATTACATCAAACTCAAGAGCTTTTGCACAATCAAGGAAAGCATCAAGAAAAGGAAAAGGCTACCTACTGAATGAGAGAAGAATTCTGATAAGGGGTTAATATCTAAAATATATAAAGAAATCATAAAATTCAACACACACAAAAACCTGCCACAAATAATCCAATTAGAAAATGGGCAGAAGACCTGAACAGATTTTTTTTCTAAAAACATACAGATGGCAAACATACATGAAAAGATGTTCAACATCACTTATCATCAGGAAAATGCAAATCAAAACCACAGTGAGATACTACCTTACACCTGTCAGAGCGACTAGTATCAAAACGACAAGAAATAACAAGTGTTGATGAGACTGGAGAAAAAGGAACTGTCTTGCACTGTTGGTGTGATGCAAATTGGTGCAGCCACTGTGGAAAATATGGAGTTTCCTCAAAAAAATTAAACAGAAGTACC